>NC_134695.1:28113122-28430622 GCF_050947455.1 Rhinoderma darwinii
GCACATCATGCAGGCTGCTACAAACCTAGCGGTGGCGTTATTGTATCCAGGGACAAGCCAATTTACTGACACCTGGCTGCACATACTCTTGTTGTCAGTTCTGTCTTCTCTTGCTCTCTCAATTGGCTTACCCGATGATCCAATAAAATTCCTACTACCAATGGGCCCATAATTGTGGGCGATGCCAAAAGCGTACCTAGAGTCAGTGTAAATGTCGGCCGTCTTACCTTCTGCCAGGTTACAAGCCTCAGTGAGCACTTCCATCTCTGCTCCTTGAAATGAACAAGGAGGTGAGAGTGGTTTCTGGATAATTTACCTGGTGCATCGTATCCTGTCTTGTACATACTGTATATGATCAAGTATCTCTTCATTACACATTTACATTGGAAACCCATGTCACATATAGATAGAACATTTCAAAAGGGTGGAGTTTTATTTTTCCACATTCATCTGATGATCCAGAACACTTGTAAATCCCACCCCCACCAGGTCCTGTAAGAACCTGATTAATACAAAAACAAACAAATTATGTTACTGAAATCTGGCATAAAATAAACAATGTTCAGACAATTTTTTTTTGGTTTTGCCTTCTCCCCCATCTAAATCTGTAAAGACTCATCTGTGGGTGACATCACCTCGGCCTCCTGTGTAAATTTGCTGGAGGGGGATGGTCTTTTACACAATACCTCATATTGGGTGGAGCCTACAGCACAGCATACCCAGTGTCATATTCACCGTTCTGGAAGGATCTGGAACTATCTATACAGAAATACCTCAAAATTTAGGTTACTGTCATACACATTTAATCTGGATTACTCATTGGGGTCTCATACACATTTTGTAGACCTCCTAGAATCAAATTCATTAATTCAAAACAAAATAATAAAACACAAAACAAAACTACCTAATCACTCCCCTCACTACTCCCTCCTATTTGGACTCTGCGAAAGTAATGTAGCAGGGTTCAAAACTACAGGTCAACATAATAAGGACAGGCACTCTATCTGGGGGAAACTAGTTAAACCCCCTGTAATACACAACAGCCTGGAACAAAAATTACTTTCTCCTGACAAAAATACATTTTATCTTTAAAATGACTTGCAACCATTTACCTATAAAACATCTCACATTTTCAAAAATAAAATTTAGGCAGCACCATAGCACGTGCCTCATGTGTGAAAACAAAAACAAAACAATTGTAATTAGTTATTCAATAACACAGAAAATAATATATCTGGTAATATTAATTACTGCAAACCAATAAACTGTATACAAGAATAGGGAACAGTGGGGGCACATACATTTTCAAGACCCCGTGTCTCACAATATCTGTATATTAATTTAATTGAATCAAGATCAAAACATTCCAACATTAAATCTTATCGCATCATAACACATAAATATGCAGTGTAACTTTTATCTTTTTACAAACATATCTAGTAGTCTGTAATATTTTTCTCGCTTGGTGTAGTTACAGACGACAGCGTGTGCACAAAGATAAGACACATTCCATTAAGAAGTGGAACTGATTTTAACCCCATACACAAAACACTAAAAAATTTTTAGACATTACTGCTGTTAAAGATAAGAACATACAATATAGATCTGCTTTATTGTGGCCACTAGTTTCAAACTTCAGACATGTTACATTACACACATCACACATCACACAGATATCACATCACACCCATTCACATTACACTCCCCCCGTTCTGACCCACATTAGTCACTGCAATGTACCCGGCTGCTCCGTTTTCTTCACTCTTCCATTAAAAATTTACACCTGTATTTAAATTGTTCTTTCTCACATCATCTTACTTGTAACCACCTGTAATCACTTACTTTGTCCTTTTAACTTCTCAACTTTCCACAAACCATTCTCTTTATCACATGCAAACATCCTTCTTACGCTGCCAGCCTCTTCAACAATTTTTTTTACAGTGTGTTAATTTGCCTTCACATACTTTACAATTAAAGCCCCAGCTCCTTTTGCTCATTCTACTATAATGATGGCCGGGACCCGTGCCCCAAAGCATTTTTGTCTCACTTCCTCCTGACCCCATGATTTCCGGTAAATCCCCCACCTCCATGCAAACTGGCCACGTTTGCCGACAGATATCTCAGACCAGTCTATCTCCTAGACTGTCTTACCAATACGATATCAAAAGTCGTTCCTCCAGACATTCTAGCAGTAGGATCCCTTTTCCTCTGATCCCTCACTGTATTGAACATCAAGAACAGACAAAATGCTGCCAATCAACAATTACAAGAGCAAATTCTTCAACACAATCGACATTCATGAACCTCCATTGATTCAAGCAGGAGTTGGTCACATTCATTTATGCAGAACACTTGCTGCCGGGGTGTGTCTTTCGGTTCATACAGCCCGTGATGTAGCATATATCCCAAACTCTTTCCTCTAGCACTTTGCAATGGTTTCACATGCAAATTATATTTGGTAACATATATGTTATCCTCCCCGCTCAGCCGTTCACTCTGTGGGTTGTAGTTTAGGGGCCTGTTATGTATGTTGGTGATGATTTCTTTAGGGGCTCTGGGTCTGAGCCAATACCAATGTCCTTCACTGTAATTACTACTACGACACAGGTGGCACCTGGGGAAGGGTCAGGGTCATTCATTGAATACAGGATGTTATATTACAACGGTATTCAGTCCAGCGGTCTGATTTTATTCTACTACAGACTTAATTACTTAGATGTTATTTTACATCAAAGTGTATATGCCGGATTATCACATGTGCTAGAAATCAGTCTGTACTGATTCCCACCTTATGCCAGTCTGGCAATGCATACAACTGGTTTAAGGACCCTTAACATATAAATGATTTTCTAATACAGTATTCAAAGTTTTCCCTGTTGCACTGGATTCTACATTATCAGGACTTAACCATTGAAGCCCCTGTGGTACTACAGGATATTACTCACAACTATCCAACTTTTCTCTCACCTACAAACAGTCAATACCTCCCAACTATAATCCCAGACAAACGGGTAACAGAACAACTATTAATCCTCAACAATTCTACACAACTAAATAACAGATGACACTACAACAGAGCAGCAAGCACAAGTTTTTTTTCCTCACTGTCCAGACTACAATATTTTCATTTCAATTACTTCACATGTGAGTTACGACTTATCTCCGCCATGCGCTACGTCACTGCATTCCAAAGGGGGAGGGTCTTACACTTCTCACAATTTTTCTGGTTAACAATGTAATTGCTGGCAAAAATTCTCTCATGTCTTTCATATCAACAGTTTAAGATCACGTACACTCCTGCAATCCTTCATCACACAAAAAGCTTCAACATACCCTTTTGGATCCATCTTTCAACCCACTGCTGAATAAGGAGCCACGTCCAGAAGATGTGATGTCTGACAGCTAGATTCCAAGGCTTACGCAATACATGTGTGAATGGTATAAGAATAAGCTCCTTACCTACCGCGGTTTTTTTGTAATTCACAGATGCAAAGCCAGATCTCTCCAGTGACCGCTTATCAGACGTGCAATCTCCCAGGTTTTATCTGCACCATTACTGTCGTGGAAATCAATGGCTCAAAATATATTAGACTGAAATGTATACGAGTCCAAACAGACTCTCAGGCCAGGCCCCATTATTCAGTATCCTAATTAGGATACTTCACCGATATATATCGAGAGAGGAGAAAAAAACACACAGACGCTGCTGATATGCTCAAAATACTCCTCTGAAGATTTATTTCCAAGCTCAAACTATAATACTGAAATTCAGAAGGGGTGTAGGCTTGAGGTTAACCAATCAGAGACAATGTGACAATATTTGTTATTCAGTAAAAAGCAGATCATAACGTACATCCCAAATACATCATTATAATTCTTCACACATTAGGTTTGCAGGTGGCCTTATCTCTCTTGGGCAGAATGGTCCCGTGGAGATGGGGGAGACCTTTCCACATGCATACTTGCCACCCTCCCTTCTCACTCCCTGTTCCTTCTCTGCAAACTTCGTATGGGAGCCAAGGTCAAAGATAAAACGATACGAAATCAACATTACTTGTATTAAAGGAACAATGACTTTCCTATTCACTACAAAAGAACCAAGATGGGAACTCCAGACAAGATGGCTGCTGCACGAAACTAAATCATTTAAACATTATTCTAATCACTTTCACATAATACATATCTTAGTCATTCGGCATCCTGCTTGATAATTCACAATGTAATTTCATACAGAGAATATAAGCAAATAAACCATCCTTCACAGGACCATACCATTATTGAATATGTTATTGCTTGCATCAGTGTAAAAAATAAAGGTTAATTCTGGAGTGAGCCGTGTCTGCCGAACCAGGCAGATTTCGACCTCCAGTGCTGCAACCACGCCCCTCCCATATGAAGTCGATCGATGGCTCTGCTTGTCTTTATCATCATACAATCAGGCTGTCAATCAACTGCAGGGGGGATGGGTTGGAGCGGTTGATGCTTAACACTTTCTGGTTTGGCTGACATGGCAAGCAGCAGAATAAAACTTGTTTTTTACACTGATGCAAGCAGTAGCATTTTCAACAATGGTATGTTCCTACCCGATAGCTACTCAGCGGTGTCAGACGTTTGGTAGCTTCAAATCTCCTGACAAACTCACTTTAATCAATAATTTATATGTACCCCAAAAAATGACTCGTCCCACAAAAAACATGACCTCATAGAGTTGCATCTACATAAAAGAAAAAAGATTATGGCTCTCGGAATGCAACGATGAAACAACAAGAAAGATACTTTGTCCCCCGACCCTTAGTGACCAGCCTATTCAAGTGAATAGGAGTGGTTCTGCAGCATGGCCGCTATGCAGTGTACGGAGCCATCTTCCTCCGGCACCGAACACTGCATACAGTGCATAATATCCAATGCCCCAAGGAGCCAGAGCAGCTAATGTGTGTGGGGTGCGTGTGTCGGACCCCCACCGATTATATACTGATGACCTATCCTCTGAATAAGTCATCAGTATGAAAAAATGCTCCGTACCCGGGCAACCCCTTAATGACCAAGATTTTTTTTTTGTTTGAACATCATCGCATTCAAAGACCTATAACTTTATAGGATGAAGAGGAGCATGTGAGGAAGAAGTGATAGCCCCTGCTCCCGCTCATGTGTTGAATTCACTGCAGCTCCATGTGTCTATAGCATCCAGGCACTCTGTTAGATACCCTGCCAAGTTGCCTCTGAGTTCGGTTCTCACAGCTGTGAGGAGCTCTGACATTCTCTCTGCTGTGAGGAGCTCTGACTTTCTCTCTGCTGTGAGGAGATCTGACGTTCTCTCTGCTGTGAGGAGCTCTGACGTTCTCTCTGCTGTGAGGAGCTCTGACGTTCTCTCTGCTGTGAGGAGCTCTGACGTTCTCTCTGCTGTGAGGAGCTCTGACGTTTTCTGTGTGTGTGTGGAGGAGGCTGTGATTAGCATTTTATAAGTAAGTTACTTATTTTTATTATATTTTTACGTCTTTTGCTGTATTTTTTTTTTCTTACACAAGTGGAAAGTATTAAATATTAAATAATAAATTGACATGTTTTCCTATGTTGGCCACCAGAGGGAGCACTTCCCAGAATTACAGCAAGGTGAATCAGGCAGAGCAGCCTGACCTACAGTAGCTGCTGTAAATGTGGGAGGGAGACTCACCCCCTACCTATTTTTGGCTACAAGCCAGGAAAAGGTGTCCTCAAATTGCTAAGCAGTGTCTGGCTCCTATTTTGGTAGTGCTTTTACAATGGCAGCAGCTATAGGACACACCAAAAGGCTAAGAATGATGAAAGTCAAGAGGAAAGCCCCTGTGGTGAATGACTTTTCAGTTGACAGCTTCACACTGCGTGTATTTGACGGTGTTTTTGACGCATTTTACTCGCTGATAAATGCATCAAACGCTTCATTAAAGAGGCTCTGTCACCAGATTTTGCAACTCCTATCTGCTATTGCAGCAGATAGGCGCTGCAATGTAGATTACAGTAACGTTTTTATTTTTAAAAAAACGAGCATTTTTGGCCAATTTATGACCATTTTTGTAGTTATGCAAATGAGGCTTGCAAAAGTACAACTGGGCGTGTTGAAAGTGGATGATACTTCTCTTCAGAGCGCCCAGCTAGTAAAAGTATTAAAAACGCCCCGATGTACGCACATAATACACGCCCACTTGGACTTTTACTTTTAAACACACCCACTTGCACTTTTGCAAGCCTCATTTGCATAACTACAAAAATGGTCATAACTTGGCCAAAAATGCTCGTTTTTTTAAAATAAAAACGTTACTGTAATCTACATTGCAGCGCCTATCTGCTGCAATAGCAGATAGGGGTTGCAAAATCTGGTGACAGAGCCTCTTTAAGCTTCCCATTTACATCAATGGGAAAGTACACCATTAGAATATACAACATGATTTTTTACGTGAGCGTTTTAAAAAAAACGCGTTGCGGAAAAAAATAAGCATCTTGTCAATTGTTTGACACGTAAAGCGCGCCAAATGTTCCCATAGTCTATGGGACTGAGCATTACGTGCCCAAAAACTTGCAAAAACCCCTTGAAAGACGCGTCAAAAACCACTTGATTAAGCTTCCGGCTGGGTTCACACGACCTATTTTCAGACGTAAACGAGGCGTATTATGCCTCGTTTTACGTCTGAAAACAGGGCTACAATACGTCGGCAAACATCTGCCCATTCATTTGAATGGGTTTGCCGACGTACTGTGCAGACGACCTGTCATTTACGCGTTGTCGTTTGACAGCTGTCAAACGACGACGCGTAAAAATACAGCCTCGGCAAAAGAAGTGCAGGACACTTCTTTCAGACGTAATTTGAGCCGTTCTTCATTGAACTCAATGAAGCACAGCTCAAAATTTACGGCTGTCAGAGAAGCCTCTCAAAATGCGAGGAGGAGCATTTACGTCTGAAACGAGGCAGCTGTTTTCTCCTGAAAACAGTCTGTCTTTTCAGACGTAAATGCCTGCTATCGTGTGAACATACCCTAACATTTACATCAATGGGAAAGCGCGCCGTTAGTAAATACAACATGATTTTTTACGCAAGTGTTTTTAAAAAACGCGTTGCGGAAAAAAAGAACCGTCTTGTTAGGGTATGTTCACATGTACACGTCCGATACGCCTGAAATTACGGAGCTGTTTTCAGGAGAAAACAGCTCCGGAATTTCATACGTAAAGGCAAGTGCAGGCGTTTTTCGCAGCGTCCATTATGGACGTACTTGGAGCAGTTTTTCTATAGAGTCAATGGAAAATAGCTCCAATTACGTCCCAAGAAGTGACAGGCACTTCTTTGACGCGGGCGTCTTTTGACAGCGGCGCGTAAAAAAAATGACCGTCGGCACAGAACATCGTAAAGCCCAATCAAATGAATGGGCAGATGTTTGCCGGCGCATTGGAGCCGTATTTTCGGACTTAATTCGAGGTTAAAACGCCCGTATTATGTCCGTAAATAGGGTGTGTGAACCCAGCCTTAATTCTTTGGCACGTAAATCATGCTAAATGTTCTTATAGTCACGCAAAATGTGTCAAACACGTGAAAAACACGTAAAAAAACGCCTGTATTTTAAAAGCTATTCACAAGAAATGCTGGTGTATTGTACATATCTACACTTCGTGGTTTTTTTTTTGAGCGTCATGTGAACATGCCCTAAGGGAATTATTTTTCATTGGCCTGTAGTTTCTATTGCGGTGCATGGAGATTACAGAAGTCGCTGTAGGTGGCAAGATTTTTATTTTTTATATTACTAACTTTATTTTTTGATTTTGCAGGTTCTGCTCAACCATTTGGACTACGGCGTAGATACGCTGGACTACTTCGATAATCTACGTTTTTTAAAAAATATATAAAATGGTTAACGAGGGTTGTGTGGGGGAGTTTTTATTTGGATAAAAAATATTTTCTTAGGGTGTATTCAAACGGTGCAATTTTGCTGCGTTTTCACCACGCAGCCGAAAACCACATTGAAAAAATTGTGGTAAAAACGCATGCGCTATTCGATGTGATTTTCGGAGGCACGGGAAAGACGCAGCAAAACTGCACTGTGTGAATACACCCTTAGGCCCTGTTCACACAGAGTTTTTTTGCAGGTAGAAAAAAAAATGTGCCTCAGAATTCGTATGCGGCCATTGAAGCTAATGCAAGAACCATGGTCAAAAACGCCACGAAAAACGCTTCCGAAAAGATTTCAAAGAGAGGTCAGAGGCAGAAGTCGCAAGAAAGGAAACGCCGCTTTTTCCAATGTGATTTCCGCATCAAAATCAGCGCCAGCAAGCTCTGTGTGAACAGGGAATTATATCTCTGTTTTTTAATACTTTATTATCACCTTAGTAATGGCAGTTGTCTGTTTGACGACATCCATTACTAAGACAATGCTTAGGGTATGTGCACACACACTAATTACGTCCGTAATTGACGGACGTATTTCGGCCGCAAGTACCGGACCGAACACAGTGCAGGGAGCCGGGCTCCTAGCATCATACTTATGTACGATGCTAGGAGTCCCTGCCTCTCCGTGGAACTACTGTCCCGTACTGAAAACATGATTACAGTACGGGACAGTTGTCCTGCAGAGAGGCAGGGACTCCTAGCGTCGTATTTTTTTTCTGCCTGCAAATAACTGTGTGAACAGGGCCTAAGGGTGTATTCACACAGTGAAGTTTTGCCGCATCTTTCATTGAATAGCACATGCGCTTTTAGCACAATTTTTTCAATGCGGTTTTCGGCTGCGTTGCGAAAACGCTGCAAAACCGCACTGTTTGAATACACCCTGTGAAAATATTTTTTTATTCAAGTAAAAACTCCCCAACATAACCCTCGTTAAACATTCTATTATTTTTTTAAAAACGTAGATCATCGAAATAGTCCAGCGTATCTACGACGTAGTCCAAACGGTCGAGCAGAACCTGCAAAATAAAAAAAATAAAGTTAGTAATATAAAAAAATAAAAATCTTCTCACGTACAGCGACTTCTGTCTTCTCCCTGCACCGCAAACTACAGGCCAATGAAAAATCATTCCCTTAGGGCATGTTCACACGCCCCTCAAAAAATAAACGACTTGTAAAATACACTTGCGTTTCTTGTGAAGGGCCTTTTAAAAAACAGGCGTTTTTCACGGTTTTTTTCCACGTATTTTGTGTAATTAGTAGTCCCATTAACTAAGGGAGCATTTGGCGCGCTTTACGTGCCAAAGAATTGAAAAGACAATTCTTTTTTTCCGCAATGCATTTTTTTAAAATGCTCGCGTAAAAAATCGTGTTATATGTACTAACGGCACGCTTTCCCATTAGTGTAAATGGGAAGCTTAATCAAGCATTTGACACATTTTTTGGTGCATAAAATGTGTCAAAAACTGAGTCAAATACACGCCGTGTGAACCTGTCAACTGAAAAATCATTCACCACAGAGGGTCTTTCTTCTTCACTTTCATCATTCTTAGGCCTAATTCACATGAGCGTGTTCGGTCCGTGATATACGGTCCGCATGTCGGCCGCATTTCCCGGACCGAACACACTGCAGGCAGCCGGGCTCCTAGCATCATAGTTATCTATGATACTAGGTGTCACTGCCTCGCTGCGGGAAAATTGTCCCGTACTGTAATCATGTTTTCAATACGGGACAGTAGATCCGCAGGGAGGCAGTGACACCTAGCATCATAGATAACTATGATGCTAGGAGCCGGGATGATGCAGTGTGTTCGGTCCGGGAATTGCGGCCGACATACGGACCGTATATCACGGACCGAACACGCTCATGTGAATTAGGCCTTAGGGTGTGTTCACACGGCTTATTTTCGGCCATTTTTCGGAAGCGGAACGCCTAAAAAAACATCTACCCATTGATTTCAAAGGGAAAAACGGCGTTCTGTTCCGACAAGCTGTTTTTTTACACGGCCGTTTTGAAAAACAGCAGCGAAAAAGAAGTGCAGGTCAAGGCTGTAAAAAAAACGCAGCGAATATCGCGAGTGGCTTAAAAAACATCTGAAAATCAGGAGCTGTTTTCCCTTGAAAACAGCTCCGTATATTCACATGTTTTTGAGTTTGCGTGTGAACATACCCTTAGCCTTTTGGTGTGTCCTGTAGGTTCTGCCAAAAACACACCCAAAATGGAGCTGGACACTGCTTAGCAATTTGAGGTCATCTTTTCCTGGCTTGTAGCCAAAAATAGGGAGGGGGTGATTGCCCCTCCCACATTTACAGCAGCTGTAGGTCAGGCTTCTTTGCCTGATTCACCTTGCTGTAATTCTGGGAAGTGCTCCCTCTGGTGGCCAACATAGGAAAACAGGTCAAATTATTATTTAATTTTTAATACTTTCCACCTTGTGGAAGAGAAAAAAAAACACAGCAAAAAAACGTAAAAAATATAATGAAAATAAGTAACTTACTTTAAAAAAATAATAATAATATTTGGCGACACATTCTCTTTAAAGAGGCTCTGTCACCAGTTCATCACTTCCCTATCTCCTACCTAATCTCATAGGTGCTTTAATGCTGATTACTCCTCTGTTTTTTGTTTAAAAATGTTTATTTTTTCCAAACTTATGTTCTTTTTTATAGTTATGCTAATTTTCTCTTAATGGCCAACTGGCCGTTCTTTTTCTTTTCACTGTGTGGGCGTTGTATAGAAATCTGTATGACGCTGACCAATTAGCGTCATACACTTCTCTTCAGTCCAGCCCAGCGTGATTCACAGCCCACCGTGATCTCAGCTAGAATCGCGAGATCACGCTGTCCTTCATCGGAGCGACGGAAGACGGACTAGACTTCGCCTCCAGCCATGCTAGGACAATTATCCTCCTCAGCAGCAGCACCACAGCTGCTGCTGAGGAGGTTAATCGACCTGGCACGGCTGGAGGCGATGTCTGGTCCATCTCCCATCGCTCCGGTGAAGGACCTGCGGGAGTAAATGACGTCCCAACATGATCTCGCGATTCTAGCTAAGATCACGTTGGGCTGAACGGAAGAGAAGCTGATTGGTCAGCGTCATGCAGTTTTCTATACAACGCCCACATAGTGAAAAGAAAAAAAACGTCCAGTTGGCCATTAAGAGAAAATTAGCATAACTATAAAAAAGAACATAACTTCAGAAATAATAAACGTTTTTTAAACAAAAAACACAGGAGTAATCAGCATTAAAGCACCTATTAGAATAAGTAGGAGATAGGGAAGTGATGAACTGGTGACAGAGCCTCTTTAGGTGGTGTTCACATCAGCATTGCCCTTCTGTTGAGGGGTTCCGTCTGAGGTTTCTGTAGGGTTAACCCCTCAACGGAAAGGCAAACTGAAACCTTAGCTTCCGTTTCCCTCACCATTGATCTCAATGGTGACGGAAATGTTGCTAAAGGTTTTCATTTGTCTCCGTTGTGAGAGGGTTCCGTTGTTTTGACAGAATCAATAGCTCAGTCTAAGGCAGGGGTCTCAAGCACGGGGCCCGTGGGCCGCATTCGGCCCCTGGGGCTGTCATCTGCGGCCCGTGGGACACAGAGCCGCTAGTATCGGCTCTGCTCCGGGACTCTGTGGAATTCCCTGACATCGCTGTCCATATATGGACAGTGTTGTCAGGGTCTTCCCCAGAGCGGAGTCCCGGGCAGAGTGATAGTATAGGCTCTGCTCCGGGACTCTGTGGAATCCCCTGACATCGCTGTCCATATATGGACAGTGTTGTCAGGGTCTTCCCCAGAGCAGAGTCCCGGGCAGAGCGCTAGCATAGGCTCTGCCTACGGGACTCTGTGGAATCCCCTGACATCGCAGTCCACATATGGACAGCGATGTCTGGGGCTTCCCCAGAGCTGGAGTCCTGGGCAGAGCGCTAGTATAGGCTCTGCTCCGGGACTCTGGGGAAGCCTCTGACATCGCTGTCCATACATCGATAGTGATGTTAGGGGCTTCCCCAGAGCAGGAGTCCCAGTGATGTCAGGAGCACAGCTAGAATCCCAGGAAGAGCCTACAAGCACTCTGCCCGGGACTCCAGCTCTGGGGTTGCCCCTGACATCCATGTCCATATATGGACAGTGATGTCAGGAGCAGAGCTGGAATCCCAGGCAGAGTGCTAGAAGCGGCTCTGCTCCGGGACTCTAGCTCTGGGCAAGCCCCTGACATCACTGTTAATAGCACTCTGGCATTATCTACAGATGGCACTGTGGCATTATCTACAGAGGGCACTGTGGCATTATCTACAGAGGGCACAGTGGCATTATCTACAGAGAACTCTGTGGCACTATCTAAAAAGGGGCCGCCCAATCTTGACATACACTACCGTTCAAAAGTTTGGGGTCACCCAGACAATTTTGTGTTTTCCATGAAAACTCACACTTATATTTATCAAATGAGTTGCAAAATGACTAGAAAATATAGTCAAGACATTGACAAGGTTAGAAATAATGATTTTTATTTGAAATAATAATTTTCTCCTTCAAACTTTGCTTTCGTCAAAGAATGCTCCATTTGCAGCAATTACAGCATTGCAGACCTTTGGCATTCTAGCTGTTAATTTGCTGAGGTAATCGGGAGAAATTTCACCCCATGCTTCCAGAAGCCCCTCCCACAAGTTGGATTGGATTGATGGGCACTTCTTGCGTACCATACGGTCAAGCTGCTCCCACAACAGGTCTATGGGGTTGAGATCTGGTGACTGCGCTGGCCACTCCATTACAGATAGAATACCAGCTGCCTGCTTCTTCCCTAAATAGTTCTTGCATAATTTGGAGGTGTGCTTTGGGTCATTGTCCTGTTGTAGGATGAAATTGGCTCCAATCAAGCGCTGTCCACAGGGTATGGCATGGCGTTGCAAAATGGAGTGATAGCCTTCCTTATTCAAAATCCCTTTTACCTTGTACAAATCTCCCACTTTACCAGCACCAAAGCAACCCCAGACCATCACATTACCTCCACCATGCTTGACAGATGGCGTCAGGCACTCTTCCAGCATCTTTTCAGTTGTTCTGCGTCTCACAAATGTTCTTCTGTGTGATCCAAACACCTCAAACTTCGATTCGTCTGTCCATAACACTTTTTTCCAATCTTCCTCTGTCCAATGTCTGTGTGCTTTTGCCCATATTAATCTGTTCCTTTTATTAGCCAGTCTCAGATATGGCTTTTTCTTTGCCACTCTGCCCTGAAGGCCAGCATCTCGGAGTCACCTCTTCACTGTAGACGTTGACACTGGCGTTTTGTGGGTACTATTTAATGAAGCTGCCAGTTGAGGACCTGTGAGGCGTCTATTTCTCAAACTAGAGACTCTAATGTACTTGTCTTGTTGCTCAGTTGTGCAGCGGGGCCTCCCACTTCTCTTTCTACTCTGGTTAGAGCCTGTTTGTGCTGTCCTCTGAAGGGAGTAGTACACACTGTTGTAGGAAAT
Source organism: Rhinoderma darwinii (assembly GCF_050947455.1). NCBI lineage: Eukaryota > Metazoa > Chordata > Amphibia > Anura > Rhinodermatidae > Rhinoderma > Rhinoderma darwinii. The sequence goes on from NC_134695.1 coordinate 28,126,500, forward strand.
CTTCAGTTTCTTGGCAATTTCTCGCATGGAGTAGCCTTCATTTCTAAGAACAAGAATAGACGGTCGAGTTTCACATGAAAGCTCTCTTTTTCTAGCCATTTTCAGAGTTTAATCAAACCCACAAATGTAATGCTCCAGATTCTCAACTAGCTCAAAGGAAGGTCAGTTTTATAGCTCCTCTAAACAGCAAAACTGTTTACAGCGGTGCTAACATAATTGCACAAGTGTTTTCAAGTGTTTTCTAATCATCCATTAGCCTTCTAACACAGTTAGCAAACACAATGTACCATTAGAACGCTGGAGTGATGGTTGCTGGAAATGGGCCTCTATACACCTATGTAGATATTGCATTAAAAACCAGACGTTTGCAGCTAGAATAGTCATTTAGCACATTAACAATGTATAGAGTGTATTTATGATTAATTTAATGTTATCTTCATTGAAAAAAACTATGCTTTTCTTTCAAAAATAAGAACATTTCTAAGTGACCCTAAACTTTTGAACGGTAGTGTATGTGTCTGCCAAACACTGCCAACTGAGCCGCCGGAGCGCATTTAGCGACACTTAAACTGGAAAACTGGATTGTTGAAATAAGCACGTGGAGAATTCTCTCAAATTTTAAACCTAGCGGTATTATTATAGTAATATAGTGTTATAGTAGTTCAAATAATTTTGTATTGCATCAAATTTGAAAGCAATGCGGCCCGTCAACTTCCCATTTTTTCTATATGTGGCCCACTTACCCGGCCACGTTTGAGACCCCTGGTCTAAGGTACACTATCATTGGTCTAAACTTTTAGCATATTTAGATAACATTAGGGTACTATGTTTATCATCGCAACAGCATACGTCATTAGATGAGACTATTACATTAGCTGAAGTAGAATGTGCTCTTTGGTTAATGCCATTAAATAAAGCATCGGGCCTTGACGGCATGACAGTGGAAGTCTTAAGAGAGCATAAAGATATTCTACGTCCTTGTCTTTTACAACTGTATAATTTGTGCCCTGCCGATGGATTCCTGGAAGAAAGTATGTGTGAGGCATTGACTGTCTTCATTTTGAAACCATATAAAGATCAGACTAATATTGAATCTTATAGTCCAATCTCACTTATAAATTGTGACGCTAAGATACCTGCTAAGGTTTTGTCGGCAAGGTTGAATACTGTTATTAGCACACTGATTAATGAAGATCAGTGTGGTTTTATGCCTGGTAAATCAATAGGGGACAACCTTAGAAATTATACTTAAATCCTCAGGCAACTGCAAGTGATGTAGGAGACCGTTCTATCTTTTCATTAGATGCCTCTAAGGCCTTTGATTGTATTGATTGGGGATATCTTTGGGAGCTATCGAGGAAGTTCAGATTTGGGGATATATATATTTCATGGATTCTGCTTTTATATACAAATCCAGTCGCTAGGATGATGGTAAATGGGGAAATATCTGTGCCATTTAACCTGCGATGTCCCCTATCGCCTCTATTGTTTGCTCTAGATATTGAGCCATTAGCCATATTTATTAGAGAAATGAAAGAGATAGTGGGTTTCAGTTTGGGAAGGCATGAATGTATTATATCCCTATATGCAAACGATATCCTCTTATATGTTAGTAATACCTAGACGGACACTATAAGTATAATGAAAGGGGTAGAAACTTTTGGTAAATACTCTGGATTAATTATGAATTAGCAAAAATCTGTTCTCTTTCTGGTCGACTCTGGCGGACACCCTAGTGATGTTCCTCTTAGGGTATGTGCACACACACTAATTACGTCCGTAATTGACGGACGTATTTCGGCCGCAAGTCCCGGACCGAACACAGTGCAGGGAGCCGGGCTCCTAGCATCATACTTATGTACGATGCTAGGAGTCCCTGCCTCGCTGCAGGACAACTGTCCCGTACTGTAATCATGTTTTCAGTACAGGACAGTTGTCTTGCAGCGAGGCAGGGACTCCTAGCATCGTACATAAGTATGATGCTAGGAGCCCGGCTCCCTGCACTGTGTTCGGTCCGGGACTTGCGGCCGAAATACGTCCGTCAATTACGGACGTAATTAGTGTGTGTGCACATACCCTTAGAGTTATTGATTCTGGTTCCTCTTTTAGGTATCTGGGAATGAAGGTGTCCAAAAATATACAGGAATATATATCTTTAAATGGTACTCCTATGATACATAAGATAAGGTCCAAGATTAAAATATGAAAAAAGCTGCCAATTTCAATATTTGCATTGGTAAAAATTGTAATACTCCCACAGATTGATTTTATTTTATCAAATAGCCCAGTCTGGATACCGTTAAAAGCATTTAAGATCGTAGATAAATTACAACAACCAAGAGAGAGAGAGGGGGTTTGGGGGTCCCTAACTTCCTTTTCTATTTTTTGGCTTCACAGTTGAAATATTATCTTGATTGGGAATTAAATCCAGTCAATCGTTTTTTGGTTGACCAGGTCCATTGCTCTATAGATATGAATATAATTGAATTGTTGGAAGGGGGTCTCTAAACTTCTGATCCCTTTAAGAGCTTGCCCACGTATTACATTATTAAAATTATTAAGCATATATGTAGAATTGAGGGATATACAAGGTTTACACCTTTATGGAATAACATACAATTTAAACATTTGTTGTCTGAAGATGGGAGGTAATTCTGGTGTAAGAAGGGTATATATAGAGTTGTCCAGGTTATGGAGTCAGAAGGTATAAAATCCTTTCAGAGTTTACAGTTAGAATATAATCTTTCTAGTAGTTCTATGTTCAGATATTTTCAATTAAGACATGCTATAAATGCTCAAGCAAAAAAAAATATTTTCACGCTGCAAAAATGAGATATTTTGGTGTGCCTCATTGACATAGTGGAGGGGAAAAGTAAAAAGGAGAAGGTCACATCTAAAATATATAAGATGCAAGTAGAGAATCACTCTATAGATCACTTATTTGTTTCCCATGAAAACTGGCAAAAAAATATAGGATCTATCTATAGAGTATTGGCTAATTGTTTAAACATCACTTTTAATGCGTCTTTGAATCTTTCACATTGGTTCACAATACACAGATTACATGCAACAACGTATTTTTTAGTTCGAATTAAAAGAAGCACTACAGATAAATGTCCAAAATGTTTTAACAATGCTGATTTATACAATATGCTTTGGAAATGTCCAAAAATGTATATGTACTAGAAGGAAGTGATCGATAAGTTCAAAGGTATAAATAAGTTGGACATCCGGATATCTCCAGTCTTGTGTATACTTAGTGATAGCTATGAATTGAGTACCTCTGTTCATAAAAATAAATCTATCACTAAGGCCCTCCTTGTGGCAAAAAAATTGATTTTACAACTTTGGTTGCCAAGTCATATTCCATCATATGTAATTTAGAAAAATTTGCTTAATCTTATGATATTTAGAAAGAGTTGGATATATTATAAGGAAAATCAGCAGGCTAGTTTTTTGGCTATATGGAATCCATGGTTACAATATCTAACGAAGGACGAATACAGGACTATAATGGGTTAATGCGTGAATTTTGATACTGGATTTGTCCTGGAACGCCCAAGGTCTTATTGATATACTGAAGATTAGCAGTTTTGAACCTAATTTCCTTCCACCTTCCTGCAATAATTTGCCTGCAAGAAATACATCTGGCATGATGATGCATCATGTTGTGAAATAATGGGTTGGCTAAGATTTTTTTTTTCCTAATTTTTCTAGAGGTTATTTGTATCCTAATTCATAAAAACCTACCATTTGAATTATAGTTAAAATCAATGGATAAGGAGGGCCGCTACATATTTCTACATAGAAGAGTGTGTGGAATGGTTATGATAATAGCTAATATATACATCCCTCCCCCATACAACCCGGAAGCTTTATATAAGCTATATGAATATTGGTGTGAGAAAAACTGCTGGACTATATTGCCGGTAGGAGATTGAAATATTGTCATTGACCCTTAATTGGATAGATTACATTTTCTAGACTTATACATGTATTTAGGTGGAATGATGTATGTGTAACGTCTATCGCCGAGGGCCATCGTTCAGACTTACCCACTGACGGCCCCGGATATCTGTCTTCCCGGCATCATCTCCCTCCAGGGAGGCGCCGGCACTCACTTCCGGGTCCTCGGACTGGTTCCCGCAGGACGCGCGCACAGCCTTAATGGGCTAGTACGTGTCCAGCTGTCATCGCTCAATAATTAGCTCAAATGGCTGCTGGACTATAAAAAGGGGCTCCACCCACTTGATCCTTGAGCGTTGTTGTATACCTAAGTTTGTCTTGCAAATGGTCTCCCAGTGTTACCCGTTCCTGCTGCCTGTACCCTCCATCCCGTGGTATTGAATCTACTGTGAAAGTCAAGTCGTGTCTTCCACTGCATCCACGGTGCCACCTGCTGTGAAAGTCAAGTCGTGCCTTCCGCTACAGTCTACATTGCCTCAGGTACCCGTTCTGGACTATAGACATTGTTTTGTACCTTGTTAGCCAGATGCTACCCCGCTACTCGGTATGGCCCAGTGGGTCCACACCCCCCGCGCCGTGACAGTACGCTCAGGCCATGGACCCCGCTGGCCAATTCAAGGGCCTGTCATCCTCCCAAGCTATGCAGGCGGACCTGCAGGATCTGCAAGCACGACAGGATCAACTCCTTGTGGCAGTAGACTCCATGGCACAGCAGCTGGGGGCACTAGCTACTTCCTTCACTGCTCCTATTCAAGCTCGACCCTCCTGCTACACCTCATAGCAGCTCCGGTTCGGACCCTCGGTTCTCGCTGCCATTGCCACCTCGGTTCCATGGAGACGCAAGTTCGTTCAGGGGGTTTCTGTACCAATGGCATATCCACTTCACTCTGCACTCCTGAGCATTCCCTTCGGATGGAGCCAGGATCGCCTACATTATATTTCTACTTGCCAGCAAGGCTCTGGCGTGGGCGAATCCAATCTGGGAACCACAGGGACCTGAGACCCGAGACTTCCAGGGGTTTGTGCAGTTGTTCCGTTCCGTATTTGAGGAGCCTGGACGAGTCTCGTCAGCAGCCACTGGCAGGAGAATTGTCCTGGAACAATGAGGCCTTGGTAGCATCCACCTGGCATGGCCTATCGCCCGAGATCAAGGACGAACTTGCTGCTCGAGATCTACCAGCTGCCTTGTACGACCAGATTCTACTGGCTACTTGAGATCTCTCCCTAAGCCTTATGTTCACTCAAGAGATTCTACAGGAGAGACAGCTTCCTGGAGTGGCGCCCAACTTCCAGCAACCCTTCTTGCCTTCATCTACTGCTACGCCCGAGGTTCCGATGCAGGTGGATCGGCTTAAACTGTCCGTTCAAGAAAAACAGCGCAGGCGCACCTCTGGACTATATATTGCGGCCTTGCTGGCCATGTCGTGCGTCTGTGTTCCCAGAGGCCAAGAAACCCCAATGCCTGGGATTGGTTGGAGAGACAACCCTGGGCGGTACAGCATTTAATAGGGAACTCTCCTCCAAACTGTTCATTCCTGTGACCATCGTCGCTGGCGAGAGACCTCATCCCGTCTCTGTCTACTTGGACTCTTGCTCCGCAGCCAATTTAATCTGCCAAGACCTTATGGATCTTCTTCAATTGCTTACTGTTCTGCTGGAGAGACTGTTGATTGTTGCCTCGGTGGATGGACTGCCTTTGCCTGACCCTGTGTTGTCTGTAACCAAGCCGTTAAGGTTCCAAGTGAGAGCGCTTCACTCTGAGCTCATCTCCCTGTTTGTCCTGCCCAAGGCTGTCAACCCCGTGCAGCTGGGTTTGCCTTGGCTCCGTCTACATGCCCCAGTCCTGGATTGGAACTCTGGAGAGGTTCTCCAGTGGGGCCCCAAGTGTCTCGACCACTGTTTGGTGCATGTCCATCCGTCCCAGCCTTCTCCGCATCAGTCAGTTGCCTCCTTGTTACTCTCATTTCGTTGATGTCTTCAACAAGAAGGAAGCAGAGACATTGCCACCACATCGAGCATATGATTGTCCTATCGACTTGGTTCCTGATTCGTCCCCTCCTCGTGGTAGAGTATACCCTCTCTCCTTGCCAGAGACCCAGTATATGTCAGCCTACTTTAAGGAGAATCTGGAGAGGGGCTTCATACGAAAGTCTTCATCCCCGGCCAGAGCCAGGTTTTTCTTTGTCAAGAAGAAGGATGGATCCCTCCGACCCTGCATTGACTACCGAGGTCTCAACCAAATCACGATGAAGAACAAGTACCCATTGCCTTTGATCTCGGAACTCTTTGCATACGGGGGGAGACATTTTTTTCCAAGCTAGACCTGCGGGGGGCTTACAATCTAATCTGGATCCTTCAGGGTAACGAGTGGAAGACTGCATTTAACACACGTGATGAATATTACGAATATCTGGTCATGCCCTTCAGCCTGTGTAATGCCCCCACGGTGTTTCAAGAATTTGTCAATTACATTTTTCGTGATCTCCTCTATGTCTGTGTTGTGGTGCATCTCAATGACATTTTGATTTTTTCCCCAGATCTTGTGACTCATCAGGGTCATGTCCGCCAGGTGTTGCTTCGAGTAAGGGAGAATCATCTTTACGCCAAGTTGGAGAAGTGCATGTTCCAAGAGAAGTCTCTACCCTTCCTGGGCTATATCATCTCTGATCAGGGTCTCAAAATGGACCCTGAGAAGGTCAAGGCTGTCCTGGAGTGGCCACGCCCCCACACGCCATACAACGCTTCCTGGGATTTGCCAATTTCTACTGTTTATTCGCAACTTCTCTTCTTTGACAGTCCCCATCTCTACCCTCACTAAAAAGGGTATGGATCCCAAGGTATGGACTCCAGAGGTGGAAGTCGCATTTAAAACCTTAAAAAAGGCCTTCACATCAGCCTCTATTCTTCATCATCCTGATGTATCCCTACAGTTTTCGTTAGAGGTGGATGCCTCCTCTATTGGTGCTGGTGCACTTTTGTTCCAGAGAGGTTCGAAAGGCAAGACGGTAGTATGTAGTTACTACTCCAAGCTGTTTTCTCCGGAAGAGCGCAACTGCTCGATTGGAGATCGGGAGAAACTGTCCGTCAAGCTGGCCCTGCAGGAGTGGAGATACCTACTAGAAGGCGCGGCTCATCCTATCCTGGTCTTCACGGACCACAAGAACCTGACCTATCTGCAGACGGCTCAACGGCTGAATCCTCGTCAAGCCAGGTGGTCATTGTTTTTTGCATGGTTCTGGTTCAAATCCACTACCAACCTGCCGACAAGAATGTGAGGGCCGATGCCTTGTCTAGGTCATTTGAGACAGAGGACACTGTGGAGTCCCCACAGAATATTATCAATCCTTCCTGCATCTACTCTGTTAACCCTCTGCAGGTTAGAGACATTCCTCCGGAAAAAACTTTTGTACGTCTGGCAAACAGAGGAAGAATCCTTCGCTGGGGTCACAGTTCCAAGCTGGCAGGTCACGCGGGTGCCCGTAAGACCCGAGAACTAATTGTCCGTCAGTTCTGTTGGCCCACGCTGCCCAAAGATGTCATGGACTTTGTCTCCTTCTGTAAGATGTGTGCAGCAAACAAAGTTGCCCACTCCAAACCAGCCGGTCTGCTCCAACCACTGCCTGTGCCCGATGTCCCCTGGCAGCATGTCTCTATAGACTTTGTCACAGATCTGCCTCTCTCTGCGGGATGCAGTGTGATCTGGGTGGTGGTGGATCGTTTTTCTAAAATGGCTCATTTTGTTCCTCTGACTGGCCTGCCTTCTGCTGCTCGACTGGCTGTTCTCTTCATGCAACACATCTTCCGTCTGCACGGATTACCATTGCATATTGTCTCGGATCGAGGTGTCCAGTTCACCTCAAATTTCTGGAGAGCACTCTGCGGCCTACTCTGTGTAAAGTTGGACTTCTCCTTAGCTTACCATCCTCAGTCCAATGGACAAGTTAAAAGGGTTTACCAAATTATGGAGAACTATCTGCGGCACTTTGTCTCTAGACGACATGATGACTGGGTGCAGCTGCTCCCGTGAGCGGAGTTCTCTTATAATAACCATGCCAGTGAGTCCACCACCTCTAGCCCGTTCTTGATAGTCTACGGCCAACATCCTCGAGTACCCCTGCCTGGCTCTACTATGTCCCAGGTGCCTGCAGCCGACTCTACCTTCAGGACCTTTCTGCAGATATGGCAGCAGACATGATCTTCTATTCTGCTGGCGGTGGACCGCATGAAGAGAAAGGCAGACACTAGAAGACGAGAACCTCCCCAGTTTCTTCCAGGTACGAAGGTCTGGCTGTCTTCCAGGAATATCCGGCTGAGGGTGCCATCTTGCAAGTTTGCTCCTAGGTTCCTTGGACCCTTCGAGATTCTACTATAGATCAATCCTGTGTTGTACAAGCTTCGACTGCCTCCTACCCTCAAGATCCCTAACTCCTTCCACGTCTCCTTGCTAAAACCCGTGGTCCTGAACCGCTACTCCAAGACTCCTAGTTCCGCAGTGGCTCCTGTCGGTTCATCCGGAACTTTCGAAGTGAAGGAGATCCTGGCCACCAAGAAAGTAGGAGGAAGGAGGTTTTATTTAGTGGATTGGAGGGGATTTGGTCCAGAGGAGAGGTCTTGGGAGCCAGAGGAGTACATCGATGCTCCTGTCCTCGTGAAGAAATTTCTTTCCCGCTCTGGTCCCAAGAAGAGGGGGCGTAAGAGGGGAGATACTGTAACGTCTATGGCCGGGGGTCGTCTCTCAGACTTACCCCTTGACGGCCCCGGCCATCTCTCTTCACGGCGTGAGCTCCCTCCAGGGGGACGCCGGCACTCACTTCCGGGTCCTCGGACTGATTCCCGCAGGGCGCACACACCCGCGCGTGCACGGCCTAAAAAGGGCCAGTACGCGTCCAGCTGTCACCCATCAATTATTAGCCCAAATGGCTGCTAGCCTATAAAAAGGGGCTCTGCTCACTGGTTCCTTGCCTGAGCGTTGTTGTATACCTAAGTTTGCCTTGCAAATGGTCTTCCAGTGTTTTCCAGTTCCCAGTGTTACCCATTCCTGCTGCCTGTACCCTGTATCCCGTGCTATCGTATCTACAGTGAAAGTCGAGTCTTCCGCTGCATCCACGGTGCTACCTGCTGAGAAAGTCAAGTCCTGCTTCCGTTACTGTCTACATTGCCTCAGGTAACTGTTCCGAACTATAGACATTGTTTTGTACCTTGTTGGCCAGCTGCTAACCCGCTACGCGGTACGGCCCAGTGGGTCCACACCCCGCGCCATGACAGTACTTTACCTGTTTGGCCAGCTGCCATCCCACTATGCGGTACGGCCCAGTGGGTCCACACCCCGCATCGTGACACAGTACACAGGCTGATGTACTAGCATATAGATATAAGCCAGTACATTACAGTTAAAAAATTAAAATCAAAATGAAAAAATCCCTTTATGGGATTAATAAAAAAAGTTAAATTAATGTAAAAAAAATAATTATTATGTTAAATAAAAAAAAAGTTAAGAAATACACAGAAATACACATTTTTTACAATAAATAAACTTTTTAAAAATATAAATCCCAAAACATGAAATAATATAGACATATTTGGTATTGTCACGACAGTAACAACCTAAACAACAAATGTATAGCATTATTTATGGTGTAAAAAAATAAAAATTAAAACTGCAACGCTTTCGCCAAAATAAAAATTTATATAAATGAAACTATAATGTATTTGTACCAAAAAATGGTACCTACATTAAGCACAACTCATCCCGCAAAAAACAAAGTCTCATACAACTACGTCGTACAAAAAAATAAAAAAGTTATGAGCGTCGGGATGCAAAGAGGGAAATATAAAAAAATGGTTCTGTCCTCAAGGCCATAATTGGCCATGTCCTTAAGGGGTTAAGTACCTGACTTGGATACAAAATGTCCTTAACCCTTTCACGACCAAGGACGAAAATGAACGTCATTGTCGGCTGCTAGTTCCCGCAACATGACATTCATTTTCGTCCGCATTTCAAACTGTCACTCTGTGTAAACACAGAGCGACAGACGCGCGCTGACAGCTGTCCTAGACAGCTGAGACATAGTCTCGCCGGACAGCGGACCATCGCGGCTGCTTTCGGCAGTTAACCCCTTAAGTGCGGCGACGGATTGCCGTCGCCGCATTTAAGTGGTTTGAAGCACATCGGCAGCCCCCACGAAGTGATTGTGGGGGCTACCGATGCTTGTCACGGCAATCGGAGGTCAGATAATGACCTCCGGGTTGCCATGTACGGAAGCCTCGGAGGAATAGCCTCCGGCCGTTCCTCCTCTGCTTCCTGTCAGTGTGAGGGTATGTGCACACACACTAATTACGTCCGTAATTGACGGACGTATTTCGGCCGCAAGTCCCGGACCGAACACAGTGCAAGGAGCCGGGCTCCTAGCATCATACTTATGTACGATGCTAGAACTCCCTGCCTCGCTGCAGGACAACTGTCCCGTACTGTAAACATGATTATACTACGGGACAGTTTTCCTGCAGCAAGGCAGGGACTCCTAGCGTCGTACATAAGTATGATGCTAGGAGACCGGCTCCCTGCACTGTGTTCGGTCCGGGACTTGCGGCCGAAATACGTCCGTCAATTACGGACGTAATTAGTGTGTGTGCACATACCCTGACAGTCACGTCACAATGACAGTTAGAGTACATCACACTACGTGTGTAGTGTAATGTACTCTAGCAGCGATCAAAGCTGCAAGTCTAAATGTCCCCTAGTGGGACAAGTGAAAAAAGTAAAAAAAAGTAATAAAAATGTTTTTAAAAAAGTGTAAAAATAAAAGTTATAAGTTCTATAAACACTAAATGCTTTTTTTCCCTATAAGACTTTTATTATAGAAAAAAAATGAACACGTTAAAAAAGTACACATATTTTGTATCACCGCGTTCGTAACGACCCCAACTATAAAACTATAATGTTATTTTTCCCACACGATGAACACCCCAAAAAAAATCAATAAAAAACTACGACAGAATCACAATTGTTTTTGGTCACCACCGCTCCCTAAATAAAGAATAAAAAGTGATCAAAAAGTCGCATGTACCCAAAAATAGTACCAATAAAAACTTCTATCCGTCCCGCAAAAAACAAGCCCTTACACAGCTTTTTTGACTAAAAAATTAAAAAATTATGGCTCTCTGAATATGGTGAAACAGAATTGTTTTTTTTTATAAATAAGTCATTTTATTGTGCAAACGCTAAAAAAAAGGACCAAACCTATATACATATGGTATCGCCGTAACCGTACCAAAAGTAAAAATGTCATTTATAGCGTACGGTGAGCGCCGCAAAAAGAAAACCTAAAAAACGGTGTCAGAATTCCTGTTTTTTTGCTCAGGATTGCAAAAAAATTTAATAAAAAGTGATCAAAAAAAATCGCATGTACCCCAAAATGGTACCAATGAAAACGAAAGATGGTCCCGCAACAAATAAGCCCTCACAGGACTCCGGTAGTGAAAAAATAAAAAAGTTCTGGCTTTCAGAATATAACGATGCAAAATGTGCAGAGTGTCCAAAAGTGGATAAGATTGGGCGCCATTTATCAGTGCGACACCGGGCACATATCTATGAAATATTATTTATTTACCCCATTATCATACCCTCTTATTATGCCCTGATGTTCTCCGCACAGATTACACATGCCCCCCACATTATAAACTGAAATACCAGCGAAACCCAAAACAGAAACCTACCAAGCAAAATCTGCGCTCCAAAAGCAAAATGGCGCTCCCTCCCTTCTGAGGTCTGCAGCGTGCCCAAGCAGCAGTTTGCGCCCACACATATGGCGTCGCCATACCCGAGAGAACCCGCTTAACGTTTTATGAGGTATTTGTCTTCTGTGGCACAAACTGGGCACAACATATTATGCACTAAAATGGCATATCGGTGGAAAATTGCAATTTTCACTTTGAACCATCCGCTGCGCATTAACCCCTTTGCGCACTATGACTTAATTGCCCGTTATGGTGCGGCGGTTGATGTATGGAGCCGGCTCACGTGCTGAGCCTGCTCCATACGCTGCGGGTGTCAGCTGACAGGAACAGCGATCGCTCTGTTACAGAAGCCTGTAAGAATGACAATATACTGCAATACATTAGTATTGCAGTATAATGTACCAGCGATCCAATGATCGCTGGATCAAGTCCCCTAAGGGGATTGATTAATAAAATGTGTAGAAGAATTATAGTTATTAGTAGTGAGAATTTTTTTTCTTAAAGTTAAAAAAACAAAACACTTTTTCGCATTTTTCTTCTAAAGTAATGTAAAAAAATGAACAAAATTGGTATCGCTACGTCCGTAAAAGTCCGAACTATTACAATATACCATTATTTAATTTGCACAGTGCACACCTAAAAAAAATGTAATAATTGAAACCGCCAAAATCGCTGTTTTTTTTTTTGTCACCTTCGCTCTAAAAAAAAAATGTAATACAACTTTTGAATCACTTTTTATGTACCAAGAAATGGTACCAATAAAAATTGCAGCTCCTCCCGCAAGAAATAAGCCCTCCCACCGCTCTATTGATGGAAAAATAAAAAAGTTATGGCTCTTGGAAAGCGGGGAGTGAAAATCTAAAATATGAAAGCAAAAAATGGATCAGTCCTGAAAGGGTTAATTCATTTCTAATGAAAAAACATATGACCACATGTGGGGTATTTCCGTACTCGGGAGAAATTGTTTTATAAAAAATGGTTGTTTTTTTCCTCCTTTATCCCTTGTGAAAATGAGAAAATGCAACATTTTAGTGGAAAAAATTTTGATATTAATTTTCGCGCCCTAATTCCAATAAACTCTGCAAAAGACCCGTGGGGTGTAAATGCTCACTATACCCCTAGAAAAATAGCTTGAAGGTTTTTCCAAAATGGGGTCACTTTTGGTGGGTTTCCACTGTTTTGGTCCCTCCAGTGCATTGCAAATGCGACATGGCACCGAAAACCATTCCAGCAAAATCATAAATCCAAATGGCGCTCCTTCCCTTCTGAGCCCTGCTGTGGGTCCAAACAGCAGTTTATTACCACATATGGGGTATTGTCGTAATCGGGAGACATTGCTTTACAAATGTTGGGGTGCATTTTCTTCGTTATTCCTTGTAAATAATAAAAATGTCTATGTTGTTTCAGAAAAAAAGTACATTTTAATTTTTACAGCCTAATTCCAATATATTTAGCGAAAAACCTGTGTGGTCAAAATGCTAACTATACCCCTAGATAAATACCTTAAAGAGGCTCTGTCACCAGATTTTGCAACCCCTATCTGCTATTGCAGCAGATAGGCGCTGCAATGTAGATTACAGTAACGTTTTTATTTTTAAAAAACGAGCATTTTTGCCCAAGTTATGACCATTTTTGTATTTATGCAAATGAGGCTTGCAAAAGTACAACTGGGCGTGTTTACAGTAAAAGTACAACTGGGCGTGTATTATGTGTGTACATCGGGGCGTTTTTACTTTTTACTAGCTGGGCGTTAGGAATGGGAGTGTATGATGCTGACGAATCAGCATAATCCACTTCTGTTCGTTAACACCCAGCTTCTGGCAGTGCAGACACACAGCGTGTTCTCGAGAGATCACGCTGTGACGTCACTCACTTCCTGCCCCAGGTCCTGCATCGTGTCGGCCACATCGGCACCAGAGGCTACAGTTGATTCTGCAGCAGCATCAGCGTTTGCAGGTAAGTAGCTACATCGACTTACCTGCAAACGCCGATGCTGCTGCAGAATCAACTGTAGCCTCTGGTGCCGATGTGTCCTCGCTCGTCCGACACGATGCAGGACCTGGGGCAGGAAGTGAGTGACGTCACAGTGTGATCTCTCGAGAACACGCTGTGTGTCTGCACTGCCAGAAGCTGGGCGTTCTGAAGAGAAGTGGATGATACTTCTCGTCAGAACGACCAGCTAGTAAAAGAAGTAAACACGCCCAGATGTAACACACATAATACACGCCCAGTTGGATTTTTACTTTAAACACGCCCAGTTGGACTTTAGCAAGCCTCATTTGCATAAATACAAAAATGGTCATAACTTGGCCAAAAATGCTCGTTTTTTAAAAATAAAAACGTTACTGTAATCTACATTGCAGCGCCTATCTGCTGCAATAGCAGATAGGGGTTGCAAAATCTGGTGACAGAGCCTCTTTAAGGGGTCTAGTTTTCGAAATGGGGTAGTTTATGGGGAGTTTCTATCGTTCTGGCAGCTCAAAGCTTCTCCAAATGTACAGTGGGGCCTAAAACATTTTCCAGCAAAATATGAGTCCAGAAAGCCTCCGGGTGCTCCCTTCCTTTGGGGCCCTGCCGTGTGTCCAAACAACGCATTAGGGCCACAATGTGGGTATTTTTGAAAACAGGAGAAAGAGGGTGATAGATTTTGGGGTGTGTTTCTTCATTTTCATTTTCGCTTTACAAAGAAATCGGTCTTCAAACAAACACTTTTATGAAAAAAGTTAAATTATTATTTTTTTCACCTGATATGCATTTAAATTAGCAAAGAACTGTGGGGTCAAAATAATGACTATACCCCTAAATAAATACCTTATGGGGTCTAGTTTTCTAAATGGGGTCGTTTATGGGGAGTTTCTATCGTTCTGGCAGCTCAAAGCCTCTCCAAATGTACAGTGGGGCCTAAAACATTTTCAAGCAAAATATGAGTCCTGAAAGCCTCCGGGTGTTCCCTTCCTTTTGGGTCCTGCCGTGTGTCCAGGCAGCGCATTAGGGCCACAATGTGGGTATTTTTGAAAACAGGAGAAACTGGGTGATAGATTTTGTGTTGTGTTGTGTTTCTTCATTCTCATGGTCGCTTTACATAGAAATTGGTCTTCAAACTGATACTTTTATGAAAAAAAGTGAAATTATTTTTTTTTTCACCTGCTATGTATTAAATTTAGCAAAAAACTGTGGGGTCAAAATACTTACTATACCCTTAGGTAAATACCTTAAGGGGTCTAGTTTTCTAAATGGGGTCATTTGTGGGTGTTCCCATCACTCTGAGACCTATGAGCCTCTGAAAACCTGGCTTGGTGCAGGAAAACAAAATGTACTTCAAAATTTATAAAATTATTATTCAATTTGTAAGTCCTCTAAATTGCTGAAAATGTATTTTAGTTTTTCAAAAGTGCTGCCAAAATAGAGTAAAGAGATAGAAATATATATTTAATAAAAAAAATTGTACAGTATGTGTGTACATATGTGACATATTGCAGTTAAAAATAGGGGAAAATGATAATTTTTACAAAATTTCTTCCATTTTTCTATTTTTTAATTAATTTCCGCAAATCGTATCAGTCTACTTTTACCACTAAAATAAAGTACAACATGTGGCGAAAAAACAATGTCAGAATTACTTGGATATTCAAAACTTTCACAGAGTTATTCTCTGATAAAGTCAGACATACCAGATTTGACAAATCTGGCTTGGTCATTAAGGTACAAACATGCCCGGTCATAAAGGGGCTAAAGAGGCTCTGTCACCAGATTCTCAAATCCCTATCTCCTATTGCATGTGATCGGCGCTGAAATGTAGATAACAGTAACGTGTTGTTTTTTTTAAAAACGTTCATTTTTGGCCAAGTTATGAGCTATTTTATATATATGCAAATGAGCTTTGAAATGGACAACTGGGCGTGTTTTTTTTCGTATGTCCAACTGGGCGTGTATTGTGTTTTTAACTGGGCGTGTTTACTTGTTTTACTAACTGGGCGTTGTGAATAGAAGTGTATGATGCTGACGAATCAGTGACCAATCAGCATCATGCACTCCTCTCCATTCATTTACACAGCACAACGTGTTCTTACTAGAATGATGTGCAGCCACATACACAAGTGTCCTGGTAATGAATACACATGACCTCCAGCCTGGACGTCATGTGTATTCATAATCCTGACACTTCTGAATCTTTTCTGTGAGATTCCAGCAAGGGAAATGAAATCTCGTTTACCTCGTAATCTCGCGAGATTATGCGTGGCTTGCTGGAATCTCACAGAAAAGATTCAGAACTGGTGACAGACATAAACAGAAACTTTAGGTTTCAGTTTCCATCACCATTGATTTCAATGGTGACGGATCCGGTGCCAATGGTTTCCGTTTGTCTTTGTTGTGCAAGGGTTCCGTAGTTTTGCTGGAATGAATAGTGTAGTTAACTACGGTATTGTTTCCGTCAAAACGAAGCAAGCCTTGCACAACGGAGACAAACGGAAACCATTTGCACCGGATCCGTTACCATTGAAATCAATGGTGATGAAATAGAAACCTATGATTTCTGTTTGTGTCTGTCAGGGTTCCGTTCCGACAGAAAGCTCAGACGGAGCGGAGCCCTAGCACAGACGTGAACGAAGCCTTACAGCAACGGTGGGGTCAGTTTGACTCTTTAGTCAGGATGACGTGGTATATTTTTGGAAATGTATAGTTTTACATTTAAAAAGTTTTCTACGCCTCTGATTGGCTGTGTATGAACATATGCTATTGGCTGAACAAGAATCAACGTTACATTGTCAATGATTGGCTGGAATCAAGCTACTCCTTTTTTTCGAAAGATATTATTGTAATTGTTTTGATAAATAAAGCCAGAGAAGGATATTTGTGTATACAAAGCAGTGTCTCTTACTTCTCTCCGATATATCGATGTAACCATTGGATTTATTTGGTGCTGGGTAAATTTTCTGGGCGAGTGTCAGTTAATACACTGGTCTAAAACTTCAGTCTAATATATATTTTGGCCATGATCACGTCAACACTCTCTACTTAGATGCTGCGGTTGCTATTGACCGAAACAACTAAGGGTTTAAATGGTTATGATCAAAGAGATCTTCGATCGGTATGGTTAAGAGCAGAAACCTGGGTGTCATAACACACGAGCACCGCTGAAGCCTGCACGGGACACACGTGCAGGACTTAGATTGGGCCATTGAGAAAAGGACCAGTAGTGAACGCCGTGAAAAGGCGTATTGGTGGTGACTAAAAGATTAAGACACAAAATAGGCTGGTCCTGAATAGGTTAATATACAGTGTATTTGGAATAGCGTACTAATTTTATCATAAAAGGAGAATTTTCCGTGACTGAATCCCTTCCCCGCAAGTACATTTTGTCAATCAAGTAAAGAACCTCTTAAAAATTGTAATACTCCCTAGCATAATACATGCGCGCAGTGGCCACTGACTCATCCTCAAAATCCGTCCTGCACGGTTAACATGTGTACCATTTTATGTGGAGCTATCCCCACACGACTAACAATGCGTGGTGTGTATATTATTGACTGACAAAATGGCCGCAGACTTTTTTTTCCCGTTCTCCTTCTAGTGCTGTCGGGTAAAAAGCTACTTCCAGTTTACAACGCCTACGATTTGGCGGTGAACTAAAATGGCTACGCAGCTGACCAATCACTATGTAGAACGTAAAAAGCGTAGTCCAACCAACGACGTTCACGCGTGGGCCCCGCCCCTCTCTTTCACTGCTCTGGGTAACCGCTTCCGTCGTTGCCATTTTGTGTTGTTCGCGCGTGAAGGAATAAGGTGAGTTACCAGGATGTTTCCCCGCGGATTGTGCGCTGTATAGTTCTGGACAATTGCCTCATAGGGCTAGGCGGGAGGTAAAGTTGGTTGTGGAAAAGCGGATAACGACTTCATGAAGCGGCGCGGCTCGTATGTGATTTACATGTAATGGCGGGTGCATTAGGTTTTGTTAGGACGGGCTTTCGTGTATTATTTATCCAGCTCGCGGGTGGTTTTAGATGCTGCCTATACTGGTCTGCTACTTGCTTGGCACCTTTCATTGTGGAGCAGTTTTATAGCCCAGTCTCCGTAGATCTGCTAACCATGTGTATTATCCGTATACGGGTGTGCCATCCCATTGAATCCCTGAGTGCTGCGTTTTAGTAATGGGTAATCTTCATACTGTGTGCTGAGATGTGGCTGAAGTCTAGGTATCAGTGTAGTGGAAGCTTTCTGTACTATAATAGATGGCAGAGGGAGCCTTGTAGAAAGATTGCTAGTGTTCCAGATTCCTGTTTAGGGGTGAAAGTTGTGATTTTGTACTGCTGCTTAGTTTTGGACCGCTGATCAAAACTTGCGTGTTGCTATGACGTATCAAAAGTGTTGTTTGTTTTTTTTAAAGGCTCTGTCACCACGTTCTAAGTGCCCTAAATAACCTACATAAGGAGATCCGCGCTATAATGTAGGTGACAGTAATGCTTTTTATTTAATAAAACGATCTATTTTCACCACTTTATTAGCGATTTTAGCTTTATGCTAATGAGTTGCTTAATGCCCAACCGGGCGTATTTTTACTTTAGACCAAGTGGGCGTTGTACAGAGGAGTGTATGACGCTGACCAATCAGTGACCAATCAGCGTCATACACTCCTCTCCATTCATGTACTCAGCGAATACACGCCCAGTTGTACTTTAGAAAGCCTCATTTACATAAATATAAAAATGGTCATAACTTGGCCAAAAATGCTTGTTTTTAAGAAACAAACGTTACTCTTATCTACATTGCAGCGCCGATCACATGCAATAGGAGATAGGGGTTGCAAAATCTGGTGACAGAGCCTCTTTAAAGGGAATGTGTTGCCAGCAAAACATCTTTTTGTTTTTTTTTTAGTTAAACAATTAGTGTGTAGGTGATTAAACATTGTTCTAATTATTTTTATTTTTTTTCACGAGTCAGAAAATATTATCAATTGGATTCTAATTTATAATATTTTCCATTGCTGGTCACTAGATGGAGCAATTCCCAAAATTGCAGCATTGCATGTGGTAAAGCAACCACATTGCTTTATGCTGCAAAATTGGGTAAAAATCCCTCGCTCTAGTGAGCTCTCAGAATCCCCCCCCCTCCTTTATCCTGGCTAGTGCCGGGAGAAACGAGGGGTTTGAACGGTCTAACCTCCTACACTGTGTCGCCATTTTTTGAGCTAACACACAGTGTAGAAGGTTTACATACACTAGTAAAACACACTGAAACACAAACATACATAGAAATCCCTTACCTGCTCCAGTCGCCGCCGCTCCCTCCGGTCCATCCGCTCCGTCTGCTGCCGCTGCTCCATGTGCACAAGTCCGGAAGCCGCGACCGGAAGTAGTAATATTACTGTCCGGCCGCGACTTCCGGTCCACAGGAAAATGGCGCCGGATGGCGCGCATTTCAAATTGAACTGTGTGGGAGCGGCGCATGCGCCGTTCCCACACAGCGGCGTACATGATAGTGGATGGAACGGGTCCCGTTCGCAGTCCCTATGGGACTGGAGCTGCCGTATTCCATGTCTGTATGTGTCGTTAATCGACACATACAGAAATGGGAAAAAAAATGGCAGCCCCCATAGGGAAGAAAAAGTGTAAAAATAAAAAAAAGTAACACACAAACACACATTAATCCAAACGTTTTTAATAAAGCACTAACATCTTTAACATATAAAAAAAAAATTTGTGGTGACACTGTTCCTTTAAGTGTTTAGACAGTGAATAGACATTCCACGGGATGTCTATTCACAATCTCTGCACTTTGTTACTCTGTCTGTGGTAGTTCCAGCAGAGGAAGTGTGATCTCGTTTTAACCTGTCATTTACTGCGAGATTACGCTTCCTCTGCTGTAACTACCACAGACAGAGTAACGAAGTGCAGAGATCGTGAATAGACAGCCCGTGGAGTATCTATTCACTGTCTAAACACTTCAGTATTGTTAATGTGTTAGTATAAGACAGCACATAGAGATCTAAAAGGATCCCTATTCGCTGAGTGAATGGAGAGGAGTGCATGACGCCGATTGGTCAGCGTCATACACTCCCCTGTACAACGTCCACTTGGTCTAAAGTAAAAATACGCCCAGTTGGGCAGTATGCAACTCATTAGCATAAAGCTAAAGTCTGTAATAAAGTGGTAAAAATAGATCGTTTTATTAAATAAAAAGCACTGCTGTCACCTACATTACAGCGCCGATCTCCTTATGTAGGAGATACGGCACTTATAATGTGGTGACAGAGTCTCTTTAACCCCTTCCCGCTCCTTGACGTACTATTACGTCATGGCAGCTGTATCGTTCGCGCTCCATGCCGTAATAGTACGTCTCGGGAGTAACGGCCGTTTCGGCCGTCCTCCCGACACATACAGGAGCTGTGACGCTGCTGTCTTGTTCAGCAGCTGTCACAGCTCCTACAGCGGGGACCGATCGCTGTGTCCCCGCTGATTAACCCCTTAAAAGCCGCGTTCTATAGAGATCGCGGCTTTTTAGGGGTTAAGCTGCCATCGCCGGCCTGCTACGCGATAGCGGCCGGCGATGGTGACTATGGCAACCGGACACCAAACAATGGCGTCCGGCTATGCCATAGACGGAAGCCTAGTGGGTCCTGACAACGTCAGGACCCACTATGCTTGCTGTCAGTGAGTAGCTGACAGTTCTAATACACTGCACTACGCATGTAGTGCAGTGTATTAGAATAGCGATCAGGGCCTCCTGCCCTCATGTCCCCTAGTGGGACAAAGTAATAAAGTAAAAAAAAAGTTAAAAAAAGATGTGTAAAAATAAGAAAATAAAAGTTTTAAAAGTAATAAAAGTAAAAGTCCCACTTTTTCCCTTATCAGTCCTTTATTATTAATAAAAATATATAAACAAACAAATAAACTATACATAATTGGTATCGCCGCGTCCGTAACGGCCTGAGCTACAAAATTATTTTGTTATTTATCCCGCACGGTGAACGCCGTAAAAAAAAATATTAATAAACCGTACCACAATCACAATTGTTTGGTCACTTCACCTCCCAAAAAATGGAATAAAAAGAGATCAAAAAGTCGCATGTACCTAAAAATGGTACTGATGGAAAATACAGTTCGTTACGCAAAAAAAAAGTCCTCGCACGCCTTTATTGATTGAAAAATAAAAACGTTCTGGCTCTTAGAATAAGGTAACACAAAAAGTGAATGATTGTTTACAAAACGTATTTTATTGTGCAAACGCCATAAGACATAAAAAAAAACTATAAACATCTGGTATCGCCGTGATCGTATCGCCCCGCAGAATAAAGTGAATATGTCATTTATAGCGCACGGTGAACGCTGTAAAAAAAAAAGTATACAAAAACAATAGTAGAATTGCTGTTTATTAGTCACCACGCCACCTAAAAATGGAATAAAAACTGATCAAAAAGCCGCATGCACCCCAAGAAAACTACAATGGATTCCTCAAGGGGTCTAGTTTCCAAATTGGGGTCACTTTTGGGGGGTTTCCAATGTTTTGGCACCACAAGACCTCTTCAAACCGGACATGGTGCCTAATAAAAAAGAGGGCTCAAAATCCTCTAGGTGCTCCTTTGCTTCGGAGGCCGGTGCTTCAGTCCATTACCGCACTAGGGCCACATGTGGGATATTTCTCTAAACTGCAGAATCTGGGCAATAAGTATTGAGTTGCGTTTCACTGATAAATCCTTTTGTGTTATAAAAAAAATGGTATAAAAAGAGTAAATTTCACCTCTACTTTGCTCTAAATTTCTGTGAAACACCTAAAGGGTTCATAAACTTTCTAAATGCTGTTGTGAATACTTTGAGGGGTCTAGGTTCTAAAATGGGGTGTTTGATAGGGGTTTCTAATATATGGGCCCCTCAAAGCAACTTCAGAAATGAACTGGAACCTAAAAAAATAAATAAATGAGGCAATACTTCGCTTCTTACATTATACTGATAATGAGCCGTGCCCACTCCGAGATGACCCCAGTTTTGACCGTTTGTATAAACGGAGACCCCTATTAGACCGTTCCAGTGCCCGGTTTTCCCAAGCATACACCCCCGAGAAGTGTTTTTCTATTGATGAGTCCCTGGTACATTTTAAAGGGAGGGTTCAATTCCGCCAGTACCTGCCAGGTAAGAGGGCAAGGTATGGCGTGAAGATGTATAAGCTGTGCGAGAGTGCATCAGGGTATACCTACAGGTTTAGGATATATGAAGGAAAGGCCACCCCCAAACCAGACTGCATCCTGGACTACAATAGGTACATGGGAGGGATGGACTTGTCAAATCAAGTCCTGAAGCCCTACAGCGCCATGCGGTGTGGTATAAGAAGCTGGCCGGGCACATCATACAGATGGCATTGTACAATGCGTACGTGCTACGTCGATGTGCAGGCCAGAGGGGAACTTTCCTGGAATTTCAAGATCTAATCTTTAGGGACCAGGAAGGGGGGGCACCCAGTACTTCTGGAAGCGAGGCCACACGCATCGTACCAGGGCAACACTTTCCAGGAGAAGGTCCCCAAACCGGTGGAAAGGGAAAGAGTCAAAAGAGGTGCAGAGTCTGCTATAAGAGGGGGATAAGGAAGAACACAATATACCAATGTGACACGTGTCCCGAAAAACCAGGGCTCTGTATAAAAGATTGTTTTAAAATGTATCATACATCCCTTGATTTTTAATTTACCCTGATGCACTCCGCACAGCTTACCCCCCTCATCTTTCCCTCCTGAGCCCTGCCGTATGCCCAGGCAGCTGATAACAGCCACATGTAGGGTATTGTCGTACCCAGGAGAACCCACATTACAATTTAAGGGGTGTATATCTCCGGTGGCGCATGCTGGGCACACTATATTGGACACTGAAATGGCATATACATATATAAAATTGCAAATCTCACACTGCACCATCTGCTGCGCATTATCTTTTACACAGTACCTGTGGGGTCAAAATGCTCACTACACCTCTAGATGAATGTCTTAAGGGGTGTAGTTTTTAAAATGGGGTCACTTCTCGGGGGTTTCAACTGTACTGGTACCTCAGGGGCTTCTGCATACATGACTTAGCACCAGAAAAGCTCCAGTAGGCCAAATGGTGGTCCTTTCCTTCTGAGCCCTCCCATGGGCCCAAAGGGCAGTTTATCACCACAAATGGGGTATTGCCGCACTAAGGACAAATTGGGCAACAAAATGGGGTATGTTGTTCCTTGTGAAAATAAGAAATTTTGATCAAAAATGACATCTTATTGGAAAAAATATCATTTTTTTCATTTCACAGCCCAATTCAAATAGGTGCTGTGAAAAAACTGTGCGGTCAAAATGATAACAAAAACCATAAATGAATTCCTTGAGGGGTGTAGTTTCCAAAATGGGGTCACTTCTGGTGGGTTTCCATTGCTTTGATACCTCTGGGGCTCTGCAAATGCAACATGGCACCCGAAAACCAATCCAGCAAAATCTGGACTCCAACAAACACATAGCGCTCCTTTCCGTCTGAGCCCTCCCATGGGCCCAAACGGCAGTTTATCACCACAAATGGGGTATTGCCGCACTAAGGACAAATTGGGCAACAAAATGGGGTATGTTGTTCCCTGTGAAAATAAGAAATTTTGATCAAAAATGACATCTTATTGGAAAAAATATCATTTGTTTCATTTCACAGCCCAATTCAAATAGGTGCTGTGAAAAACCTGTGCGGTCAAAATGATAACAAAAACCATAAATGAATTCCTTGAGGGGTGTAGTTTCCAAAATGGGGTCACTTCGGGTGGGTTTCCATTGCTTTGATACCTCTGGGGCTCTGCAAATGCGACATGGCACCCGAAAACCAATCCAGCAAAATCTGGACTCCAACAAACACATAGCGCTCCTTTCCTTCTGAGCCCTCCCATGGGCCCAAACGGCAGTTTATCACCACAAATGGGGTATTGCCGCACTAAGGACAAATTGGGCAACAAAATGGGGTATGTTGTTCCCTGTGAAAATAAGAAAATTTGATCAAAAATGACATCTTATTGGAAAAAATATCATTTTTTTCATTTCACAGCCCAATTCAAATAGGTGCTGTGAAAAAACTGTGCGGTCAAAATGATAACAAAAACCATAAATGAATTCCTTGAGGGGTGTAATTTCCAAAATGGGGTCACTTCTGGTGGGTTTCCATTGTTTTGATACCTCAACGCCTCTTCAAACCTGGCATGCTGCCTAAAATATATTCTAATAAAAAAGAGGCCTCAAAATGCACTAGGTGCTTCTTTGCTTCTAGGGCTTGTGTTTTAGTCCACGAGCGCAGTAGGGCCACATGTGGGACATTTCTAAAAACTGCAGAATCTGGACAATACATATTTAGTAGTGTTTCTCTGGTAAAACCTTCTCTGTTACTAAAAAAAAATTGAATAAAATTGAAATTCAGCAGAAAAAATGAAATTTGCAAATTTCATTTCCACTTTGCTTTAATTCCTGTGAAATGCCTGAAGGGTTAAAAAACTTTCTATATGCTGTTTTGAATACTTTGAGGGGTCTAGTTTTTAAAATGGGGTGTTTTATGGGGGTTTCTAATACATAGGCCCCTCAAATCCACTTCAGAACTGAACTGGCACCTTCAAAAAAAGGCTTTTGAAATTTTCTTAAGAATATGAGAAATTGCTGTTTATGTTCTAAACCTTGTAACGTCCAAGAAAAATAAAATAATGTTCAAAAAACGATGCCAATCTAAAGTAGACATATGGGAAATGTGAACTAGTAACTATTTTGGGTGGTATAACCGTCTGTTTTTCAAGCAGATGCATTTAAATTCTGAAAAATGCTATTTTTTGTAAATTTTCTCTAAATTTTGCAATTTTTCACAAATAAAGACTGAATATATCGACCAAATTTTACCACGAACATGAAGCCCAAAGTGTCACGAGAAAACAATCTCAGAATCGCTTGGATAGGTTTAAGCATTCCGACGTTATTACCACATAAAGTGAAATATGTCAGATTTGAAAAATGGGCTCTGAGCCTTAAGGCCCAAACTAGGCTGCGTCCTTAAGGGGTTAAAAACTAGTTACCCTTTTAAATGTGTTTTATCCAGGTCATTGAAATTGATGGCTAATTCTTAGGATAGGATAAGATTCTTAGGATCAATATTAGATCAGTGGGGGTCCAAGTGTTGACACCCCTGCTGATCAGCAGTTTGAAGTGGCTGTGGCGCTCGTATGACCCCCACATCCTCTAAATTGTTTACATGGTTATTCTTTCTGTTACTACTTGCACGCACTGTTACATTTGTAGCGATCGTGCAAGCTATTGTACTACTGTCTTGCACAGTTGCTACAAATGTAACGGTGCGTGTAGGTATGAACATAAAGAATAACCATGTAAACAATAGAGATTGCGACACTCGTACGAATGCAGCGGCCTCTTCAAATAGCTGATCAGTGGGGGTGCCTACAGTCGAACCCCCACCGATCTAATATTGATGGCCTATCCTGAGGTTAGGCAATCAATTTTTATAACCCCTTTAAGGCCTGCAAGATTTTTTGTGTGCATTTAGAGAGTCATAATTGTATTTTTTTTTCTTTGATGTAGCTGTATCAAGACCTATTTGAAGGATAAGATGTATTTGTCAATGGTGCCATTTTGAGTTACATGTGACTTTATCTATGGTGCGGACAAAGGACTTGTCCACCAGTAGCGGAATTGCTGTGTATTTTCCATCCGGTATTGCAGATCGAAAATACGCCACAGAATACAGTATCCACACGCTGCGTAAAATTTCAGACCATAAATTGACCAGTGGTGCTTATTTTTCGGACCGCAGCAGGTCAATTCCTGCTGTGGAGACTGGACTGAATTGCTGCGTTTTTAAGAGATGTCACCATCTCCCAACATTGAGAAAAACGCAGCAAAATCTGCACCATTTTCTCCAGGGAATGGTGCGGTTTCTCTGCAGCGAAATTTTATGCTACTTGCTGCAGGAATTTTCTGCAGCAATTCCGTTACGTGTACACAAGCCCTTAGGCAACATACACACATTGCGTATTTTGCTGCTGAAAATACGCAAGAGAAAAAAAACACCTAAAGGTGCATCTTTTAAAGCAGTTACCGGTGCGGTTTTTAAGTTTTGCTGTGTATTTCTTCAGAACTGGGGAGATGGAATTCACAAGTGGAATCGTGAGATAAATTGACATGATGTGGGTCCATTTAGGTGTGGGGAAATTCAGCGGTGTGCACATGAGTTTCCCTGAAATCTCATTGCCTATGCTGGTACTGTATTACTTTGCGGGTTTTGCCACACGCAAATACGCGTGGCAAAACCGCACATAATACGCATCATGTGCATTGACCCTCTAAAGAGAATCTTAGCATTTTTGAGGCCTTAAATCTGCTGACCGCAATATGGGCGTGTTGAAAAGTGAAAGTACAACTGGGCGTGTATTATGTGCGTACATCGGGGCGTGTTTACTACTTTTACTAGCTGGGCGTTCTGATGAGAAGTATCATCCACTTCTCTTCAGAACGCCCAGCTTCTGGCAGTGCAGATCTGTGACGTCACTCACAGGTCCTGCATCGTGTCGACACCAGAGGCTACAGTTGATTCTGCAGCAGCATCAGCGTTTGCAGGTAAGTAGCTACATCGATTTACCTGCAAACGCCGATGCTGCTGCAGAATCATCTGTAACCTCTGGTGCCGATGTGTCCTCGCTCGTCTGACACGATGCAGGACCTGGGGAAGTGACGTCACAGCGTGATCTCTCGAACACGGCTGTGTCTGCACTGCCAGAAGCTGGGCGTTCTGAAGAGAAGTGGATGATACTTATCAGAACGCCCAGCTAGTAAAAGAAGTAAACACGCCCCGATGTACGCACATAATACATGCCCAGTTGTACTTTTACTTTTCAACACGCCCAGTTGTACTTTTGCAAGCCTCATTTGCATAAATACAAAAATGGTCATAACTTGGCCAAAAATGCTCGTTTTTTAAAAATAAAAACGTTACTGTAATCTACATTGCAGCGCCTATCTGCTGCAATAGCAGATAGGGGTTGCAAAATCTGGTGACAGAGCCTCTTTAAGTGACCTGAATGGTGATATCTCCCTGATTCCAGCACTGTTTTTTTGTTTTTTCCTAGACCCCTTCCCCTGTTCCAGAGATAAGGCCCACTGTTCTGTTAGCTCCCTATATGCTAAGATTGACTCTGACTTTGTAGAGAACTAATTTTTTTTCTCTTTCCTCTCAAGCTTGTCAAAATGGTGAAACTTTTTATTGGTAACCTCCCTCCTGAGGCGACACCTGCAGAATTGAAGACACTGTTTGAACAGTATGGGAAAGTTACAGAGTGTGACATCATAACAAATTATGGCTTTGTCCATATGGAAGACAAAAAGTCAGCTGATCAGGCAGTTGAAAATCTGAACCAATATAAAATGCATAATGTCTTTATTAATGTGGAACACAGCAGGGGCAAACCCAAAGCATCAACCAAGCTCCATGTCAGTAGCCTTAGCACTGACTGCACCGGTGAAGAGTTGCGTGAGAAGTTTGAACAGTATGGAACGGTCTTGGAATGTGATATTGTGAAGGATTTTGCCTTTGTTCACATGGAGAAAGCAGAGGAAGCACTCGAAGCCATCAGAAATCTAAACAACCATGAATTTAAAGGTGATGATAACTGTTAGTGATAAACTGGGCAGACAGGTGGATTGGCTTTCTCTCCTAACTCTTCCATAACCATGCGCTCTTGCCTTGTGTCAGAATGCATGTTTATTTCGAGAAGGGGATAAGCTTCTGATAGGCATCTCTAGCAGCGCTTATCTTTTGGGGCAACAAAGGATTGGGCAGTTTGAAATGCCTTCCCTATTGTCGGGATGCCCACGTACACATTGGCTCATCAGTTGATCCTGCCAAAATTGGTAGTTTAAGACAACTTTTATCTTACGGGTATGGCCATATAGATAGTCAAAAATGTTGGGACTTGCGTGTGTACTGCAGTCAATTCTTTATGAAGCACCCCATAACAGCGTTTTGTATGCATTCCAAGTAACCTAGATTTTATACAGTAATATGTATTTTTCCAGAAAGGATTAAGGCCCCATGCACACGACCGTGCCCGCAATCACGGCCCGCGATTGCGGGCACGGCCGGCCGCTGACTGACAGCCGCATTTTCGGGCCGTGCTCCCATACAAAGTATGGGAGCACGGCCCGCAAAATGCGAAAGAACGGACATGTTCCATAATTCCCGGAATATTTCCACGGCACTGACACCCTTCCGTAGTGCTACGGGAAGGTGTCAGTGTTCAATCAAAGTGAATGGCTCCGTTTTTGTGGACCGCAAAAACTGAGGTTTTTTGCTGTCGTGTGCATGGGGCCTAACAAATTGGCTTTGTAGTATTGCTGGGCTGATATCCCCTTACTCTTAGAGTAAAAGTACCTTTGTATGATTGGTGATTGCAGCTATTTAAAAGCTGCAATGCTCGGAGCCTAATTTCAGATGAAACTCTTCCATGTCGGTCAGGCAGTGTAAATGCAGCCTAGTAATGGATTCCAGAAGGGCTGCTTTCTAGGCAGCAAGGCCTAGTTTTAATACTACTACGCGGTGTCTTATCTGCATCCACGTTGGCCAACTATCATTTCGTTCACTCGGAAATTAGTGAATTGTAGTGAAAATTGGATTTTGTAAGGGGCCTGTAAGCTATTTTGTACATGCATGGCTTCATATATGCAAAATTACAAGATACAGGGCTCCAGGAGAAATACCCCCCTCTCTTTAAGGAGTGTATGTACATGGCAATGTAGGCTTTGGATGGTTATAGACAGTAGACCTGATTTAGATACGGCCAACCAAGATGTTTAAATTAAACAAATCCCTATTCTCTTTCCAAGCTTTCTATGGGAGCATAAGTCCCATAAAATTGAATGGAGAGCCATTGAGAAATACCTCCACCACTCCAATCAGTTTGGCTGGATGCAGCTACCTTGCGAGGTGGTAAGTGGATCAGGGTACTCCCTGGTCCACTGTGGGAGTCCCGGTGTTCGGACCACCATTGATCACACATTGTGTTTCGGAAGCCCACTTAAAGGAGAATTTAACTGGTTTAAATGTTTGGGTCTGCCTTAAAGATGTTGACCCATCTGTAGAACCCTTTCCTTATGCCAATGGTCAGTTAGCCAGAGAGGAGAGATGCTGCGGAGGAAGACTATTGTATATAGTTACAAATTTATTTGAATGTTCCCTTTGTAACATCACACGTCTGCTGGCAGCAAAGTTTGTGGCCATCCACCGCCTCCACTGGTGAATGCTAGTGCACCTGCATTTAGAAAGGGAATTTTTTTAGATGGTGCAGCAACTTTTTAGTGAGTTGTGTAAATTTTTTAAAAACCTTGTACTATTGAGATTTAAAAAAAACACGTGCCTGCATCCTTCCAGATACATTTCCACTGCTGTATATCTCGTATTGCAGCTCCACCTAACAAATTATGGGGCTGAACTGCAACCAGACCCAGTCCATGAATAAGGCCTTATGCACACGTACGTATTTTTTTCCTCCCGTAAATACGGGTCCTTGGTCACACGTATTCGACCCGTATTTACGGGCACGTTTTCGCTGCAAAATTGCACTGCACTAATCGGCAGCCCCTTCTCTCTATCAGTGCAGCATAGAGAGAAGGGGCAGCCCTTTCTGTAGTAAAAGTAAAAAAAATTCATACTTACCCAGCCGTTGTCTTGGTGACGTGTCCCTCTTTTGACATTCCAGCCTGACATCCCTGGATGACACGGCAGTCCATGTGACCGCTGCAGCCTATGATTGGCTGCAGCGGTCACATGGGCTGAAACGTCATCCCGGCAGGCCGGACTGGACGAAGGAGCAGGGAGCTCTGGGCAAGTATGAACTTCTATTTATTTTTTTAACACGTTCGTCTATATTGCGATCTGTAGTCACTGTCCCGAGTTACTGCTGACCGTTAACTCCTTCAGCACCCTAGTCAGTGACTATCCCCTGATGTCGCCTAGCAACGCTCCTGTAATTACGGGTGCACACACGTAGTCACCCGTAATTACGGGTGCCCCATAGACTTCTATGGGCCTGCCCGTGCCGTTATTACGGCCTGAAATAGGACATGTTCTATATTTTTCATTGGCACGGGCACCTTCCCATAAGCATATGGGTAGGTACCCGTGGCCAATAGAAGTCTATGGGCCCGTAATTACAGGCGATTTTACGTTCGTGTGCATGAGGCCTAAGTGTTGTGGTTTATGGTAAAAAGCAGATCCTAATTTTGGACAAGTCATTTAGAGAGGACATGTCATGTATTTTTATTTTTTTTTGTTTTGTTTTTTAAATCCACAACTCCCCTATTCCTGGCGTTCTCTTGATTCCAGCCCTGTAACTTTTTTATGGTCCTCCCATTGTCCTGCTTGGGGCCTAATATGTTAATTCTGAGTAAAGGTGGAGAGAGAGGAGGTGACCTAATCTCTTCTCAGTAGGCATTGCCTACTGCAGGGGTCTACAACCTATGGCACTGGTGCCGCAGCCGGCCTGTGGGGCATTTATTCCTGGCACACTTGCCTCTCCCAGTGTCCAGTACTGCTGTGTGCTAGGCGGCGCTAAACACAGGGTGGGAGACCAGCGCTTCCTTATGTGCTTGGCGGCACTGGTCACCAGGAAAGAGCCGTGGTTCATGGTCTCTCCCTACTGAACACTGGAAGCACACAAATGTAGCTGCTCTCTCTCCTGGTGGTCAATGCTACAAGGAGTTCAGTAACCACTCTGTTAAAGAATAGTTAGCAAAAGTTGGAAGCTTTCTCATGTGTGCATCCTCCCAAGCTGGTGTTCAATAGCCGTGGTATCTCCTATGTGCAAACCCCCCCCCAGCAGGTGTTCAGTAGTCGCTCCCTCTGTGTGCAGCGACCTCCCAGTTGGTGTTTAGTAGCTGCGGTCTCTCCTACATGCAACCCCCAAGGTGGTGTTCAGTAGCCTTGTATGCGCCACAGATTAATCATCTTTGCAAAGCAAGTCAGAGAAAAGGGTCACATTGAAACGTAAGTTTAACTAACTGAATAATTGATTTGTCACATTTTGTCTTCTGACTTTAGTGTTTGCATGGCACACGGAGTACTTCATCTTTGATTTATTTATCTTTTTTGATCTGCACGCCATACAAAAAAGGGTGCCTACTGCATCACTGACGTCCAATCAGAGCGAGGCTTCTGCGTCGCTGTGAGGGCGGATTTACACGAGCGTGTGCGTTTTGCGCATGCAAAAACTCGGTGTTTTGCGTGCGCAAAAGGCACTTAACAGCTCCGTGTGTCATGTTCATATGGTGCTCGGCTGCGTGCTTTTCTCGCAGCCGCCATCATTGACACACTGGATGTTTGTAAACAAAAGCACGGGGTGCTTTTCTGTTTGCATTCATTGTTTTACTGCTGTTGCGCGAATAACGCCTCCCATGGAAGTGCTTCCGTATGGTGCGCGTGATTTTCACACCATTTGACTTCAATGGGTGCGTAATGCGCGAAAAACGCTGAAATATAGAACATGTCGTGAGTTTTACACAGCGGACTCACGCTGCGCAAAACTCACGGACAGTCTGCACTGCCCCATAGACTTGCATAGGTCCGTGCGACCCGCGTGAAAACCACGCGGGTTGCACGGACGTATAGTACGTTCGTGTAAATCCACCCTAAGGCTGTCTGCTCTGATAGGGAAAGGTATGTGGTTTAAAAAAAAACAAACGTAACAAAGGGCTGGAAGATTGACCTAAATCAAAATCACGATTAATTGATCATTTAACCTCTACTACAATTAATGAACGATTATTTAAGCCACATCCTCTTTTTACATGCCACATCCCCCATTTGCATGCCACGCCATTGAATTAATGAGCCTGTTGTATACTACTGTATATAATATACCCCCTGACACAGCCCCCACACAGTATAATGCCTCCGTAGCGCCTCACCATACAGTGTAATGCCCCTATAGTGCCTCCCCATACAGTATAATGCCCCCATAGCTGCCACTCAACCCCGTTCCCACAACAATTGGAGGAGATCCCTTGGCAGGTCTCCCTTGGTCTGTGCTGTGGGGCTCAGCTATGTGTGTCAGGCCGCTCATGGCTGGTATTACATAGTGAATGGTGGAGCAGGGAGCTGACATTGGATTCAACTGTATCTGTCCTGAGCAAGGTAGTCAATGCTTTTAGAAACTTTTTGATGAGTTTTTGTCATTGAGGTCTATGGGAGTACTTACGGTCTGGGTGTTAAAAGAAGTTTCATACTAGCTTCTAACTCGACCATACAGTATTTACTCTTACCGGCCTTACAGGATGTAATATTGTGACAAACAATGGGATAATCACAGTAAGAGCCTGTTCACATCAGCGTTGGTTTCCATTCATGGGTTCCGTTGCAGCTTTCCGTCAGAGGAACCCATGAATGGAAAGATAAGCAGAAAACAGCATCCGTTTGCATTATTGATTTCAATGGTAAAGCTTTCGTTGCAAATGGTTTCCGTTTGTCTCCGTTCTGTATGGTTTCTGTTTTTTAGCGGAAACACTAGCGTAGTCGACTACGCTATTGTTTCCGCTAATAAAAACTGAATACATTTTGCAACGAAATCTTTACCATTGAAAACAATGGTAATGCAAATGGAAGCTTTGGCTTCCGTACATGGGTTCCTCCAACGGAACCCATGAAAGGAAACCAACGCAGATGTGAACACAGCCTATGTTGTTAAAACTCAATGAAGTGAATGCAGTGGTAACTGGGCACAGCTGCAGACGGTGGCGGTGTTCTGTATTTTTAAGAGGGCTGATAACTAACTTCTCTATTTTTTTTTTTTTTTGTATATCCACATGGAATAACACATCAGTTTCAAGTATGCCTTTGTTAGGCTCTATTCACATCTGCGTCTGAGCTTTCTGTCAGAACGGGACCCTGAACTGACACGAACGGAAACCAGAGGTTTCCATCACCATTGATTTCAATGGTGACGGAACCGGTGCCCGTTGTTTGTTTGTTTGTCTCTGTTGTGCACCGGGCCCGTCGTTTTACTGGCAACAATAGTTTAGTCGACTGACGCTGTCCACATTGTGAAACTAAAGCTGGAGGGAAAGGGGGTCACTTCAAACAGCCATATCTCGGGCTGTGGACCGGTTCTGGTGGCATATGAAAGAGGAGATTCTAATCTTTCATATGACGCCAGTTGTAGCTGTGACACAACCGGAGATATCGCCAGTTGAAAACAGTTGGTAATGGAAGCTGTGTACTATATGATCACACTGTGTTGCTGGGAAGGCGGAGAAGCTGTAAGCTGATTGGACCGCGTCATACAGAAAACATTATACCGCCCAGAGTTAAAAGAAAGTCCCCTCCTATTTGGCTATTAGAGCCACATTATCATATTTAGAAAATGCTCAGAACTTTGCAAATCATCTTTTATAACGAATGACACTAGTTATCAGCAGCAAAGCGCCTATTAGATTAGTTGGGGGATAGGGAATTCATAAACTGGTAACAGTCCCTTTATAGAAGCTCTGTCACCATTTTAATACTTCCCTATCTCCTACCTAATCTAATAAACGCTTTGTTGTAAATAGCCAATGTTTTTGAGGTTTTTTTTTTTTTTTTTTTTTTTTTGGAAAAATGTTTGTGATAAAGTTCTGATCATCTATACATTTATGCAATTTTTTGGGAAATGCCCAACTGGGCGTATATTTATTTTTTTTTTTTTTTTTAGTTTCACCAAATGAGCGTTGTAAAGAAAAGTGTATGATGCTGACCAATCAGGGTCATACACTTCTCTTCATTCGTGTCCAGCTTTATTCACAGCGTGATCTCACGAGCTCAGGCTGTGACGTCACTTACTCCCACAGTTCCTTCACCGGAGCGATGGGAGAATGACCAGACATAGTCTCTAGCCGTGCCAGGACAATTATCCTCGGCAGCAGTCCTGGCACGGCTGAAGTTGATGTCTGGTCGTTCCCCCGTCGCTCCGGTGAAGGAACTGTGGGAGTAAGTGACATCACAGCGTGAGCTCGCAAGATCAAAGTTTTATCAATAAAAGTAGTAAAATATAAAAAAAAAAACCTATAGAAGTTTGGTGTCACTGTAATCGTATTGAGCCACAGAATAAAGATAAGTTGTCGTGTTTACCGCAAAAAAAGAAACCCAAAAAACAATTGCGGAATCGCAGTTTTTTCCAACTTCAGAATTTTTTTCAGTTTAAAAGTACATTTATATGGAACTATCAATCATACCAATAAAAACTACAACTCCTCCTGCGACAAATAAGCCCTCGCACCACTCTATGGCTATGTTCACACAGGGTATTTTGCTGAGTTTTTTGACGCGGAAACCGCGTCGCAAAACTCGGCAGAAATGGCCCGAGAACGCCTCCCATTGATTTCAATGGGAGGCGTCGGCGTCTTTTTCCCGCGAGCAGTAAAACTGCCTCGCGGGAAAAAGAAGCGACATGCCCTATCTTCGGGCGCTTCCGCCTCCGACCTCCCATTGACTTCAATGGGAGGCAGGAGAAAGCGTATATCTCGCTGTTTTATGGCCGCGGGCGAAAAACGGTGCGATAATTGCCGCGAAAATCGGCGTGCAGGGAGAGGAATATCTGCCTCCAAGTTCCAAACGGAATTTTGAGGCAGATATTCCTCCCCCAAAATACTCCGTGTGAACATAGCCTATTGATGGAAAAATAAAAGTTATGGCTCTTGGAATGCGGGGAGTGAAAAACGAAAAACAAAAATCAAAAAATGGCTTTGTCCCGAAGGGGTTAAGGAGGTGTTCTCAGAATTGACGTTTATCACCCATCCACAGGATAGGTGATAAGTGTCTGAACACCAGGGGCATGCACCCTGCCTCTCAGTTTAAGGTCTATGGGATTGCAGTCGTGCAGTAAGGGGGAATGGGGGTCTCAGGATTTGATATTTCACAAGGAACAAGTTTCTTGCTGCCAAAGATAATTTATTCCAGTAAATTAGTTTTGTAGGTTTGTTATTTCTTTATTTCTGAAATCTATTTTTAGTACACTAGCATACAATATATGGAAAGGATAATGAAAATAATTTAGGCACGTATTTTATATTTTCTTTACACTTATATAGTGTAACAAACGTACTGGTGTACTGCAAAGCATGTATTTTGTAACTTTTTATATCCTTAAAGAGAACCTTTCACCTGACCATACATGTGCAGCGTGTAATAGGCAGTGCTGTACAAACCCTGGGGAACGTTACATTTTTTCCCTACCCTCCTCTGTTATTTAGATATTGGTTTGCTTGCACAAGCTCTCCTCTCGCCAGCTGTGGCACTGTCCGTAGCTGATTGGACAGTGTCACAGCGATGTTACACGCCCCCTTGACCGTTCAGGGGGTTTTTCTTTAAATATCGGGCGCCAAATAAAACTACTGGTATCTAAATAACTGGGGAGGGTTGAAAAAATTGTAAAGTGCCCCAGGGTTTGTGCAGCCCTGCCTATTACATGCTCCACTCAGCTGCACATTTATGGGCAGGTGACAGGTTCTCTTTTTAAATGTTTTATTTTGTTCTGTGTATATTAATCCAGGTCTATATTGTAATATTTGTAGTTGCTCTTCTTAGCTAAGGGAGCTGTGCTGACTTCTCACTATCAACCCTTGTTGGTTGTTGTTGCTCTTTTGAAGGCAAACGGATGCACGTTCAGCTCTCGACAAGTCGTCTGCGAGTCACGCCGGGGATGGGAGAACGAAGTCTGTGCTATCGTTGCGGGAAGGATGGCCACTGGTCCGGAGTGTGCCCATTAGACCAAATGGCTCAGGAGATGGATCTGGCTTCGCCCTACGCTCATGACCCTTACGCAGATCCTTATGTCCCTATGCGCAATGCGGCGGCTGCTGCCTACGCCGATCGTGTGTATTATGAGCGGGAACGCCGGAACCTCATTGACTACTACCATCACTATCGCATACGCCCCTCATCGTATGATGCCTTTATGGATCGTCGGCTGCCTCTTCCCCCTCCATCAGTGCCCGGTCTAGCACATAGAAAACGACCGGAGTCCTCTCCATATGAGAGGCATATGATACCACCTCCTCCTCCACTTCCCAGCTATTGTGCACGAGAGCGAAGCCCAATACGTCGCTCTCCTGCAACCGCCGAGGGGGAGGAATTTGTAGCTGATCGCAGGTTAGCCCCTCCCCTGCGAAACACACCCTACGATGCCCCACGATACATGCGGAATACCTACCCTGATCAATCGCGGTATTACTAAGCCGAGGAGGTGAGGGTTTTTTATTTAACTTCCCCTCTTGTGATATTTTACGTTAGCTTTTTCATTCTGTCTTTCTTATGCCCTTTTTGGGACAATGTTTTGCATTTCTGTATGCCTACCTTTCACAAGAGGTTCAGTTGACAAAACGCATTAAACGGAAGCTGTGTTTAAGTTTCGGGTTTTTTTTTTTTTTTTTTTTGCATGTTAAACAATTCATGCTATATAAAGAAATATGTATATATTAGTGTTTGATTCTATTCATTTGCAGGTAAGTAATTATGACATGTATAATTTTGTCAAGGTTGGGAATGTATGTAAATGAGAGAAGACCTATTTCTTCTATTACCCCATGTGTCTGCTGTGTGAATCTCACTGCATGTCCTATTCTTATGCGGTTTTTGCGCAGCACGCACCTATTGAAGTCATTGGGTGAGTAAAAAAATCGCGGACAGCACATGGATGTCGTCCGTGTTTTTCACGCAATAGTTGCTAAAGATATGATGAGGAAAAAATAAAACGCCTTCAGTTTATTTTGCTGATGTAAAAAACGTGACACATACGCACATAAAAACCGCAGACGCGCACCATACGTACATGGATGCTACACAGAACTGCAACGCAACAAAACGCTGCGTTTTTACGCGTGCAAAACTGACAGGTTCGTGTGAATAAGGCCTTATTGTGGAAAATCTGCAGCTTTTTACAGTAGCAGCAGTGGGTGAGATTTCAACTAATCTCATCCCCACACTGTGGAAAAATGCTGCCAAAAATACTGCACATAAATTTACTTGCGGTGTGGATTCTTCAACTACAGCATGTCCATTAACGCTGCGTATTCACAGTGCTTCCATTGCAGATTTTCCTATTGAATTCAATGGGGTGCTTAAACCCGCAACAAAGCAGTGTGTTGCGATTTTTGCGGCATAATTGTTGTGATTCTGCCGCAAATATCGCAAGTAAGAAATAAAAGATAAAGTTCTACTTACCCAGAGTTCCCTGCTTCTCCAGTCTGGCCTCCCAGGATGATGTTGTGGGCAATGTGACTGTTGCAGAGATTTTGGAGATTCATAGGCACATATATTAGGCAAAGGCATTATGTATATAAGCAATATCTTCAGTTAGATAAAAGCAGATACAAAGGAAAGCTCTGCAGTTGTTAGAGCTCCACAGGATACAGTAGAATGCCATTTAGAGTGACACAAAGTTTGTGTGGAGCGCAGGCTTCAAGAATTTCTGTCACTGGATTTCACAATGCAAAGTGCATACGTTATTAAATGGATCTCTTAGACCTAATGAAGCTGGTGTACTTTGAAAATCCATGTCAGAACGGCTGTATAAAGTCTTTTGTAAAGATATTTTTTTTTTGTCTGATCTTAAAGATCTCTCGTATACTAATGCTGCCCTGTATGGGGCAGCATACAGATGTGTCATGCTGATTTCAGTTTGCTGTCTCCTATTAATGCACCTTAATTTAGGTGTATTTAGTGCTTCTAGCACTGGATTTACTTGCACTAATGATTGCAGTGCTGGACGCATGTGACCACTACTAAATACGCCTAAATTAAAGAATGTTGACTAATAAGTAAGGTGCTGATGGCTGATGTTGCAACTGGAGGATTTCCAATGGCCTCCCACTCTGCCAAGGACAGAAGCCTATTGGGCCCCACCCAGAGGCTTGCTGTCAGTGCAGTGTATTAGAGCTGTCCGTCATTACACTATGTAAGTAATGTATTAGAATAGCGATCAGGGCTTTATGCCTTCAAGTTCCCTAGCTGGACCAAAAAAAAGTAAATAAAAACATTGTAAAAAAAAAAGTATCAAAAATAAGATTGGAGTTAAAGAAAATAATAACCACCTTTTTTTCCTGTGAGTTTCATTACAGGGAAAAAAAACTGAAAACATTAGAAAGTACACACTTGGTATCACTGCGTCTGCAATAACCAGAATGATCAATTCACATTATATTTTTCTACGGTGTTCACCGTGCAGGAAAAAAATTAATTCCAGAATTGCTGGTTTTTGGTCGCCATCCCTCGCAAAACATAGAATAAAAGTGATCAAAAAGTTGCATGTTACCCCAAAATCGTACCAACAGAAACTATGTCCCGTCAAGAACATAATCTCCCACAGCTTTTTTTGATGGAAAAATAAACTTTGTCTCCCAGAATATGGTAAGTGATTTTAAAAAATAAATTATTTTATTGTGCAGATACCGTAGAACATAAAAACACTACATATATTTTGGTATTCCTGTAATCGTATCAACCCACAGAATAAAGTAAAAATATCTTTTATTATGCAAGATGAACACTGGGAATAAAAAAAAACGATAGCAAAATTGTTGGTTTTTCGTCAGCTTGCAAAAAAAAAAAAAACAAAACAAGGGAATAAAATCTACAGATTGTCCTGCAAAAAAAATAAAAAGGCCTCACGCAGCTCTGCTGGTGAAAAAATATATAAAAAGCTATCGTTCTCAGAATATGACGACACAAAAAGTTGCAGAGTGTGTTTCAAAAAGGGGAAAAGATCGGGCACCAATTATCAGTGCAACACTGGCCACATATCTAAGGATTA
The DNA here is from genome assembly GCF_050947455.1 of Rhinoderma darwinii. NCBI lineage: Eukaryota > Metazoa > Chordata > Amphibia > Anura > Rhinodermatidae > Rhinoderma > Rhinoderma darwinii. The sequence continues at coordinate 28,165,010 of NC_134695.1, forward strand.
GTATTTATTTACTGCATTATACCACCTTATGCCCTGATGAACTCCGCACAGCTTACTTATGCCCCCACATTATAACAGTAAAACCCCAAACAGAACTACCAAGTAAAATCCACGCTCCAAAAGCTCAATGGCGCTCCTTCCCTTCTGAGCCTTACAGCGTGCCTTAAACAGTTTACTTCCACATATATGGCAGAACCCGTTTAACAGTTTGAGGTATTTGTCAGCAGTGGCACAAACTGGGCACAACATATTGTACACTAAAATAAAATTTTCCTGGCACCTCCACAACAGCACTCACAGGAGGATTCCCTGCCTCTCGAGAGACCGGAAACGACATGGACACAGAAATAAATGGCCCCTCCGCCATACCTTTTATCCATTTGCGTCCTGTCCCTTTGGGAAGCATTGACGTTTTCTTTCGTTGTGGAGGAGTAGGAAAAGAAGTCTATTGCTCAGTCTAGTCTCTGGCCGGTACCCACCGGCAGTGGGTACCGGAGAGCTGGTGTAGTGAGCGGGTGGATTGCAGGCTTTCCTCCCGCTCTGTGGCATAAGCCCACTGCTGGAGGCAGCTCCTGGCCCGGTTCCTTCCGGTGATAGGAGCCTGGATTCGGTCGCAGGCTTGACTCTGCAGATGGAGATTCCTTTGGCAGGGAATCCCTCTCCTCCTGGGTCTTGGTGTCTCTGGTCACATGATGTGACATGGACCTATGATGATTACGTCGGCGTCATGGCGCCGATGCCCGGAGGAGAGCGGGGATTGGTTGGAACAGCCCGGGGGGCAGAGCCTATTGGAAATGGGTGCCGGATTCAAAATTAAAGACTTCTGGTAAGTGCATTCCAGTGTCTTCTGTACCATGTCGATTTCCTCTGATGTGATGGATCCCTGCAAGTCTGCAGATCCTGTGGTTGCCTCTGGCCTGGTATGTTCCTCCTCCCTCTTTTATACTTCACCTTCCCTTCTTGGGCTAAGTTGGGGGCTAAAGTTGTAACTTCTTCCCTTCTCCTAATTTACCTTAATATGATACGTTTGTGCTTTATTTAAGGAAACTGCTCAGCCTAAGTGGCCTATAAATGTGAATTTTATAAGTCACTGTCCTCATCCTATAAGAAGGTGTAAAAAAAACTTCGAGCTAGAGAATGGAATGATCCGTAAAAGATCAACGGGTTCTGATACCTTACAATGAAAATATCCCTTTGCGGAAGAAGATTTGGAACTCTGGGATAAAGTTCACAGAGTCGATGCACCTGTAGCAGGTGTTTCTAAGAAATCCTCTGCTGTTTGAAGACATGAGGTTACTTATTGACCCTATAGATAAAAAAAAGCATAAGCTCTTAAAGGGAAGGTGTCATGAATTTTTTTTTTTATCATTGCTTTTAATATATTAACAAATTTTATTTGTGTTCTCATGTTCTACTTTTTACTTTGTTCTTACTTTTACTTCTCTATGGGGGCTGCCATTTTTTTTTCTTCTCTGTATGTGTCGATTAACGACATGGGAAGCTTCCATCGATGTTCAGACCCGGGATCTCGGCTACCTGTACTTTAAGAACAATTTCAATCTGGATCGATCAGCTGAAAAGCCATCTTGCTGCTGGCACTCCCAGAAAATACATAAATTTCTCTTTACCGATGTGGAAAAAGGCCTCTAATTACCTAGCAGATCAGCTAGATCCACTGCATTATCCAATGCAGGAAGCAGGTCTACCTGGTTAATGATCTGGTCTGGGGATTCTCGTGCTAAGGACAAGCTGGTAGGGACTGCCTATTTGGATCAGTGTTGGATTACATCCTAGAAAAGGGTGCAGAGAAGAAGAGATTTACGGTAGAACAAAACATTTTTCAGCAACAGAGATCCTTTCATAACCAGAAAAAGAATCGTTATGGAGGCGGCCAAGATTATAAAAGGATGCAGGAATCGTCTTAAGTTTCAATCTTATAGAGGCAAAGGGAAAAATTTCCTGTTCAACAGGGACAATCAGTCCTGTCAACCTCCACAGTGATGCCAGAAGTAGGGGGCAGATTAAAAATAAATTTTTGGTGGCCTGGAAAAACATCTCTCCTTCCCTTTGGATTCTAGACCTAATACATCACGTTTATCAACTAAAATTTCTTGCCTCCCCTCCAAAAGAGATTCCTATCCTTGAATCGTCTTTCCGCAGAAAGTCAAATATCTTTAGAAAAGGAAATGTTACTACTTCTTCAGAAGCAAGTCATTATTCAGGTGCCAGAGTCCCAAGAAGGTCAAGGGTTTTATTCTCCTGTGTTTCTGGTCAAGAAAACAAACGGCTCCGAAAGAGCCATAATAAATCTGAAAGCTCTCGAACAATATTTAACATACAAAAAATTCAAGATGGAAACCATAAAATCTACAGTAAATCTTTTATCTTCAGGTTGGCATGGTTACACTGGATTTGACTGACGTCTACTACCATATCCCTATTCAGCCAGAATCTGAAATGTTCTTAACCCTTTCCCGACCTATGACGAAAATGAACGTCATGATCGGGTATTAGTTCCCGCACCAGGACGTTCATTTTCGTCACTATTTCAAACTGTCACAATGTGTATACACAGAGCGACAAGACCGCGCTGCCAGCTGTCCCAGACAGCTGACACAACAATCTTGCCGGTCAGCGGACCATCGCCGCTGCTTTCGGCAATTAACCTCTTAAATGCGGCGAACGATTGCGATCGCAGCATTTAATGGGTTTGAAGCACATCGGCAGCCCCCACTAAGTGATTGTGGGGGCTGCCGATGCTTGGTGTGGCAATCGGAGGCCAGATAATGGCCTCCGGGTTGCGATGTACGGAAGCCTAGGAGGAGCAGCCGGAGGCTTCCTGTCAGTGTGACTGTCACGTCACAATGACAGTTAGAATACATTACACTACGTATCCAAAAAAGAGAATGTGAAGCAGCACTCAAATAAAGTGAATTTATTCATCCAACATGGAACCACAACATTTCACCTCCTCTATGAAGGCATTTTCAAGTAGTGTGTGTTAGGAATACATACGTATATATAAGGGGTACAACCCAAAACAATCAGTGCAATCAATCAGTATACAATAAAATGATTTTTTGTCATCATATAATATAAAGTGACTAGTGACATAAGTATCAATGGTGCAAAAGATAAAACATGATATAACATATTGCTTTTCATAAAGTGTAATATCCTCGTGTTACAAAAAGTGTTAAAAAGTTAATTAAATATAAGCAATGTAATTATTAAAAACATCAACAGCTAACGTAGGTAGTGTAATGTACTCTAGCAGCGATCAAAGATGCAAGTCTCGTAGTCCCCTAGTGGGACAAGTAAATAAAATTAAAAAAAGGTAATAAAAATGTTTTTAAAAAAAGTGTAAAAATAAGTTATATAAACAAAAAATGCTTTCTTTCTTCCCTATAATAAGACTTTTATTATAGGAAAAAATGAATACGTTAAAAAAGTACACATATTTGGTATCACCGCGTTCGTAACGACCCAAACTATTAAATTATAATGTTATTTTTCCCGCGCGATGAACACCCCAAAAAAAATCAATACAAAAACTACGTCAGAATCGCTATTTTTTTGGTCACCACCCCTCCCAAAATAAAGCATAAAAAGTGATCAAACATAGTACCTATAAAAACTACAATACGTCCCACAAAAAACAAGCCCTTACACAGCTTTTTTGACTAAAAAATTAGTTATGGCTCAGAATATGGCGACACAGAAAATATTTTTTTTTATAAATAAGTGATTTTATTGCGCAAACGATGCAAAACATAAATAACCTATATACATATGGTATCGCCATAATCTTACCGACCCACAGAATAAAGTAACAATCTCATTTATAGCGTACGGTGATCGCCGCAAAAAAATAAACTAAAAAACGTCAGAATTCTTGGTTTTTGGTCAGGATTGCAAATAAATGGAATAAAAAGTGATCAAAAAAATCGCATGTACCCCAAAATGGTACCAATGAAAACTACAGATTGACCCGCAACAAATAAGCCCTCACACAGCTCCGGTGGTGAAAAAATAAAAGTTCTGGCTTTCAGAATATGGCGATGCGATATGTGCAGTGTTCCAAATGCGGATAAGATTGGGCACCATTTATCAGTGCGACACTGGCCACATATCTATGAATTATTATTTATTTACCCCATTATTATACCCTCTTATTATGCCCTGATGTACTCTGCCCAGCTTACATACACCCCCATATTATAAACTGAAATACCAGCAATACCCCAAAAAGAAATACTACTAAGCAAAATCTACGCTCCAAAAGCAAAATGCTGCTCCCTCCCTTCTGAGCCCTGCAGCGTGCCCAAACAGCAGTTTGCGGCCACATATATGGCATCGCAATACCCGGGAGAACCCTCTTAACGTTTTATTAGGTATTTGTCTTCAGTGGCACAAACTGGGCACAACATATGCACTAAAATGGCATATCAGTGGAAAATTGCAATTTTAACTTTGAACCATCCGCCGTGCATTAACTTAATAGCACGTCATGGTGCGGGGGTTGATGTACGTAGCCGGCTCACGTGTTGAGCCCGCTCTATCCGCTGCGAGTGTCAGCTTTGTATTACAGCTGACACCCGGGACTAATGGACAGGTACAGCGATCGCGCTGTTACAGAAGCCTGTAAAAATAATATACTGCAATACATTAGTATTGTAGTATATTGTACCAGCGATCCAATGATCGCTGGTTCAAGTCCCCTAAGGGGACTAATAAAATGTGTAGAAGAATTAAAGTTATTAGTAGTGAGATTTTTTTTAAAAAAAGTTCATAAAAAAACCTAAAGTAATGTTGAAAAATGAACAAAATTGGTATCGCTACGTCCGTAAAAGTCCAAACTATTACAATATACCATTATTTAATTCCCACAGTGAACACCGTAAAAAAATTTAATCATTTAAACCGCCAAAATCGCTGTCACCTTAGCTCTCAAAAAAAAATTAATACAACTTTTTAATCACTTTTTATGTACCAAAAAATGGTACCAATAAAAACTACAGCTCGTCCCGCAAAAATAAGACCTCCCACCGCTCAATTAACCGAAAAATAAAAGTTACGGCTCTCAGGATGTGATGAAACAAAACAATTTTTATTTTAACCAATAGATTTTTCGTTGTAAAAGTAGTAAAATATAAAAAAAAGTATATAAATTTGGTATCACCGTAATTGTATTGAGCCGCAGAATAAAGTAAAGTTTTCGTTTTTATCGCACGGTGAAAGCTGTAAAAACGAAACCCCCAAAAAATGTAATCAGATTTTTTTCCAATTTCAATCCGCAAAGAATTTTTTTTTCAGTTTCCCAGTACATTTTATGGCACTTTAAATGGTGTCAATAGAAGCTACAGCTCTTCCCGCAATAAATAAGCCCTCACACCACTCTATTGATGGAAAAATAAAAAAAGTTATGGCTCTTGGAAGGCGGGGAGTGAAAAACGAAAATTAGAAAGCAAAACATTGATCAGTCCTGAAAGGGTTAATTCATTTCTAATGAAAAAAACGTATGACCATATGTGGGGTATTTCCATACTCGGGAGAAATAGCTTTATAAAAAGTGTTTGTTTTTTTTTTCTCCTTTTATCCCTTGTGAAAATGAGAAAATTCAACATTTTAGTGGAAAAAATTTTGATATTCCTTTTCGTGGCCTAATTCTAATAAATTCTGCAAAAGACCCGTGGGGTCTAAATGCTCACTATACCACTAGAAAAGTTCCTTGGGTCTTTCCGAAAAGGGGTCACTTTTGGGGGGTTTCCACGGTTTTGGTCCCTCCAGTGCATTGCAAACGCGACATGGCACCGAAAACCAATCCAGCAAAATCTGTGCTCCAAAATTCAAATGGCGCTCCTTCCCTTCTGAGCCCTGCCATGGGTCCGATCAGCAGTTTATTACCACATATGGCTTATTGCCCTAATCAGGAGAAATTGCTTTACAAATGTTGTTCTTCTTTATTCCTTGTAAAAATTAAAAATGTCTTTTTTCAGAAAAAAAAAAGTAGATTTTCATTTTCACAGACTAATTCCAATATATTTTGCGAAAAACCTGTGGGGTCAAAATGCTAACTAAACCCCTAGGTGTAGTTTGCAAAATGGGGTAAGTTTTGGGGTGTTTCCACTGTTTTGGTCCCTCCAGGGCGTTGCAAATGCGACATGGCACTGAAAACCATTCTAGCGAAATCCAAATGGCGCTCCTTCCCTTCTGAGCCCTGCTGTGGGTCCAAACAGCAGTTTACTACCACATATGGGCTATTGTCGTAATCGGGAGACATTGCTTTACAAATGTTGGGGTGCATTTTCTTCGTTATTCCTTGTAAATATTAAAAATGTCTATGTTTTCTCAGAAAAAAGTAGATTTTCATTTTTACAGATTAATTCCAATATATTTAGCGAAAAACCTGTGTGTCAAAATGCTAACTATACTCCTAGCTAAATTCCTTGACATGTGTAGTTTCCAAAAAGTGGTAACTTTTGGGGTGTTTCTTCTGTTTTGGTACCACAAGACATCTTCAAACCTGACAAAGTGCCTAAAATATATTCCAAAAAAAAAAGGGGGGGGCCCAAAATCCACTAGGTGCTCCTTTGCTTCTGAGGCCTGTGTATCAGTCCAGTAGCACACTAGGGCCACATGTGGGATATTTCTAAAAACTGCAGAATCTGAGCAATAAAATATTGAGTTGCATTTCTCTGGTAAAACCTTCTGTGGTACAAAAAATGTATTAGAAATTAATTTCGGCAAAAAAAATAAAATTTGTAAATTTCACCTCTACTTTGCTTTAATTCCTGTGAAATGCCTGAATGGTTAAAACACTTTGTGAATGCTGATTCGAATATCTTGTGGGGTACAGTTTTCAAAATGAGGTGATTTATGGAGACTTTCTAATATATAAGGCCCTCAAAGCCACTTCAGAACTGAACTGCCCCCTGTAAAAATAGCCTTTTGAAATTTTCTTTAAAATATGAGAAATTGCTGCTAAAGTTCTAAGCCTTGTAACGTCCTAGAAAAATAAAAGGACGTTCAAAAAACGATGCAAACATAAAGTAGACATGGGAAATGTTAACTAGTTAATATTTTGTGTGGTATTACTATCTGTTTTACAAACAGATACGTTTAAATTTACAAAAATGTTAATTTTTGCACATTCTCTCTAAATTTTGGGGTTTTTCAGAAATAAATACTGAATTTATCGACCAAATTTTTTCACTAACATAAAGTACAACATGTCACGAGAAAACAATCTCAGAATCGCTTGGATAGGTAAAAGCATTCCCAAGTTATTACCACATAAAGTAACACATGTCAGTTTCTCTCTTCTGTAGAAAACGATACCACTCCATCCGAGAGATTGACTGTTTTAGGTCTCCTAACCTCAACTATTCCAGCAGTCCCCTGGACACAAACTCATTCAAGACCCCTGTAGCAGCGGTTTTTCCTCTCTGTGGGACAAGGACCAATCTTCCCTAGACAAAAGGGTAAAGGTTCCTTCGGCGGTAAGAATATTGCTAAACTGGTGGCTAATATCAGGTCATCTCAGGATAGGAGTCCCATGGAGACTAAGCCCTCAACTAGTGGTCACGAAAGATGCCAGCAGTCGGGGCTGGGGAGCCGACATATCCTCTTCTCTGGTCCAAGGCTTATGGAATTCTCTCATGGAAAGAGCTTCCAATCTAATGGAGCGGTCTGCAGTAAAAGAGGCGCTTTGGGCTTTACAATCTTCTCTGCAGGGGAGACATATAAAGATCCTATCAGACAACGTAACCACCGTGGCATACCTTAACAAACTGGGGAACCAGGAGCAAAATTCTTTACCAAGTAGCAGCGCAGATCTTATGCTGGGCAGAAAAAAAAAACACCCTTTCCCGGTCAGTAGTTCATGTAAGAGGCAAAGAAAACATAACAGCAGATTTTCTCAGTTGAGTTTCTCTGAAGGAAGGAGAGTCGAAATTAAATCCTTACATCTTCAGCCGGATCACCTAGAAATGGGGGATACCAGATCTAGACCTGTTTGCTTCAAGAGAGAATCAAGTCCCAGCTTTTTATTCCACACAAGGACAATCCAGTGTAGGTAGATGCTCTGTCCCAGAATTGTCCGAGAACTATTCTTTATGCCTTCCCTCCATTTTCCTTGATACCAAGGCTGTTAACAAAGATCCAAGAAGAGAATGCCAGAGTAATTAAGATTGCTCCTCATTGGGCCAGAAGATATTGGTTTCCTCTTCTCCTTCAGCTGGGAGCAGGGAATCACTGGTCTCCTCCTTCCCAACCGGATCTTCTATCTCAGGAACCAGTTTGTCATCTAAACATTCTTCAACTTTTGCTGACGGCTTGGATGTTGAACAAATGATCCTAAAAAATATGGGGTTTCAGATGGTGTCATTTCAACTATTTAAAATAGCCAATAGAAAGTAACTTCTAAAATATATCTAAGAGTCTGGAAGTAGTTCATCACCTTTTCTCAGCATAGATGGGATGGTTTTTCTAAATCTAGCTTTGCATTAATCCTGGACTTTTTACAAAAAGGCCTGGAAAAAGGCCTAAAAACCAGCACTTTAAAAGTGCGTATATCGGCTCTGAATGTTTTGGACTGTAGATTAGCTGAAAATTCTTTTATCAAAAGGTTCTGAACGCCTACATCCAGTAGTCCATTCTACAGTACCCCCTGGGACTTAAACCTAGTATTGTGAGTACTCTCAGGTGTTCCCTTTGAACCGATGTCGGACATCTCTCTCAGGTTTCTAACTAGGGCTGGGCAATTATGAACTAAATCAAAATCACGATTAATTGAACATGTAACCTCGATTACGATTATTTAGGCCACACCCCCTATTTGCATTCTACGCCATTTAATTAATATTTATTCCCTGAGCCTTCTCTATACTACTGTATATAATATACTCCCTGCCCCACACAGTATATTGCCCCCATAGTGCTCCCCACACAGTATAGTTCCCCTATAGTTGCCCTTCTCATTATAATGCTCCTATAGTTGCCCTCCACACAGTATATTGCCCCTATAGTTGCCCTCTACACAGTATAATGCCCCCATAAGTGCGCACCCATAACTTCCCTCCACACAGTATAATGCCCTATAACTGCATCCCCACAGTATAATGCCCCCATAGCTGACTTCCACGCAGTATAGTGCCCCTATAGCTGCACCCCACACAGTATAAAGTCCCCTATAGCTGCCCCCACTCTGTATAATGCCCCCACTAGTACCTGATAAAAATAATAATATACATAACTCCCCTAACCCGTTCCAATGACGAGTGGAGATCCCTCTGCTCCTCCTATCTGTGCAGCACGGTGCAGACAGGCACGATAATGTCACTACCTCGCTTCCGGGGATACATAGTGAATGATACCATTGGATTCAACTGTATTTGCGTCCCGAAGATGCAGATACAGTTTAAACCGGGAAAAATAATTGATAGAAACGAAATTTGCAAGATGATGTCGATTAAATTGCGCTGAATTTAGATTTAGGCCTTATTCACACGAACGTGTTATAAGTCCGTGCTACGCGCGTGATTTTCACGCGCGTCGCACGGACCTATTTTAATGAATGGGGCCGTTCAGACTGTCAGTGAATTTCACGCAGCGTATGTGCGCTGCGTGAAACTCATGACGTCCTATATTTGCCTGTGTTTCGCGTGCCGCGCGTGTTTCGCGCAACAGCAGTAAAATAAATGAATGAAAACAGAAAAACACCACGTGCTTTTCTGTTTGTAAACATAAAACCAGAGTGTCATCATGATGCCGGCTGCGCGAAAATCACGCAGCCGCGCACCATATGCTGATGACACACGGACCTTTTGCGCGCGCATAACGCAGCGTTTTTTGCGCGCGCAAAACGGACACCTCCGTGTGAATAAGGCCTTAGATTGTTTTTTGATTAATTACACAGCCCTACTTCTAACATTTAAAACCATCTTCTGGCAATTACAACAGCAAGAAGAATTGCAGGCTTTTTCCTATAAAGCTCCGTACAGTTTTTCCTGATAGGATCATGTTAAGACACCAGCCTTCCTTCTTTTCAAAAGTCGTATCGAAATTCCACTGTCAACAGGAAATTTCATTACCTTCCTTTTTTCCCAACCCATCTTCCAGCAAAGAACAGGAATACCCTCACCTAGATGTCAGAAGATGTGTTCTTGGCTACCTAGAAAGAGTTGCTGACTTCAGAAAGACTGACCATCTCCTTGTGCAATTTCAAGGGAAAAACACAGGAATAGCAGCAAGTAAATCCACTATTGCCTGATGGATTAAAATGATAATTTCCGCTTGTTACCAAAACAAAAATGTATCGGCCCCAGTGACACATTCTACTAGAGCAGTTTCCACATCATGGGCTGAAGGGGCTTTCAATTCAATTGACGACATTTGTCAGGCTGCTACCTGGGTTAACCCCTTGACTTTCTTTACAATTACAAATTAGATGTTTTGTCAGACAGGGACTTGTCTTTTGGGCGTAAAGTCCTTTCGCCAGTTGTCCCTCCCTCAATTCAAAACACTCTTATTCCTCCTGTGAGTGCCGTTGTGGAGGTGCCAGGAAAAGACGAAAATTACAAGTTCCGGTAATTGAATTTTCTGTAAACCTCCACAACGGCACAGGATTTTCCCTCCCAAGTTTTTTTATATTTTTTATAAATATAGAATAGAGGTACTTAGTTATTACTGGATAAGTTATAGAGGAGAGGCAGTTTATTTCTGTGTCCATGTTATTTCCTGTCCCTTGATAGGCGGGGAATCCTCTTGTGAGTGCCGTTGTGGAGGTTTACGGAAAATCCAATTACGGGTAAGAGTAATTTTCATTTATCCGTAGAAAATTGCATACATTTTCCCATAAAAAGTGGTTTATTTAGTAAAAGTGTATAAAATAAATAAAAGTACACATATATGGTATTGCCGCGACCGTAATAACACAAACAATAAAGTTAATATGTAATTTAAACCGCAAGATGAACATCGTAAAAAAAAAAAAAACACAATGGCGAAATTTCTATTTTTTTTCCATTGCCCCCCCAAAAGTAATAATAAAAGTTAATCAGTAAGTCCCATGTACCCCAAAACAGTACCAATCAAAACAACGTCTTGTCCCGCAAAGAACAAACTCTCATATCACTACATTGACAGAAAAATAAAAAAATTATGGCTCTTGTAAAGCGATGATGCAAAAACAAATAATTTTAGTTCAAAAGTGTTTTTGTGCAAAAGTCGTAAAACATAAAAAACCTATTCATATCTGGTATCGTAATCGTATCAACCCATAGAATAAAGGTAACGTGTTATTTACGCCGCACACTGAACGGTGTGAATTTAAAACGTATAGAACAATGACAGAATTTCAGGTTTTTTTTCTGCCCCCCCCCCCCCAAAAAAAAAAGTTAATAAAAGTTATTCAAAAAATTATATGTACCCCAAAGTAAGCACAACTAATCCCACAAAAAATAAGTCCTCATACAGCTATGTCGACGGAAAAATAAAAAATGTATAGCTCTTTGAATGAGACTATAGAAAAACGAAAAAAATTGCTTGGTCATTAGGGCCTAATAGGCTGGTCACTAAGGGGTTAAAAATGCCTTGAGGGGTGCAGTTTGCAAATGCAACATGGTGCACGAACACCAATCCAGCAAAATCTGTGCTCTAAAAGCCAAATGGTGCTCCTTCCAATTTGAGCTCTGACATGTGCCCAAACAGCAGTTCAGGGCCACATATGGGAAATTGAGTAACAAATGGTGTGGTGGTTTTCCTCCTATTACCCTTTGTGAAAATTAAAAATTGGGAACAAAAACGACATATTTTTTTTTTCTTTTTTTATTTTCAACTCCTAATACATCTATGAAACACTTGTGGGGGTCAAAATGTTCACTACACCACTAGATGAGTGCCCTGAGGGGTTTCGTTTCCAAAATGGAGTGACTTGTAAGTGGTTTCCCCTGTACTGGTGCCTCAGGTGCTCTGCAAATTCGACATGGCAGCCAAAAACCAATCAAGCAAAGTCTGCATGCCAAATAGTTCTCCTGCCATCCTGAGCCCTACCATCTGTGTAAACGTTCGTTTATGACAGCATATGGGGTATTGCTGTACTCGGGAGAAATTTACAGGTACTGGGGTGCTTTATTCCTTGAAAACAAATTCAACATTTTAGTGGAAATTTTTTTTTATTTGCACGGCCTAATTCCACTAAATTCAGCAAGAAACCTGTGGGGTCAAAATGCTCACTATACCCCTCGATAAATTTTTTGAGGGGTGTAGTTTGCCAAATGGTGTCTTTTTGGGGGTGTTTCCTCTGTTTTGGTGTCACTAGACCTCTTCAAATCTGACATGGTGCCTAAAATATATTCTAATAAAAAAAAGGAGGCCCCAAAATCCTCTAGGTGTTCCTTTGCCTCTGAAGCCTGTTCTTCAGTCCATTACCACACTAGGGCCATATGTGGGATATTTCCAAAAACGGCATAATCTGGGCAATAAATATGGTGTTGGGTAAAACCTTCTGTTACAGAATTTTTTTTATCAAAATAAGATTTCGGCAAAAAAACTAAATATTTGTAAATTTCACCTACACATTGCTTTAATTCCTGTGAAACGCCTAAAGGGTTAAACTTTCTAAATGCTGTTTTAAATACTTTGAGGGGTGCAGTTTTTAAACTTGGTCGATTTGGGGTGGGTTTCTAATAATATATAGCGCCATCAAAGCCACTTCAGAACTGAGCTGGTCCGTAAAAAATGGGTTTTGGAAAATTTCTTGAAAATGTGAGAAATTGCTGCTAAAGTTGTAAGCCTTGTAACATCCTAGAAAAATAAAAGGACTTTAAAAACCGATGCCAACATAAAGTAGACATATGGGAAATGTTAATATTTGCTAATTTTCTCTACATTTTGGTGTTTTTCACAATTAAACACTGAATGTATCGACCAATTATTACCACTAACAAAGTACAATGTGTCACGAAAAAACAATCTCAGAATCTCTGGAAAAAACAAGCATTCCAAAGTTATTACCACATAAAGTGACATGTCAGATTTGGATAAAATTGGCCTGGCCCATAAGGCCAAAGGGGTTAATGTGTGCAGTTTGTATTGTGAAATCCAGTGACAGATCAGCTTTCAGGCACGTATGCTTTTTGTTTGTCCTGTTGCCACTGTGTTATTAGCCAAAATTATTTTCTGCAATTATTGATTTCTTTTATCATTGATATTGGTGTGATGTATATATACTTAGGAGAGAAATAATTTGGGTGTTTAAAAGATAATCTTTAATCCATATAGTATGTGTATGTAAAGTAAATATATACCACGAAAAACTGAGTTTTTGTTTTTTTTAGGTTCCTTCGGGCTCAGTCATGATCTCCATTCGCATTTGTAATAAGATTTTCAACCTAATTTTTTTTTTAAATTAGCATCGTCCCAATTTTTTTTTTATAAAATAAAGAACTCAATTATAAACCTACTGAAAGATCCATAGGCGTAAATATAGTCTCACATCTTTTTAGATTTTAAGTATAGCTCTTCATGAAAAGATGTGATTGGATAGTAAATCTCTCAGCTTCTTATATCAATCTAGAGATTTATCTGCTGGAGGATCACTATCGGGACAAATTTAGTTTTCAAACAAGCATGTAATATCTGCACACCAAATTTAAAAAGACCTCCAGTGGAAACACAACTTTCCATGTCTGCATTCCCCACCTGACTGTATACCACACACTACACTTCTATATATACTGTACTTACTATTTGAACTGCTGCCTTGTCTGTTCTTTAAAAAAGCCTCCATCTTGATTCTTAGATTTCCCCAGTTGTTTCTTCTCTGCTCCATCAATCCCATGATTCTTAAGCACAGCATCATATGACCAGTTAAAGGCCATACCATTTCTGCTTGCTGGGGGACACTGATTATCATTCGCTCTCTTTATTCTCCTACATAAGCTCAGAAACCATATGTATACAGACAGGGAGGCTGCAGTATATTCTTCTACATTATACCTGTGTGACCGGAACATATCAGTATCAAGTATCAGTGGTATCTGAAGCCTGTGATGGGTTACATACAGATCTCCATAAAGTCAAGTAGAGAAAGCATGTCACCGAGCCTGATTCACACTGCTGCTAAACAACCTTCCCAGTCTGATATACAGGGTGGGCCATTTATATGGATACACCTAAATAAAATGGGAATGGTTGGTGATATTAACTTCCTGTTTGTGGCACATTAGTATATGGGAGGGGGGAAACTTTTCAAGCTGGGTGTTGACCATGGCGGCCATTTTGAAGTCGGCCATTTTGTATCCAACTTTAGTTTTTTCAATGGGAAGAGGGTCATGTGACACATCAAACTTATCGAGAATTTCACAAGAAAAACAATAGTGTGCTTGGTTTTAACGTTACTTTATTCTTTCATGAGTTATTTACAAGCTTCTCTTTGTTTACAGCCATTGACATGTCGCAGAGGTTAACACGTGAGGCGGGGTAAGAAATTGTGTTGATGTCTGGTGAACGCAGTACCCGGGTCATTGCAGCAGATATTTCAATGCAAGACACCCTACGAGACCACCCATCTCCCATGCTACAGTTTGCAAACTGCTTGCCAAGTTTCGTGAAACTGGTTTAGTGTTGGATTTGCCCAAATGTGGACGCATGAAAACTGTCACTAATGAAGAGATAGAAGTTGCTAGAAAAATAACAGGTGAGGGACTGACACATGGAATACCATAATGCTACATATGGGAACGTTTCGTTTTGGTCAGTGTCCCTTTAAATAATTCATTTTGGCCATACTTACATTATTGACATTTAATGTACTCCCTTATCTCATTCAGCCCCATGGAGAATAAAGATAGGGACCGCACACGTGTGAACGTCACTCCATTCAAACGGGACTCTGGTCCCAAATTTGTGAATGATAGGGGTCCCAGTGGAGGGACCCCCAGCAATCAAACATCCTGTGGATATGTGATAAGATGTAATGGTGGGACAACCCCTTTAGCAACCTAATACATTTCCTTTTTTAACTGTATAACATTAATGTGTGGGTTTTTTCCTATTTAGTTTATAAAACATTCTTCCAGCTTAATTCACAATTTACAGCAAATCCCAACTTTTTTGTAGGTTGTGTGTATTTTTCCGTGAAAGGCTATATTTGTACTGATTAGTTCTGCTAACTTAAAAATGGGTTAAGGCTTGTATTGTAGAAAATTGGTTTTGCTGTTTAACCCCTTAATGACAGGGCCTGTTTGGACCTTAATGACCACGCCAGATTTGTTAAATCTGGTATGTCTGACTTTATCAGAGAATAACTCTGCGAAAGTTTTGAATATCCAAGTAATTCTGACATTGTTTTTTCGTCACATGTTGTACTTTATTTTAGTGGTAAAAGTAGACTGATATGATTTGCGGAAATTAATAGAAAAATTGAAGAAATTTTGTAAAAATTATAATTTTTCCCTATTTTTAACGGCAATATGTCACATATGTACACACATACTGTACAATTTTTTTTATTACATATATATTTACTCTATTTTGGCAGCACTTTAGAAGACTTACAAATGTAGTAATAATTTTATACATTTTGAAGTACATTTGGTTTTCCTGCACCAAGCCAGGTTTTCAGAGGCTCATAGGTGTCAGAATGGTGGAAACCCCCACAAGTGACCCCATTTTGCAAACTACACCCCTTAAGGTATTTATTAAGGGGTGTTGTAAGTATTTTGACTGCACAGTTTTTTTGTAAGAATTCATGCAAAGCAGGCGTAAAAAAATATAATCTCACTTTTTTCATAAAAGTATCACTTTGAAGACCGATTTCTTTGTAAAGCGACCATGAGAATGAAGAAACACACCCCAAAATCTATCACCCTGTTTCTCCTGTTTTCAAAAATGCCCACATTGTGACCCTAATGCATTGCCTGGACACACGGCAGGGTCCGAAAGGAAGGGAACACCCGGAGACTTTCAGGTCTCATATTTTGCTTGAAAATGTTTTAGGCCCCACTGTACATTTGGAGAGGTTTTGAACTACCAGAACGAAAGAAACTCCCCATAAACGACCCCATTTAGAAAACTAGACCCATTAAGGTATTTATCTAGGGGTGTAGTGAGTATTTTGACTCCACAGTTTTTTGCTAAATTTAATGCATAGCAGGTGAAATAAAAAAAATAAAATCACTTTTTATATAAAAGTATCACTTTGAAGACCGATTTCTGTGTAAAGCGACCATAAGAATGAAGAAACACACCCCAAAATCTATCACCCTGTTTCTCCTGTTTTCAAAAATGCCCCCATTGTGACCCTAATGCATTGCCTGGACACACAGCAGGGCCCGAAAGGAAGGGAGCACCGGAGGCTTTCAGGACTCCTATTTTGTTTGAAAATGTTTTAGGCCCCAATGTACATTTGGAGAGGTTTTGAGCTGCCAGAACGATAGAAACTCCCCATAAATGACCCCATTTAGAAAACTAGACCCCTTAAGGTATTTATCTAGGGGTATAGTAAGTATTTTGACCCCACAGTTTTTTGCTAAATGTAATACATAGCAGGTGAAAAAAAATTAAACTTCACTTTTTTCATAAAAGTATGAGTTTGAAGACCGATTTCTTTGTAAAGCGAACATGATTCTCCAGGGAGTCAAACAGGAGGTGCTCTATAATTTTCTCCTGATACTGGAGGAAACTGAGCGTTCCCTGGGTCTTGTAGAGCACATAGCTGTTGTAAGTAGCCATCTGGATGAGGTAGATCGCTACCTTTTTATACCGGGCCCTAGTTTTGCGCTTGACCAGGTACGGTTGTAGGACCTGGTCAGATAGATTGACTCCCCCCATGAACTTGTTATAGTCCACCACGCAGACCGGTTTCCTCTTATCAGAGGTAGCGCCCCTCTCTCTCACTGCCACTGTGGTGTCCTCGTGCACGGTGGAGAGCATGTACACATCCTTTTTGTCACTCCATTTGACAGCGAGCAACTGGTGAATGAGTGACGCACCCCTTACTAGTCGCCTGGACACCAGTTGTTGAGGGAAGGCGACTCTATTTTTGCGCACCGTCCCACAGGCCCCTGTATTCGCAGCATGGAGGGACTTATACAGGGGGACACTGGTGTAGTAATTGTCGGTGCACACATGGTACCCTTTCTGTAGGAATGGCACCATGAGTTCCCAGACAATTTTCCCACTAATGCCAATATCCTCTGGGCATCCTGGGGGATTAAGGTGGCGGTCCCTGCCCTCATATATAAAAAAGGCACAGGTGTAGCCCGTTGTGCTCTCGCACACCTTATAGAGTTTCACTCCGTATCGGGCTCTTTTGGAGGGGATGTATTGGCCAAACGATAGACGGCCCTTGAAGGACATAAGGGACTCGTCTACCGCTATTTTTTGTCCTCGTGGTGTACAAATTTATAAAAAAAACTTAGATAGGAGGGAGATGAGGGGTCTCAATTTGTTGAGGCGATCATGGCCTGGGTCACTTCTTGGGGGGGATTTGGGAGTTGTCCGAGAAGTGCATGAAGCGCATTAGAGTCTCATAGCGCGTTCGGGCCATGACAGCAGCAAATACAGGGGTGCTATGGATAGCGCTGGTAGCCCAGTAGGAGTGGATAGAAGTTTTTTTACTATCCCCATATTTAGTGTAATTCCCCAAAAAAAATTCATTTCACAGACGGTTGTGGGGATCCATCCTCTGGAATAGTAAGACCTGGGATTTTGGGTGACAAATTGCCTTGCGTATAAATTTGTCTGCTGGACGATTAGTTCCAGGACCTGATCGCCTATAAACAAATTAAAAAAATTATAGGGGGTAAAATTTGTGACATCAGAGTTGATGCCTGGAGTCGCTGTAAATGGCGGAATTTGGGGGGAGAAAGAAACTGCAGGATCCCACATTGCGGGAGGGACTGGAGTACTAGGCCCTGCTCCTGACCCTACACCGGTGACAGCTGCGTCCACCGCCATAGGGCTGGGGGGTCCAGTGGCAGAAGCGGAACTTGTCGCTTTTTGAGCCAAGTTCTGCTTCTGACGCAGTGTCCGTATCACTGCCGGAACCGCTAGAGCATAGCATGGCGTATGCCTGCTCTGCAGAGAACATTCTGCGGTTCATTATTTTATAACACTAAACTAACAAGTTCATTTTTTTTTTTTTTTGTATTTTAATTTGTTTTTGTATTTTTTTTTAAATATATATAATATAGACACCACACTAACTGAAAAAAATACGGTAAACCGCAGTTAATTACAGCAACTAAAACTAATTCAGTGGGAAAAAAAAAGAATTACGGAGCTAACAAGTAATTACAGGTAATCTGGGGTGATTACGGGTAATTAGGGTAGTTACGGACAATATACGGATAATATCGGAACACTGGCAAGTATGTGGTGTATTTTACAGTATAATACAGCACAAGATTTGTATAGTATTTCTCTCTCTCCTCTCACAGATCAACTACAGTGAGAGGAGGGAGGGAAAGAGCACAAATCCTGTGCTGTATTGTGTAAATATGGGACTATGGTCACTGTGATAGGTATATCACAGTGACCATATGATCAGGGACCAATTATCAGGGTCCCTGATCAGTTTCTATGTACAGGCAGAATAGCTGCCTTACACTGACAGCGCATGCGTGCGCCATTTTTCTTTTTTTCCCGGTAGTTAGGGACGGGGGACACGATCGGTGGCAGCAGGGGGCCTAACAAGCGTTTTTTTTATCTCCTCTCACCAAACATACATGGTGAGAGGAGATAAAAACCTCATTTGCATCGGCACATTCATTGTAACGGCGGTATTCGTTGAATACCGGCGATCGCCGGTATGGGGACTGCAAACAGCGGTCCCCAGTCACTGCTCCAAGCCCTCAGCTACCTCCGGCAGCTGAGAGCAGGGAGCTAAACCTCCCCCCGGCGGCGCTATTTTATTCCGATGCCGCGACGTAAAAAGTCTATGTCATCGGAATAAAGCCCGTTAGTGACCGACGTAAAAAGACTATGGGCCGGTCACTAACGGGTTAAGCTTCCCAACCCCCCTCAAAATGTGAATTCAAATCTGATATAGCAGTTTAAAATATCACATCACCAGTTATAGGAAAAGGATGTTAGGTTGTGTGCATATTATATTTAAATTTATCTTACTAATTTTACTTTTTGTTTGCTCTTTTTGGGAATTTATTATGCATGTATTTCTACTATAGTAAATGTAAAAGAAGAGAAAGTAATGTGCAGTAAAATTTCATATAATGTTAAATATGCTAACATTTGGTGTTTCTTTTTCCTAAAAAATAAAGAGCTTTTTTGAAAGTTTGTGTGTTCATTTTGCAAATTTAAATTTAGTTTCCATTTAAGTTTCTATGATTTCCTTTCAAAGTTCATTCCAACTAACTTCTCAAACAACTTAAAGTACTCTTAAACGGCCCGACGTTGATCGGCGCTCGTTTGCTCCTTTCACAAGGAACTAGTATGGGGACGAGCGCTCTTTACGACGATCGCTCGTCCCCATACATTTCTATTATGTTGGCATCACATCCCTGTTACACGGCGATGTGTTGCCGAGAACGATAATATTTTCGGCATTTAAAACAAAACAATCAGCCGATGAACAAGTGTTTGCTCGTTCATCGGCTGATCGTTGCCCTGTTTACTGTGAATGCTCGTTTGCCTGATAATTGGCCGGTGTAAAAGGGTCCTTATTCTCATCTAATAGTATACCTCCTGAACCGATAAAAACACAGGGACATATACAAAAACACCGAAAAAGGCCATACTTACAAATGGACACAGCCAGGTTAGAAATGCTGATGAAAGGGCGAGCAGGTGCTTTAAATAATAATAGCCACTCCCACTAGTCTTGAGGGGAGTGGTGTGTGGTGCATGGGATGTGTAGTAAGAAATAATAAATGAATAGTGTGTGTGCAAGTGTAATACTATAAGTGAAATATAGGGGGCAGTAATGAGTGAAGTGCCTCAATAGAAATAAATGGATAATGGGGTGCAAGTGAGTAAAACATGGAGGGATAGTGTGTACGTCATGAGGCACAACGTGTATAGCCAGGTAGAAGCCTATTTGTGACGCCTTGATAATTCATAGAGCGGGCTACCCTGCTTGCTATGCCAAACAACAACACACCATGCTCTCCCAGCATCAAAGACCCGGCTGTGTCCAAGAGAAGCGAATATACATAATAATGAAAAATACCTGGGGTATTGGTAATCATTTTGGCCAAAAGGACGCAAGCTCGCAATCCACGACAAGGATCCCCAGACTTGCGAGCAAGTCGATCTTACCTGCAAACGCTGATGCTGCTGCAGAATCAACTGTAGCCTCTGGTGCCGATGTGGCCGACACGATGCAGGACCTGTGAGTGAAGCTGGGCGTTCTGAAGAGAAGTGGATGATACTTCTGTTCAGAGCGCCCAGCTAGTAAAAGTATTAAAAACGCCAGGATGTACGCACATAATACACGCCCACTTGGACTTTTACTTTTAAACACACCCACTTGGACTTTTGCAAGCCTCATTTGCATAACTACAAAAATGGTCATAACTTGGCCAAAAATGCTCGTTTTTTAAAAATAAAAACGTTACTGTAATCTACATTGCAGCGCCTATCTGCTGCAATATCAGATAGGGGCTGCAAAATCTGGTGACAGAGCCTCTTTAAGCAAAGTCCGTCCCTGGTTACAAAGCAGAATTGACGGACTGCAGGTGTGCGTGTGTGTCTCCACTTCCTGGCTATAACAGTCTATGGAGGGGGTAGCAGGAAGAGGGAGCAGAGAATGAGTCAGCAACCCCCACCCTGTATGAAAGTCTGAGGGGGGAAGCAGGAGCAGAGTCAGAAAGACACGGTGCTTCTAAGATATGTCTCCCCGGTGCTGGATTCTTGGCTACACTACTTAGTACTGCTGTATGATCTCCATGCTGCTGCAGTATGTATATGTTAGGAGTCTCCTCTTCTATATGTGCTGTGTATAGGAGACATGATAGTGGTTAAGCTCCGCCCACTAGCTCAGAGACCAATGAGAATTTGAGTGCCTGCGGAGGGGAAACCTGCTAAATAATGCAGAACACAGGTCATATAATGGTCAGAAATAGTGTTATTCCTCATGTACACACATGACAGCTTATTCTGAATAGTTAGGTACGCTTTAAGGCCTCATGCACTCGTCCTTGCCTGTAATCACGGGCTGCGATTGCGAGCACGGACAGCTGCCCACATTTTCGGCCCGTGCTCCCATACAAAGCATGGGAACACGGATCGTAAAAAGTAAAAGATAGACATATCCTATCTTTTGCGGTACACTTCTACGGCCCGGACACCTTTCCGTAAATAAACGGGAAGGTGTCCGTGCGATTTTTACGGTCGTGTACATGAGGCCTAACAGATGAAAATTAAAATAAAGACCAATCGTTAAAGAGGCTCTGTCACCACATTATAAGTGTCCTATCTCCTACATAAGGAGATTGGCGCTATAATGTAGGTGACAGCAGTGCTTTTTATTAAAAAAAACAATCTATTTTCACCACGTTATTAGCGATTTTAGCTTTATGCTAATGAGTTTCTCAATCGACAACTGGGCGTGTTTTACTATTGACCAAGTGGGCGTTGTACAGAGGACTATATGACGCTGACCAATCAGTGACCAATCAGCGTCATACACTTCTCTCCATTCATTTCCTCAGCACATGGGGATCCTTTTAGATCAGTATGTGCTGTCTTATACGAACATATTAACGATACTGAAGTATTTAGACAGTGAATAGACATTCCACGGGATGTCTATTCACAATCCCGACACTTCGTTAATATTTCTGTGGTAGTTACAGCAGAGCAAGCGTAATCTCATTGTAACCTGTCATTTACAGCGTAATCTCGCGGGATTACACTATGCTCTGCTGTAACTACCACAAAAACATTAACGAGGTGTCGGGATTGTGAATAGATTTCACTGTGAAGTTTACACTATTGTATGACATCACAGGTTATGCAGAACATTACGTTTACACAAATATAAAAAAAATGCATTCTCTCAAACAGTATGGCATAAAAATCAAGGAAAGCTGATCAGCGAAAGGAGCCACCATGTGATGTAAAGTCAGCCTAGCAACCAAAGGCATACCTACCCCATTCTACACCCAGCAGGACAGTTGACAAGAATTTATACAGCAGTATTTATTGACTGAGTTTAACCACAAATATGAAGGATAATTGGAGAGTTATACTAGGAGTGGTAGTGCATTTGTGGAGTCTAAGGCAAAGAAAAGGGGCAGCTGCCCATAGGAGAGAATGTATTTGAACAGGAAGGACTATGCTGTCCTGTGCTACATTGCTACAAGGCCCTGCGCTTGCAGGCTTCTCACCTTCATCAGGCATGACCCCTGAAGAAGCAAATGAAGTGACACTTTCATTGTAACTGGTAAAAGGTTCCATCTCAGACGCTGAGCTCTTAGATTCTCACCACAGCATGGTGAATGCCTCCTCCGCACTAGACAACCTTTTTGCCATAATGTGAATAGATAGCTAAACATCAGAAATGTAACTAAAGAAATCTAACTTATTTAACTGGTTGCCGACACAGGACGAGAATGGCGAGTACTTTGCGCATTAGGACGAGCATTCTCGTCCTGTGTGACAGCCGTCTCTGCGCACGATCGAGTGCGGGGCAACGGCTGTAATACACAGCCACGGCCCCGCTCTGACAGCGGAGAAACCTATAGAAAAAAGAGGTCAAGTACGCTCAAGGTAATATGTGATAGAAAAACTTCTTTATTAACAGATACACAAAAACAAGACAATTAAAAAATGAGTCATACAGTGTAAAGTTGGCGTCAGCCCATGTGGTATACAAATATTAATGGTAACACATGATGTAAAAAAATGAATAACAAGACCGGGATCAATACTGTTGTAAATTAAACAGTCTTGAATGCATATGGCTATACGTAACACAGCATGAATAAGTGGTGCAGAAAACTATTTTCAAGTTGGAACCACCATTTGCCTATTATATGGGAGTTATAAACAGTGTAGAGAAGTATATGGTGCCAATACACATGGATGAGATCATTCACATATGAGATACACAGTTAGCTGATATTAAAGAATGTAAGCCGTAAGTGTAATTGGTAGCACAATGTGATGTAGCTAAGGCACATGCAGGTGAAAGTCGAAGATCTGGATCCTAGTACCAACAAATAGCCAGATGCATGGGAAAGAAAGTGATGTTACGTACCCGGATTCATATGACCAATATGGGGGAGACGCCAGTCCCGACGCGCGTTTCGGCTGATGCCTTCGTCCGGGGGTGGCGTCTTCCCGGCGGGACCCTCCCTTAAATATAGGCATAATTAGACCGTAATTGGTGTCAGTGTGGGTGATGTCGGAGGTACTCGGCGACAGGCCGGGGGTAGCAAGATGGCTACTCCCCACTTCCGGTGCCGCGTCATCCAGGCGGAAGTGCGCGGACGCTGTCTGACAGCGCCGCCCACGTCCAACCAGGATTGAAGACTCGGCCGAGAGTGAGTGAGCCACTCCCCCACCCCCCGCCAGCGCACACCTCCCCCACCCAGGTACCACTCAGAGGGGAGATGTAAACTGGAACTACTGATAACATTAGCGATGGAAATATGTGAGTGCGTTAAAAAGAGACTTGGAAACGATAAATGTTGCTAGGGGATGCAAATACGACCTATATGCAGGTAAATTGGCAAGAAACAAAAGAAGAGAAGGAAACGAAGACACAAAGAAAAGAAAACAACGGACAACAAAGAAAAGATGTGAAAAGGGGAAGAAAGACACAAATATATATGTGATGTGACATGAAAGACGGTCCATAATAACTAAAAAATTTTAAAAATTAAATAAGGAAGGGACCGAAGAGAAGTGAATAAATAAATAAAGGTGTGAAAAATGTGTCGAATAATAAGAAAGTATTATATATGTATATATATAAACAATATACAATGTATTATACAGCTATATACAAAGATGAATGAATAAAGTGGAGCAATAAATTAATAACGGTGTGAGTGGTGAATAAATGAATTTATTAGTGAAAATATAAGACATGTTGAATAATGTATGTAAACAAAATAAAGAAAATATGAGAAGGTGTTACATGTGTGTATATGAAAATATATATACACTATATTATACAGTGATATAAATAAATAAATAGGAGAATAATGTATACACAGATTTTATATAAATGCAGGTGCATGTTCACCAATATTCATGCATATATACATCATAAATAAATAAAAATAAAGATATAAATATATATATACATACACACATAGACACAAAACATGCAAACAGGATACAAAAATATATATATTGGATGTCATAAAAAGATACCGTATGTACATATAAATACAAAGGGAATAATATCCGTAAATATAAATATATCACTAATAAATAAATATATACATGCACAAAGAATACATAAAAAATTATTATATACAAAAATATATATTAATTGGCATAACTCAGTGCAAAAAAATATCTACGCATCTATATATTAAAATCTCTGTGCATGTAATATAATATAGACCAGTGCGGAATAGTATCCGTAATCATACATGCATACACATAACAATAAAAATTATACATACATACAATACACTACAACATATTAGATCAATTCTATACACATATATACACGTATATACATCAATATGGTACCACTAAAGACCAATTAAAAACTGCACATATACAATAATCCTCCCCACCCATTAACAAAATGAATCAGACACATATATATTGATAACTTCATCTCCAAGAATCCATGACCTCCAGTAGCCCCGATGTATACGTCTCCGACAGATAACTGGATTTCTAAATGCCTTCAAAACATGAGAAAAATCCCAAAGGAGGGTAGTTAACAAGGTAATGACTATATATGTATATATAAAAATAGCAACTAAACGAAGCTATATTAAACGATATAATAAGAACATAATTAAAAACTAGACCCGCAGAGAGTCAGTGGTTCAGAGAAATGGAGCGAAATTAAGAGATTCATTAAGACCCAGAGGCTGCATTGACCCAAGGGTCCAAATCCAGCGTGCTTCGCATTGTGCCAATTTTTGTTTGATATTCCCCCCTCTCATGCTTGCAACAATGTGATCAATGCCTCTCACCTTTAGCTTTGTTGGATCACAGGAGTGGTATGTTTTAAAATGGCGCGGTATAGGTTTTAGAGTTTCCACGACTTCCTCACTTGCTGCTCTTCTGATGTCAGACATGTGCTCTCTCACCCGCACTTTTAGTTCCCTTGAGGTAAGACCGACATACACTTTAGGGCATGGGCACGTTGCATAATATACTACTGCTTTTGTAGTGCAAGTTATCGCATGTGTTATGGTATATGTTTTCGTGCCTGTAACATTAGGGAAAGTTGTTATACTCTCTACGTTAGGACATGCCACACAATGCCCACAAGGGGAACACCCCCATTTAGCTCCCTTTGTCCCAAAGGGATATTTTCTCATAACCGGGTCATAGTGACTCCTCACGAGGTGATCTTTTAAATTTTTCCCACGTCTTGCTGTTATACTGGGATACCTAGTCACATAATTAGTCAGAATTGGGTCCGTGAGCAGGATTGGCCAAAACCTTTTAACAATTTCCTTCATTTGTGGCCACCTCGAGTGATATTTGGTTATAAATCTCACCTTGGTCTGTGTATCTTTTTTCCTTTTGGTGAATAGGAGATCATCTCTGTTAGCATGTTTGGCTCTATGATATGCTTTCTTAATGGACCGCATGCTGTAGCCTCGTTCAATGAAGCGGTTTTTTAGATCCTTGGCTTGTTCCTCAAATATGATATCAGAGGAACATATCCTCCTTATCCTCAAGAATTGGCCAATAGGGATTGCCTGTAGGGTCTGTGGTGGGTGAGAGGATGAGAAGTGCAGTAGAGAATTAACGGAAGTCTCTTTTCGAAATACGTCACTCTGCAGAAATCCATCAGAATCCTTGGTTAATTTGATGTCCAAAAAATCAATGTGCTGGCTGTTTGATTTGTATGTGAATTTAAGATTGATCTGATTGTTGTTGAGATCCAACATAAATTTATCCAATTCCGAGTGGGTGCCCTTCCAAGATGACCAGGATGTCATCAATGAACCGTGCCCAAAATAGGACCCGGTCCATTGAATCATCCTGGCCATCTGTAAAAAGGTCCCTTTTATGGTCGGAGTACCAGGTCATATTGGGTTATATGTGTGTTCTCCTCAGTCTATAATTATAGCTATTTGTGTTACTTTGACTTGTATAGACATATAAAGATATATATTCTTTGAGTTCACACTATTCCTGCTTGTGTACATGTTGGTTATCTGACAGCGGAGAGGAGAGAAACATCTCTCCGCCGTTAACCCTTTAAACGGCGCGATGAAAGCTGATCGCGGCGTTCAAGGAGAGGGGACAGCACATTGATCGCGTCACAGAAGATAACTGACGCGATCAAAACCCACAACTCATATGGCCAGACAGCCCAGGGTCGATTGAAGGACCCCAGGGCTGTCTGAACATATTTCCTGACAGTATGCCCTAACAACTGCCTGTGTACAATCAGTAACAGGCTAATGTACTGGCATATAGATCTATGCCAGTACATTACAGTTACAAAATCAAAATGATAAATCCCTTTATGGAATTTAAAAAAAATGTTAAATGAATGTAAAAAAAAATTCATGATAAATAAAAAGTTAAAAAAATACACAGAAACACATTTTTTATAATAAATAAACTTTTTAAAATAGAAGTCCCAAAACATGAATTAATATAGACATACTTGGTATCGCTACGACCGTAACAACCTGTACAACAAATGTATAACATTATTCATGATGATCACTGTATGGTGTAAAAAAATAAATATTAAAACTGCTGCGGAACTGCTTTTTTTCTCCATTTTCGCCAAAATAAAAATGTATAGAAATTAAACGATAATGTATTTG
Organism: Rhinoderma darwinii; assembly: GCF_050947455.1. Classification (NCBI taxonomy): domain Eukaryota; kingdom Metazoa; phylum Chordata; class Amphibia; order Anura; family Rhinodermatidae; genus Rhinoderma; species Rhinoderma darwinii. Next base: position 28,191,970 of record NC_134695.1, read on the forward strand.
TACCAAAAAATGGTACCTACATAAAGTGCAACTCGTCCCGCAAAAAACAACGTCTCATACAACTATGTCGTACAAAAAATAAAAGAGTTATGAGCGTCGGGATGCAAAGAGGGAAATCTAAAAAAATTGCTCTGTCCTCAAGGCCAAAATTGGCCGTGTCCTTAAGGGGTTAAAAACAATATATATAGTTAAACTTGCGACCTAATCCACTAAACTGAAAGTTTCAACTAAGCTCAAATGTATCAACAGAAATTGTACTTGAAGCATAAGTCAAACCATCAGGTATGACATAATATATCAGAAAACCAAAAATATACCTGATGTAACAAATAACACCACGTAGGCAAAAAATAAAATATGTAAATCTTTATTACCCCATACGGCGAAGGAAGCGAAACGCGCGTCGAGGTGGTCCTTGGATCGGAGTGTGTCCCTTATCATGTCCACTTTGGGTAAATGACTATCTACTTAGATACTTAGATTGTTTGTAGAACTTGATACACTGCATTATATTGAGTCATATTTTGCCATTATTTTAGATATTGGATCTTTTGGCCATTCATTCATGTGTCTCATGCTATCATCTTGTTATATTATATGGTCATTTCCATAGGACGTGATACACACATATATATATATATATATAAAGCAGACAAAAAATGGCGACAGCACCCTGCGACACTAATGCCACCTAAACCACTAAATATAAATAAATATGCACTAAAGCTAAATCTACTTACAAATAGGGAGCTTCTTAGTGCACATTTTGATCAAAAAGTGTTAGCCCACCTGCCACGACAAGGTGACCTCTGTAAGGTGGGGACCTACGCTGCACATACACCCAAAACTATATATATACATATATATATATATATATATATATATACATATATGCACTCTGTGCACAAAAGTATTGAGACACACCTCTTAATCATTTCATTTAGTCCCATTGCCATAGGTGTATAAAATCAGCCACAAGCTATGCAGTCTGCATTTGTAAAAAATAATGGGGCATTCTAAAGAGCTCACTGAATTTGAGTGTAGTACTGTAATAGGATACCACCATTGCAACGAGTCAGTTTGTGAAGTTTCTACCCTCCTAGATACTCAACGATCAACTGTGAATGGTATTATTGCAAGTGAAGGCATTTAGGAACTGCAGCAGGAGCTTATTAGAATGGGTTTCCATGGCCGAGCCGCTACCTGCAAACCTTACATCACCAAGAACAAGGCCGAGCGTCAGATGGAGTAGTGTAAAGCAGGCCGCCACTGGAGCAGTGGAAACGTGTTCTGTGAAGTGACGAATTACGCTTCTCTGGGACTTTGAAGGACGAGGCTAGGTTTGGCGAATGCCAGGAGAACATTACCTGCCTGACTGCATTGTAGCAACTGTAAAATTTGGAGGGGGAAAAATGTTATGGGGTTGTTTTTCAGGGGTTGACCTAGGCCTCTTAGTTCCATTGAAGGGAAATCTTAAAGAGGCCCTGTCACGAGATTATAAGTGCTCTATCTCCGACATAATCCGATTGGTGCTGTAATGTATATAACAACAGTGGTTTTTATTTTGAAAAACGATCATCGCAAGTTAGGAACAATTTTAGATTTATGCTAATTAGATTCTTAATAGACATCTGGGCGTTTTTTACCAACTGGGCGTTCTAAAGGGAAGTGTATGATGCTGACCAATCAGCGTCATACACTTCTCTCCATTCATTTTAGCTGTAATCGCAGCACAGAGTGATCTCGCGAGATCACGCTGTGCTGTCACATACACCCACATTAACTTTACCGAAGTGTCTTGAGAGTGAATAGACATCGCTTTCAGCCAGGATGTGATGTCTATTCACACTCCCGACACTTCGGTAAAGTTTCTGTGGGACTTACTCACACAGCACAGCGTGATCTCGTGAAATCACGCTGTGCTGTCAATTCACAGCGTTATCTCACGATTAAGTTCCACAGAAACTTTACCGAAGTGTTGGGAGTGTGAATAGACATCGCATCCTGGCTGAAAGCAATGTCTATTCACTCTCAAGACACTTTGGTAAAGTTAATGCGGGAGTATGTGACAGCACAGCGTGATCTCGCGAGATCACACTGTGTTGCGATTATAGCTAAAAATGAATGGAAAGAAGTGTATGACGCTGATTGGTCAGCATCATACACTTCTTTTTACAACGCCCAGTTGGTAAAAAGTTAAAAAACGCCCAGTTGTCTATTAAGAAACTAATTAGCATAAATCTAAAATTGTTCATAACTTGCTCAAAAATGATAGTTTTTCAAAATAAAAACCACTGTTATCTACATTTAAATAAAAACAACGGGACATATATACACACAAAAAAAAGGCCATACTTACAAATGGACACAGACAGGTCAGAAACGCTGATGAAGGAGAGTGAACAGGTGGATTAAATAATAATAATAGACACTCCCACTAGCCTCGAGGAGAGTGGCATGTGGTGCATGGGAAAAATAATAAATGAATTGTGGATGTGCAAGTGATAATAATATGAGTGAAATATATGGGGCAGTAATGAGTATAGTGCCTAAATAAAAATAAGAAATGAATAGTGGGGTGCAAGTGTGTGAAACATGGAGGGATAATGTGTAAGTCATGAGGCGCAGTGTGTATAGCCAGCTAGAAGCCTATTTGTAACTCCCTGATAGTACATAGAGCGGGCTGCCCTGCTTGCTATGCCAAACAACAACAACAACACACCATACTCTCCCAGCATCAAAGACCCGGCTGTGTCCAAAAGAAGCAAATATAATGCAAGTGAGCATGAAAAATACCTGGGGTATTAGTAATCACTTTGGCCAAAAGGACGCAATCTACATTACAATGCCGATCAGATTATGTAGGAGATAGGGCATTTATAATCTGGTGACAGAGCCTCTTTAATGCTTCAGGATTTCAAGAGAATTTGGACAATTGTATGCTTCCACCTTTGTGGGAATAGTTTGGGAAAGCACTTTTCTGTTCCAGCATGACTGTTCCCCAGTGCGCAAAGCAAGGCTCATAAAGGCATTGTTGGGCGTGGAAGAACTGACCTCAACCTCCTCAAACGGAGATTGCAAGCTAGGCCATGTTGTCCAACATCAGTGTCTGACCTCACAAATGCTCTTCTGGATGAATGGGCAAACAGGTATTTATTTTTTACAGCAAAGTAACATATCCCTAATAAACAGTCACTATATAAATATAAAATATATACAGTACTGGGCAAAAGTTTTAGGCCGTTGTGGAAAAATGCTGCAAAGTAAGAATGCTTTCTAAAATAGAAGTGTTAATAGTTTTTATTATCAAGTAACTTAACAAATACAAAGTGAATAACAGAAGAGAACTCAAAACAATATTTGCCTTCAAAACAGCATCCGTTCTTCTAGGTACACTTGCACAAAATCCTGGGTTTTGTAGGATTATAGTCAGATGTATGATTAGCCAATAATACCAAACAGGTGATAATGATCATAATTTTCATATGTAGGTTGAAACAGTCATTAACTGTAACGGAAACAGCTGTATAGGAGGCTTAAAACTGGGTGTGGAACAGTCAAACTCTGCTACAAAGGTGAGGTTGTGGAAAACTTTCATGTCACAGGTCCACTATAGCATGACTAAGCAGAGCAACAAGACACAAGGTAGTTATACTGCATCAGCAAGGTCTCTCCCAGGCAAATATTTCAAAACAGACTGGGGTTTCAAATTGTGCTGTTCAAGCTCTTTTAAAGAAGCACAAAGAAACGGGAAACGTTGAGGACCGTAGATGCAGTGGTCGGCCAAGAAACTTAGTGCAGCAGATCAAAGACACATGATGCTTCCTTTCATTCAAATTAAAAGATGTCTATCCGTGCCATCAGCTCAGAACTGGCAGAAACCGGTGGGACCCAGGTACACCCATCTACTGTTTAGAGAAATTTGTCCAGAAGTGGTCTCAATGGAAGAATTGCAGCCATAAAGCCATACCTTCGACGTGATTACAAGGCCAGGTGAATCAACTATGCACGAATACAGGAACTGGGGTGCAGAAAAATGGCAGCAGATGCTCTGGATTGATGAGTCAAAATTTGAAATATTAGGCTGTAAAAGAAGGCAGCTTGTTTGCCGAAGGGCTGGAGAGCGGTACAATTATGAGTTTAGGGCTGCATTTCAGCAAATGGAGTTGGGGATTTTATAAGGATTAATGGAGTCCTGAGAAATACAGGCAGATATTTATCCATCATGCAATACCATCAGGGAGGCGTCTGATTGGCTCCAAATTTATTTTGCAGCAGGACAATGACCCCAAATATACAGCCAGTATCATTAAGAACTATCTTCAGCGTAAAGAAGAACAAGGAGCCTTGGAAGTGATATGGCCCCCAACAGAGCCCTGATCTCAACATCATCGATTCTTTCTGGGATTTCATGAAGAGAAAAGGATTTGAAGAAGATTACAAACCATGGAAGATCTGTGGTTCTCCAAAATATTTTTGAACAACCTCCCTGCAGAGTTCCTTCAAAAACTGTGTGCAAGTATGCTTAGAAGAATTTATGCTGTTTTGAAGGCAAAGGGTGATCACACCAAATATTGATTTGATTTAGATTCCTCCTCTGTTCATTCGCTTTGCAGTTTGTTAATTGATTAAAAAAAAACTATAAACACTTCTATTTTTGAAAGCATTCTTTCTTTGCAGAATTTTTCCACAGCTGCCTAAAACTTTTGCATAGTACGGTGTGTGGAGATATATCCTATCTATCTAACTTTTGCATAGTACTGCGTGTAGAGATATATCCTATCTATCTTTATTATCTATAGATATATTTCTCCACAAGGGACATATATCTCCACAAGAGAAGAAAACCTGGACCTCACATCCACTTGCTATACTTGCTCAGCAAAATTTAAAAAATATATAAACATTAGGTTCTTACTAAACATTTTCATCAAACTGTATAAGCCCACTTGTCACTTCACGGAGTCCTTTTTTAAGTGGGTACCCTACTCTATCAAGTGCAGTAACGCATGGCAACCAATGCCGCTGCAAACACAGCACCTGCAGAGGAAGCAACCCAGGAGAAAAACAGCACCCATGCTGCCAGTCTAAACCACCTTGGCTCTGGGCCACGTCCTCCCACAGATAAAGAAACACAGATCACCGCACAACACGACAAAAAAATGAACAAAACTCACCTTTCCTTGTAGTCAAAGTGGCTAATTTGAGAACAAATAGGTAGAAACCCTTAGGCCGGAATTTCCGCAAAAGAGAATTGTGTGCGGAAATTCCGCAGCATTTACCGTAGCAGCAAAGTGGATGAAATTTGGAAATTCTAATCCCACGCTGCAGAAAAAAACGCAGTGTAAACGTTAATAAATTGACCCTCTGTGTTCTTCCTGCAGTCCAAACTAGGATGACGTTTCACCCCATGTGACAGCTGCAGAGTAACATGGCCTGCAACGTCATCGTAGGATGCCGGACTACGCGCATAGAGAGCGGAGGGGGTAAGTATGAGTGCTTTCTTTCCACAGCATAAGTTCAGTTTGAAAAAACGCACCACAACGTTGTGGTATTGTCAAGAGGAAGATGAGACACCAGACCCAACAATGCAGACGAGCTAAAGGCCGCTATAAAAGCAACCTGGGCTTCCATTACACCTCAGCAGTGCCACAGGCTGATCGCCTCCATGCCATGCCGCATTGATGCAGTAATTCATGCAGAGTCGGAGCCCCGACCAAAGTATTGAGTGCATATACTGTACATACATTTCAGTAGGCCAACATTTCGGTATATAAAAATAATTTTTGAAATTGGGCTTATTTAATATTCTAATTTTCTGAGACACTAAATTTTGGGTTTTCATTAACGGTTAGCCATAATCATCAACATTAAAAGAAAAAAATGCTGAAAATAGATCACTCTGTGTGTAATGAATCTATATAATATATGAGTTTTACTTTTTGAATTGTATTACAGAAATAAATTAGCTTTTTGATACATAAGGGAGAGAAGAAAACCTGGACCACACATCCACTATGCTATACGTGATCTATTGTGGCTCAGCAAAATATAAATAATGTACTAACATTAGGTTCTTAGTAAACATTTTGATCAAACTGTATAAGCCCGCTTGCCACTTCACAGCGACCCCTTTTAAGTGGGTCCCTACTCCTATGAAGTGCAGTATTGCATGGCAACCAGTGCCGCTGCAACACAGCACCTGCAGAGGAAGCATCCCAGGAGACCAACAGCACCCATGCTGCCAGTCTAAACCACCTTGGCTCTGGGCCACGTCCCCCCACAGATAAAGAAACACAGATCACCGCACAACACCACAAAAAAATGAACAAAATCACCTTTCCTTGTAGTCAAAGTGGCTAACTTGAGAACAAATAGGTAGAAACCCTTAGGCCGGAATTTCCGCAAAAGAGAATTGTGTGCGGAAATTCCGCAGCATTTACCGTAGCAGCAAAGTGGATGAAATTTCGAAATTCTAATCCCACGCTGCAGAAAAAAACGCAGTGTAAACGTTAATAAATTGACCCTCTGTGTTCTTCCTGCAGTCCAAACTGGGATGACGTTTCACCCCATGTGACAGCTGCAGAGTAACATGGCCTGCAACGTCATCGTAGGATGCCGGACTACGCGCAGAGAGAATGGAGGGGGTAAGTATGAGTGCTTTCTTTCCACAGCATTTCCGTGGTTCAGTTTGAAAAAACGCACCACAACGTTGTGGTATTGTCAAGAGGAAGATGAGACACCAGACCCAACAATGCAGACGAGCTAAAGGCCGCTATAAAAGCACCTTGGCTCTGGGCCATATCCCCCCACAGATACAGCCCCATAGCAACAAAGAGGTGGCCGTGAAATGGCAAGTGGACTTATACAATTTGCTGAAAATGTTAACAATGTATACAGGATGCAACTAAGGGACCATTTGCAAAAAGACCAACATGGGCAGACACAACAACGCTCAGGCAAGGAGAGGAAAGGCAGAGCCCTTTTTAAAGTGCAGGATGTTTTAGGGACTGGCCAGGGAACTTTGCACAGGTGTGCGCGCTGGCTCTTTAAGGCCGGGAACGAGCGCGCGCATCCTACAGGATTCAGTGGGGGAAGCCGCAGCCATGTGTCCCAACGTCTCTGGAGAGGGAGACGCCGGCTGCCGGTAAATAGGATGCACTGTTGGTCAGCGACCGCTGGCACAACACTCCACCATGCACCCTTTAGTAAATGTGGGATGCACTGCAGTCAACATGGCTCCAGATACCAGAGACAACCTACCAGCACCTTATTGAGTCATTCCCAGCACGTCTAGCTGCTGTACGTGCTGCACACGGCAGTTACTCTGGATATTAGCTGGTGGTCATAATAATGTGACTCAACTATATATCTATATAAATTGACACAAATGTTAGTTGATTTATATATGTTTATATGTGTATATATACAGTATATATAATTCTATATGCCCTACCAGCCTATTCTTAAAGGGGTTTTCTCATCAGCGACATTTATGACATATCCTGTGGATATGTCATAAATGTCAGATATATGCGGGCCCAACCTCTGGGACCCGCACCTATGTCTAGAACGGGGCCCCCTTAACGCCGGTCTACCTTTTTCTGCTCCCTCTGCCTCCTTCGCCACTTCCTGACTATATGGTTGGAAGTTACGAAAACAGCGTAGCTCGCTGAGCTACGCTGTTTCTGTAACTCCCAAAGTAGTGAATGGCAGTCACGGATGAAACGTAGCATGCGAGCTAAGCTGTTTCCGTAACTACCATTCAGTTCTATGGGACTTACTGTAAAGGATCTGCCAGGCACTACGTCTGTGGAGACTCCCAGGGTTAATCAGTCGACACCTGAGGCCAGACCTCTTAGACTGACACCGGCTCCCACCAATCAGGGTGGCAGGCTCAGGAGTGGGAGAGCCTATCGCGGCCTGGTCAGTCAGAGTTAGCTCCGCCCCCTGTCCATTTATACCTGCAGTTTTCTCTTCCTCATTGCTTGTTATTCTTTTGGATTCCTGGCCCCACTGCTGCTTGCTCCAGCCTGCTTCTGCCGTGCTTCTGCCTTGCTGCAGTTCTCCTTGACTTGACTTGCTTTGCTTTGCTTTGCCCCTGGCTTGCTTCTGTCTCCGTGCCCGCTCGGGTCACTCACTTCGTCCTGGTCCTGACTGTTCGTTCGCCGCTCCGTTTCCTCGTGGCGTTCCGTGGCTACTGCCCCTTCCCTTGCGTGTTCCCTGTTTGTTTTCCTGTGCACTTAGACAGCGTAGGGACCGCCGCCCAGTTGTACCTCGTCGCCTAGGGCGGGTCGTTGCAAGTAGGCAGGGACAGGGCGGTGGGTAGATTAGGGCTCACTTTCCCTTCACCTCCTTCCTGCCATCATAGAATAACAAGCCCTTACCTAGTCTACCATTTCTCCTACGCTGTCGCTATCATGGACCCCCTTGAGACCCTGACCCAGCAGATGCAGGGCCTCTCCCTACAGGTCCAGGCCCTGGCCCAAAGGGTTGGGCGCACCACCTCACCTCTAGAACCCGACCTCAAGTTACCTGACCGGTTTTCAGGGGACCGTAAGACGTTTCTCTCCTTCCGGGAGAGTTGCAGACTATATTTCCGCCTTAAGCCCCACTCCTCAGGTTCCGAGAACCAGCGGGTGGGTATCATCATATCCCGACTCCAGGAAGGGCCCCAAGAGTGGGCCTTCTCCTTGGCTCCTGACGCCCCTGAACTTTCCTCTGTTGATCGTTTTTTCTCTGCCCTCGGACTCATTTACGACGAGACTGACAGGACTGCTTTAGCCGAGAGTCAGTTGGTGACCTTACGTCAGGGTAGGAGACCGGTTGAGGAATACTGTTCTGATTTTAGGAAGTGGTGCGTAGCTTCTCAGTGGAACGATCCGGCCCTAAGGTGCCAGTTTAGGTTAGGATTATCTGACGCCCTGAAGGATCTGCTGGTTAGCTACCCCTCGTCTGACTCTCTTGACCAGGTTATGGCCCTAGCAGTACGACTTGACCGACGTCTCAGGGAACGTCAGCTAGAACGCTTCAGTGTGCTCCCCTCTGACTTTTCTGCGATCCCCCCCGAGGTCCCGCCTCCTCGCCCCTCCACGGAGGACTCGGAGGTACCTATGCAACTCGGGGCCTCCATGTCCCCTCGACAACGTAGGGAGTATCGCAGAATGAACGGTCTCTGCTTCTACTGTGGGGACGACAAGCATCTACTGAACACCTGTCCCAGGCGCAAGAATAAGAAGCCGGAAAACTTCCGCGCCTAAGTGATCATCGGGGAGGTCACTTGGGCGCACAGGTATTTCCCGTTAATGTGAAACGCAATAAAATTTTGCTTCCCTTTCAGGTCTCGTTTGCTGGCCGGGCTGCCACGGGCAGTGCTTTCGTGGATTCTGGCTCATCTGCTAATATCATGTCTGTGGAATTTGCTATGTCTCTAAAGATGCCTTGTATTGATTTACCTTATCCTATCCCTGTAGTAGGAATCGACTCTACTCCCCTTGCTAATGGTTATTTTACTCAGCATACTCCTGTTTTTGAACTCCTGGTTGGCTCCATGCATTTGGAGCAGTGCTCTGTACTGGTAATGCAGGGATTATCGTCTGATCTGGTTTTAGGCCTTCCCTGGTTGCAGTTGCATAATCCCACGTTTGATTGGAATACTGGGGATCTCACCAAATGGGGTAATGAATGTCTTATGTCATGTCTTTCTGTTAACTCTATTTCTCCCCGGGAGGAGGTAAACACGCTTCCTGAGTTCGTTCAGGATTTCGCCGATGTGTTTTCTAAGGAGGCCTCCGAGGTGTTGCCCCCCCATAGAGATTACGATTGCGCTATCGATTTGGTGCCTGGTGCCAAGCTTCCTAAAGGTAGGATATTTAATCTTTCATGTCCTGAACGTGAAGCCATGAGGGTGTATATCCAGGAATGCCTGGCCAAGGGTTTCATTCGCCCCTCGACTTCTCCTGTAGGTGCTGGCTTCTTCTTCGTGGGGAAGAAGGATGGTGGTCTTAGGCCGTGCATTGATTATCGTAACCTGAATAAGGTCACTGTAAGGAACCAGTACCCACTTCCTTTGATTCCGGATCTTTTTAATCAGGTTCAGGGAGCCCAATGGTTTTCTAAGTTCGATCTACGGGGGGCATATAACCTTATCCGCATCAAAGAGGGGGATGAGTGGAAAACTGCGTTCAACACACCCGAGGGTCATTTCGAATACCTGGTCATGCCCTTTGGGTTGTGTAACGCCCCTGCTGTCTTCCAGAATTTTATTAATGAAATCCTGAGAGAGTACCTGGGTAATTTTCTTGTTGTGTACCTTGATGACATACTGGTGTTTTCCAAGGACTGGTCCTCTCACGTGGAGCATGTCAGGAAGGTGCTCCAGGTCCTTCGGGAGAATAATCTGTTTGCTAAGACTGAAAAATGTGTCTTTGGGGTACAGGAGATACCATTTTTAGGGCAAATCCTCACTCCTCATGAATTCCGCATGGACCCTGCCAAGGTTCAAGCTGTGGCGGAATGGGTCCAACCTGCCTCCCTTAAGGCGTTACAGTGTTTTTTAGGGTTCGCCAACTATTACAGGAGATTTATTGCCAACTTCTCGGTCGTCGCTAAGCCTCTTACGGACCTTACCCGCAAGGGTGCTGATGTCCTCCATTGGCCCCCTGAGGCCGTCCAGGCCTTTGAGACTCTCAAGAAGTGCTTTATCTCGGCCCCCGTGCTGATTCAGCCCAACCAAGAGGAGCCATTTATTGTGGAGGTTGACGCTTCCGAGGTGGGAGTGGGGGCCGTCTTGTCCCAGGGTACCAGCTCCCTCACCCATCTCCGCCCCTGTGCTTACTTCTCTAGGAAGTTTTCGCCCACGGAGAGTAACTATGATATTGGCAACCGCGAACTTCTAGCCATTAAATGGGCTTTTGAGGAGTGGCGGCACTTCCTGGAGGGGGCCAGACACCAGGTAACGGTCCTTACGGATCACAAGAATCTGGTTTTCCTAGAATCGGCCCGGAGGCTTAATCCTAGACAAGCTCGGTGGGCACTATTCTTTACCAGATTTAATTTCTTGGTTACCTATAGGGCTGGGTCCAAGAATATTAAGGCTGATGCTCTGTCACGTAGTTTCATGGCCAATCCTCCTTCCGAGAAGGATCCCGCTTGTATTTTACCCCCTGGTATAATCGTCTCTGCCACGGATTCTGATTTAGCTTCTGATATCGCGGCTGATCAGGGTGCAGCTCCCGGGAACGTCCCTGGGGACAAACTGTTTGTTCCCCTGCAATACCGGCTGAGGGTACTCAGGGAAAACCATGACTCCGCTCTATCTGGTCATCCTGGCATCTTGGGCACCAAACACCTCATTACCAGAAACTATTGGTGGCCTGGGTTGCCTAAAGATGTTAGGGCTTACGTCGCCGCTTGTGAGGTTTGCGCTAGGTCCAAAACCCCTAGGTCCCGACCTGCGGGCCTACTACGTCCCTTGCCCATTCCCCAGAGACCTTGGACCCATATCTCCATGGATTTTATCACCGATTTGCCTCCATCTCAGGGCAAGTCGGTGGTGTGGGTGGTAGTCGACCGCTTCAGCAAGATGTGCCACTTTGTGCCCCTTAAGAAGCTACCTAACGCCAAGACGTTAGCTTCTTTGTTTGTGAAACACATCCTGCGTCTCCATGGGGCCCCAGTCAATATCGTTTCGGACAGAGGGGTACAATTTGTTTCCTTATTTTGGAGAGCCTTTTGTAAAAAGTTGGAGATTGATCTGTCCTTCTCCTCCGCCTTCCATCCCGAAACTAACGGCCAAACGGAAAGGACCAACCAATCCCTGGAACAATATTTAAGGTGTTTCATCTCTGACTGTCAATTCGATTGGGTCTCATTCCTTCCCCTTGCTGAATTTTCCCTGAATAACCGGGTCAGTAACTCGTCAGGGGTCTCCCCGTTTTTCTGTAATTTCGGGTTTAACCCAAGGTTCTCCTCCGTCTCCCCTGGTTGTTCCAATAATCCTGAGGTAGAGGATGTTCATCGGGAACTGTGCACTGTCTGGGCCCAGGTTCAGAAGAACCTAGAGGCGTCCCAGAGCGCACAAAAGATTCAGGCGGATAGTAGACGTTCTGCTAACCCCCGGTTTGTCGTCGGGGATTTGGTCTGGTTGTCGTCCAGGAACTTGCGCCTTAAGGTCCCGTCCAGGAAGTTTGCTCCCCGATTTATTGGGCCTTATAAGGTCATTGAAGTCCTCAACCCTGTATCCTTCCGTCTGGAGCTGCCCCCATCCTTCCGCATACACGACGTCTTTCATGCTTCCCTCCTTAAACGCTGCTCCCCGTCCTGGTCCCCCTCTAGGAAACCTCCTGTTCCCGTTCTCACCCCTGAGGGGGTGGAATTCGAGGTGGCCAAGATTGTGGACAGTAGGATGATCCAGGGCTCCCTCCAGTACCTGGTCCATTGGAGAGGATACGGGCCGGAGGAGAGGACTTGGGTACCTGCTCGAGATGTTCACGCTGGGGTATTGGTCAGGAGGTTCCACCTTCTCTTCCCCACTAAACCGGGTCCTCTTAGTAAGGGTCCGGTGGCCCCTCATAAAAGGGGGAGTACTGTAAAGGATCTGCCAGGCACTACGTCTGTGGAGACTCCCAGGGTTAATCAGTCGACACCTGAGGCCAGACCTCTTAGACTGACACCGGCTCCCACCAATCAGGGTGGCAGGCTCAGGAGTGGGAGAGCCTATCGCGGCCTGGTCAGTCAGAGTTAGCTCCGCCCCCTGTCCATTTATACCTGCAGTTTTCTCTTCCTCATTGCTTGTTATTCTTTTGGATTCCTGGCCCCACTGCTGCTTGCTCCAGCCTGCTTCTGCCGTGCTTCTGCCTTGCTGCAGTTCTCCTTGACTTGACTTGCTTTGCTTTGCTTTGCCCCTGGCTTGCTTCTGTCTCCGTGCCCGCTCGGGTCACTCACTTCGTCCTGGTCCTGACTGTTCGTTCGCCGCTCCGTTTCCTCGTGGCGTTCCGTGGCTACTGCCCCTTCCCTTGCGTGTTCCCTGTTTGTTTTCCTGTGCACTTAGACAGCGTAGGGACCGCCGCCCAGTTGTACCTCGTCGCCTAGGGCGGGTCGTTGCAAGTAGGCAGGGACAGGGCGGTGGGTAGATTAGGGCTCACTTTCCCTTCACCTCCTTCCTGCCATCATACTTACGGAAACATTCCTACATCATGGTCGGAATTCACCTGCTTCTGCCGCAACACAGAGCGGCAGAACGGGGTTTAGGGGGCCCCGTTCTAGAGATAGGTGGGACCCGCATCTGTCTGACATTTAAATGTTACTCTTGGGAAAACCCCTTTAAGACTAGTAGATAGAAGATAATCCAACAAAAAAAGGTGAGAGGAGAGGGAAAAAAGCAGGGTCAAACAGGCTCCACTTGTGTGTTAAAAAGCTGAGAGATCTTAATAAATCCATAGAAATAGCCAATCAAGATGAGCAACCTAATTTAAGTACATCGGATTGTGTAATAAATTAGTCAGTTTTCAATGCAAACAAAAAAAAATTTGGGATCGAAATTGTGCTGCTTTTGGACAAGAAAAGTGGAAAAGAACGTATCTGGTAGGAGAAATTTTTTTCTTTGCTCTAAGTCCTCAGAAGCTCATATGGGACTAACCTGTGCGAGGGTAGGCAGAGGACGAATTAAGTCTCTAGAGTATTCCTATGCCTGAATTGTGCTAGCATTGCACAAAAGTTTAAATAAGTACATAAGAAAAAACCTGACGACTCAGGTGCTTATTTTAAGTCTTACCGAGCTGACAGCGGTGGGTGGTGTCAAGTGATGTCGGTAAACGGTGGCTCTTTACCTATCTGCACCAGATAGAGCAACAGGTATTCTTTGTTGAGGGAACAGAACCATAGCTCTAACCCACAGAATTTTCCACACCAGCTAATTGGCAATCAGAACCAAAAACTATCCCAAGGATAACATTTTCAGAAAATATATACTCAAAAAAACTGTAATAAAAGGAATGGAGGACAATTTGATGGCTATAAAAAAACAGAAGGATAGATAGGAAAAGATAATTGTGGTGCCTTCAATTTAGGCATGAAAATGCTGAAAGATGAACATTATGCGATACTTACAAATGGTTTAAAATTTGCCCCAATAAAACAATGAATAAATTTGATACATTTATCGATGTTCATAAATTCATTACATAGTTACATAGGTTGAAAAAAGACATAGGTCCATCAGGTTCAACCTTTCTCAATAAATGACCCATCATTCATTGCTTGATTAATTATAACCCTCAATGCCATTCGTAAATAAATAGACATCTAGCCTTTTTTTAACCCCTTAGTGACCAGCCTATTTTAGGCCTTAATGACCAAGCTATTTTTTACGGTTTTCCATCGTCTCATTCAAAGAGCTATAACTTTTTTATTTTTGAGTCGACATAGCTGTATAAGGTCTTATTTTTTTGCAGGACAAGTTGTAATTTTTAATAGCACCATTTTCTAGTACATAGAATGTATTGATTAACTTTTATCAACTTTTTTTGCGGGGGGGGGGGGGGGGGGGATAGTAAAAAAGACAGCAATTTTGCCACACTTTTTTTGCGTCCTAAATTTATGCTGTTTACCGTGTGGTATAAATAACACAATAACTTTATTCAGTGGGTTGTTGCGATTGCAATGATACAAAATTTATATTGATTTTGTATGTTTTACTACTTTTACACATTAAAAACACTTTTTTTTCAAAATTATTTGTTTTTGTGTCTCCATATTTGAAGAGCGATAACTTTTTTTTTTTCGCCGATGCAGTTGTATGAGGGCTTTTTTTTGCAGGACGACTTGTAGTTTTTATTGGTACCATTTTGGAGTAGATGCGACTTTTTGATTACTTTTTATCACATTTTTTTTAAGGCAGGATTCAAAGGAAACAGCAATTTTTGCATTGTTTTTTACGACGTTCACCGTGCGGGTTAAATAATGTAATAACTTTATAGTTGGGGTCGTTGCGGACGCGGTGATACCAAATATGTGTAACTTTTTTACTTTGTTAAAGGGGAAAAAGTGGGTTTTACTTTCTTTTTCACTTTTTTCACTGTATTAAACTTTTTTTTTTACTTTTTTAATAGGCCCACTAGGGTCTTCACTATGCGATCCTACGATCGCATTTAAAATACACTGCAATACTTTTGTATTGCAGTGTATTAGTGCCCGTCCGTTTAAAATGGACAGGCATCTGCTAGGCATAACTAGGGGCAGACCTGGCGGCCTTTATTAGGCCCCCTGGTTGCCATAGAAGACACCAACACCCGGCCATCTTATCGCCGGGTGTCGGTGGGATGAGTGGGAGCTCCCACCCTTTCTCCAAATCCACTCAGATGCGGCTCTCGCTATTGAGCGCCACATGTAAGGGGTTAAACGGGCGAGATCGATACTGATATCGATCTCACCCGTTTGAGCAGGGATGCTGAGAGCAGGGAGATTTAACCGCTCCCTGCTCTATTTATTCCGATGCAATACCGTAAAAAGGCTATTGCATCGGAATAAAGCCCGTTAGTGGCTGACGTAAAAACACCTATTGGCGGTCACTAATGGGTTAAATGCTGACATAGTAGCTGTCATCACTACCTCTTGTCTTGGGGAAGGGCATTCCATAGCTTGACCTCTCTAACTGTAAAGAACCCATTTCTATATTGATGTCTGAAACTTCTTTCTTCCACACACAATGGATGTCCCCTGGTCCTTTGTAGAGTCCTTGGAAGGAACAGATCATGTGCTAGTTCTCTGTATGGACCACACATATACTTATACATATTAATAAGATCACCCCTAAGATGTCTTTTTTCCAAGCTGAACAAGCCCAATTTTTCTAGCATTTCATTGTAAGTGACACCTCCCATCCCATTTAATAATTTAGTTGCCTGCCTTTGAACCCTCTCCAGTTCTCCTGTACTTTTTACAATGTGGAGCCCATAACTGAATTCCATATTCTAGATGTGGTCTTACAGGGGATTTATAGAGGGGTAATATTACATTTGAAACACTGGTATTTATCTCTCTTTTTATACACCCTAAAATCCTATTTGCTTTTGCAGCTGCTGCCTGACATTGAGTGCTGCTGCTTAGCTTATTTGTTACCAGAATACCCAGGTCCTTCTTTTATCCCCCGTTTTATTCTATTTAATTTATATGAATTATTGCTATTATTGCGTCCTAAGTGAATTACTTTACATTTATCAATATTAAATTCCATCTGCCATGTTTTACCCATGCTGCCAGCTTATCTAGGACTTTCTGGAAAATTTTAAAGTCAAGCTGAGTTTTAGGTATCGTACGGGGGCGTGGCCGAATGTAGAGCGGAATAGCAGCAGGAAAGTTAGCTCCGTGCATCAGTGGGACAAAACTGCTCAAAGCAGGCACGTAACTGCCCAAAAAATCACCCTACCTACTCTCACTAACCGGCGTTAGCCTAGTGAATCCGCCGACATGACCAGGACGAGGCGAAAGCTGGGATGCCCGGCCAAACTTACCTCCTTCTCCGGCGCAGCAAACAACCAAGATGGCGCTGGACTGCGTGGCGCATCGACCTCGCTGTAGACGAGGAGTCCTCAGCAATCTCCTCATTCCAGCGCGGTTAGTAATGTGAGGATCCCGACCCTTCAGCAGTCCAACCAAGAGCTTCCTATAACTAGCTCGGACATGAAATTCCTGCTGAATGAGCTAAAATATACTATACATGCAGACATTCATAGTGCAATATCATCTCCCCATACTGAGATAATAGCTATTGGAGAAAGAACAGCACATTTGGAGGACAAGATGGGGGAATTCACCACAGCTCGGAATAGTCTGGTGGATGTTCATAATGCTGCAGAAGATGATTTAACACTTATTAAGCTGAAATTAGCTGACCTAGAAGACCGATCCAGGCGAAACAACATCCGATTCAGGAATATACCTGAAAATATTACAGATGACAAGCTAAGAGAATACTTAGCCGATTTATTCACAGTATTGATTCCCAACGCCTCAGAAAGAGACTTACTCATTGACAGGGTCCACAGGGTCCCTAAACCCAAACACCTGGCTCCCGCAATTCCTCGTGATGTTCTGGCTGGAATAAATTTTTCTAATTTTAAAGATGCACTGCTGAAGGCTGCAGCTACTACAAAAAATCTCCCTGAAAGGTTTCAAAACATTTCATTATATGCAGATTTATCAATAGCCAGACTGGCCAGAAGAAGAGAATTTGCTCCAACCACCCAGGTTTTGAGACAACATAATATGCCCTACAAGTGGGGCTTTCCAGACAAACTGATAATAAGAAACAATGGTACGACACACTCTGCCTCCTCTCCTAAAGAAGCAGCTAGTTTACTTAAGAAATGGTCTCTAAATCCTCCACAAGATGGCGATAACAAATCACCAAAGAGGAAGAAACCAGCTACTATTCAATAGGAATGGTCCAAAGAAAAACGCAATGGATCTCCCTCTCTTCCTGTTATTTGAACTGTAACCCACAACCTGGAGAAATGAGTAGTTGTGATAAGTGCCCGTCTAAAAGATACGTGCTTTTTCTTTTCATTCCAATCCCTTCATGTATCCTGCTGATGCACACTTTACTTTTACTACTGGTATCTTTTTTCTAGACACCACCCCCCCCCCCCATGTCAAATGACTATCCTAGGATGTCCAGAGGAGTTCACGTAGAACTAAGACTTTTTTTACCCAAAATTTCCAGATATTTGGGATGTTTTTCAACTGTTCAGATTATTTTTTTAAATCCATGGTATTCTCTTACAAATTTAATGCTGCACTTAAACTTGAAACTCCTGTATGCTAGATATGATGGTTTCCATTGAGCAATGTGATGTCATAATAAATGTTCATATTTATGTCTTTATAGCGTAAGCAAGATTTTCAAAATGGTTATTAACCCCTTCCCTCTTTGGCCGCTTTTGACCTTCCTGACAGAGCCTCATTTTTCAAATCTGACGTGTTTCACTTTATGTGGTAATAACTCCGGAATGCTTTTACCTATCCAAGTGATTCTGAGATTGTTTTCTCGTGACACATTGGACTTTATGTTACTGGCAAAATTTGCCCGATACATTCAGTATTTAATTGTGAAAAACACCAAAATTTAGCGAAAAATTGCAAAAATTAGAATTTTTCTCAATTTAAATGTATCTGCTTGTAAGACAGGCAGTTATACCACACAAAAATGTTGCTAATTAACATCCCCCATATGTCTACTTTAGATTGGCATCGTTTTTTGAACATTGTTTTATTTTTCTAGGACGTTACAAGGCTTAGAACTTTAGCAGCAATTTCTCACATTTTCAAGAAAATTTCAAAATGCTATTTTTACAGGGACCAGTTCAGTTGTGAAGTGGCTTTGAGGTCCTTAGATATTAGAAACCCCCAATAAGTCACCCCATTTTAAAAACTGCACCCCTCAAAGTATTCAAAACAGCATTTAGAAAGTTTCTTAACCCTTTAGACATTGCGCAGGAATTAAGGCAAAGTAGAGGTGAAATTTACAAAGTTCATGTAATGGTGGGGGGGGTAGGGAAACGGACAAGTGAGCCCTAATCTACCCGCCACTCTGTCCCTGCCTACTTGCAACGACCCGCCCTAGGCGACGGGGTACAACTGGGCGGCGGTCCCTGCGCTCAGTAAGTGCATGACAAACACGACAAACAAACAAGGGAATACAAGCAAGGGAAATGGGCAGTTGCTCGCGGAAACACCGTGAGCAACAGAGTAGTGAACGAGCCGAGTCAAGCCAGGAGAGTGCGAGGTACAAAGCGAAAAGCAGAAGAGTTGTCGGTAAGCCGGGGTCTGTATGGAGCAGGATCAAAAAGTAGCAGGAGCTGTAGCTGGGCCAGGAAACCTCAAGGAAAGAATTCACAAGCACAGATGGACAGGAAGAGCAGGCTTAAATAGACCGAGGGCGGGAGCTAGCTGAGTCTGGCCAGGTTGCGATAGGCTCTCCCACTCCTAAGCCTGCCAGCCTGAGTGGAGGAAGCTGGTGTCTGTCTCAGGGATGTACACTCAGGTGTTGACTGATTAATTCTGGGAATTAACCCCGAAGCAGTGCCTGGCAGATCCTTTACAGTACCCCCCCTTTTATGAGGGGCCACCGGACCCTTTCTAAGTGGACCTGGCTTACTGGGGAAACGCAGGTGGAACCTCCTGACCAATACCCCAGCGTGAACATCCCGGGCGGGTACCCAAGTCCTCTCCTTGGGCCCGTATCCTCTCCAATGGACCAGGTACTGGAGGGAGCCTTGGACCATCTTGCTGTCCACGATCCTGGCCACCTCAAATTCCACCCCCTCAGGGGTGAGGACGGGAACAGGAGGTTTCCTCGAGGGGGCCAAGGACGGGGAGCAGCGTTTCAGGAGGGAGGCATGAAACACGTTGTGTATACGAAAAGACGGGGGTAACTCCAGCCGGAAAGAGACAGGACTGAGGACCTCAATGACCTTATACGGCCCAATAAACCGGGGAGCAAACTTTTTGGACGGAACCTTGAGACGCAAGTTCCTGGATGACAACCACACCAGATCCCCGACCACAAACAGGGGGTTAGCAGAACGTCTTCTATCGGCCTGAGCCTTCTGTATGCTCTGGGACGCCTCTAGGTTCTTCTGAACCTGGGCCCAGACTGTGCACAGATCCCGATGAACGACCTCCACCTCGGGATTGTTGGAACAACCAGGTGAAACGGAGGAGAACCGTGGATTAAACCCAAAATTACAGAAAAAGGGAGAGACCCCTGACGAGTTACTGACCCGGTTATTAAGGGAAAATTCGGCGAGGGGAATGAAAGAAACCCAATCAAATTGACAGTCAGAGACAAAACATCTTAAGTATTGTTCTAGAGACTGATTAGTCCTCTCCGTTTGGCCATTGGTTTCAGGATGGAAAGCAGAGGAGAAGGACAGATCAATCCCCAACTTATTACAGAAGGCTCTCCAAAACAATGAAACAAATTGTACCCCCCTGTCAGAAACAATATTGACGGGGACCCCATGGAGACGCAGGATGTGTTTGATAAACAAGGTAGCCAACGTCTTGGCGTTGGGTAGTTTCTTGAGGGGCACAAAGTGGCACATTTTACTGAAGCGGTCTACCACCACCCACACCACCGACTTGCCTTGGGATGGAGGCAAATCGGTGATAAAATCCATGGAGATATGTGTCCAAGGTCTCTGGGGAATGGGCAACGAACGCAGTAAGCCCGCTGGTCGGGACCTGGGAGTCTTGGACCTGGCACAAACCTCACAGGCGGCGACGTAGGCCTTAACGTCTTTAGGCAAACCAGGCCACCAATAATTTCTGGTAATGAGGTGTTTGGTACCCAGGATGCCTGGATGGCCAGATAGTGCGGAGTCGTGATTTTCCCTAAGTACCCTTAGCCGGAATTGCAGGGGAACAAACAGCTTGTTCTCAGGAAGGTTCCCAGGAGCTGAACCTTGATCAGCAGCAATTTCAGAGACTAAATCGGACTCGATAGAGGAAATGACTATACCTGGAGGCAAAATACAAACAGGATCTTCCTCCGAAGGAGGGCTGGCCATGAAGCTACGCGACAGTGCATCCGCCTTAATATTTTTAGACCCGGCCCTATAGGTAACCAAAAAATTGAATCTGGTAAAAAACAACGCCCATCGAGCTTGTCTCGGGTTTAGCCTCCGGGCAGATTCTAGGAAAACCAGATTCTTGTGGTCGGTAAGGACCGTTACCTGGTGCCTAGCCCCCTCCAGGAAGTGGCGCCACTCTTCAAATGCCCATTTAATGGCTAAAAGTTCGCGGTTGCCAATATCATAGTTACACTCCGTGGGCGAAAACTTCCTAGAAAAGTAAGCACAGGGGCGGAGATGGGTGAGGGAGCTGGTACCCTGGGACAAGACGGCCCCCACTCCCACCTCGGACGCGTCAACCTCCACAATAAATGGCTCCCTTTGGTTGGGCTGAACCAGCACGGGGGCCGAGATAAAGCACTTCTTGAGGGTCTCAAAAGCCTGGACGGCCTCAGGGGGCCAATGGAGGACATCAGCACCCTTGCGAGTGAGGTCCGTAAGAGGCTTAGCGACGACCGAGAAGTTAGCAATAAATCTCCTGTAATAGTTAGCGAACCCCAAAAAACACTGTAGCGCTTTCAGGGAGGCAGGTTGGACCCATTCAGCCACAGCCTGAACCTTGGCAGGGTCCATGCGGAATTCATGAGGAGGATTTGACCTAAAAATGGTATCTCCTGTACCCCAAATA
This sequence comes from Rhinoderma darwinii, assembly GCF_050947455.1. Classification (NCBI taxonomy): domain Eukaryota; kingdom Metazoa; phylum Chordata; class Amphibia; order Anura; family Rhinodermatidae; genus Rhinoderma; species Rhinoderma darwinii. The sequence continues at coordinate 28,213,231 of NC_134695.1, forward strand.
CACATTTTTCGATTTTGGCAAACAGTTTGTTTTCTCGAAGGACCTGGAGCACTTTCCTGACATGCTCTATGTGGGAGGACCAGTCCCTGGAAAACACCAATATGTCATCAAGGTACACTACAAGAAATATCCCCAGGTAATTTCTCAAAATCTCATTTATGAAGTTCTGGAAGACCGCAGGGGCATTGCACAACCCAAAGGGCATGACGAGGTATTCGAAATGGCCTTCGGGCGTGTTAAACGCAGTCTTCCACTCATCCCCCTCTTTGATGCGAATAAGGTTATACGCCCCCCGTAGATCCAATTTAGAGAACCATTGGGCCCCCTGAACCTGATTAAAGAGATCAGGAATCAAAGGAAGGGGATACTGGTTCCTTACCGTGACCTTATTCAGGCCACGGTAGTCAATGCATGGCCTAAGACCCCCATCCTTCTTCCCTACGAAGAAGAAGCCAGCACCTACCGGAGAAGAAGAGGGACGAATGTAACCCTTGGCCAGGGATTCCTGGATATACTCCCTCATGGCTTCACGTTCGGGACAAGAAAGGTTAAATATCCTACCCTTAGGAAGCTTAGCTCCTGGTACCAATTCGATAGCGCAATCGTATTCTCTATGAGGCGGTAATACTTCGGAGGCCTCTTTAGAGAAAACATCAGCGAAGTCCTGAACAAACTCGGGTAGCGTATTCACCTCCTTAGGGGGAGAAATAGAATTAACAGAAAAACATGACGTACAACATTCATTACCCCATTTGGTTAGCTCCCCAGTATTCCAGTCAAACGTAGGATTATGCAACTGCAACCAGGGAAGACCTAGAACCAAATCGTACGATAATCCCTGCATCAATAGTACAGAGCATTGCTCCAAATGCATGGAGCCAACAAGGAGTTCAAAAACAGGGGTATGCTGTGTAAAATAACCATTAGCAAGAGGAGTGGAGTCGATACCCACTACCGGAACAGGTTTAGGCAAATCAATCAGAGGCATAGCGAGAGACATAGCAAATTCCACAGACATGATATTAGTAGAGGACCCTGAATCCACGAAGGCACTGCCGGTAGCAGACCTACCACCAAAAGAGACCTGAAAGGGAAGCAATATCTTAGTACGTTTCATATTTACGGGAAATACCTGTGCGCCCAAGTGACCTCCCCGATGATCACTTAGACGCGGGAGCTCTCTGACAGCATTCTTACGCTTGGGACAGTTGTTTACTTGATGCTTGACATCCCCACAGTAGAAGCAGAGACCATTCTTCCTGCGGAATTCTCTACGTTGTTGAGGGGACACGGAGGCCCCGAGTTGCATAGGTATTTCTGAGTCTTTAGGGGAGAAACGAAGCAACGGGACTTCGGGAGGCATCATGGGGGAGTCGGAGGAAAAAACACATAAACGTTCACGTTGTCGTTCCCTGAGACGTCGGTCAAGTCGTACCACTAAAGCCATAACCTGGTCTAAGGAGTCAGAAGAGGGATAACTAACTAGCAGGTCTTTCAGGGCATTCGACAGACCCAACCTAAACTGGCACCTTAAGGCAGGGTCATTCCACCGAGAAGCTACGCACCACTTCCTAAAGTCAGAGCAATACTCCTCAACAGGTCTCTTACCCTGACGTAAGGTCACCAGCTGACTCTCGGCAAAGGCAGTTCTGTCAGTCTCGTCATAAATAAGTCCGAGGGCAGAAAAGAAACAATCAACGGAGGAAAGTTCAGGGGCGCCAGGAGCCAAGGAGAAGGCCCACTCTTGGGGCCCTTCCTGGAGCCGGGACATAATTATACCCACCCGCTGGCTCTCAGAACCTGAGGAGTGAGGCTTTAAGCGAAAGTAAAGCCTACAACTCTCCCGAAAGGAGAGAAAAGCCCTCCGGTCACCTGAGAACCGGTCGGGCAACTTGAGGTGGGGTTCAAGGGGTGCGGTGAGGGGAACTACCAAGGTAGCATCAGGCTGGTTGACCCTCTGAGCCAGGGCCTGGACCTGTAGGGAGAGACCCTGCATTTGCTGAGCCAGGGTTTCACGGGGTTCCATAATGGTGTCAGGGACCAGGGTAGACTAGGTATAGGGCTTGTGAATTTGTAATGGTGGGGGGGGTAGGGAAACGGACAAGTGAGCCCTAATCTACCCGCCACTCTGTCCCTGCCTACTTGCAACGACCCGCCCTAGGCGACGGGGTACAACTGGGCGGCGGTCCCTGCGCTCAGTAAGTGCATGACAAACACGACAAACAAACAAGGGAATACAAGCAAGGGAAATGGGCAGTTGCTCGCGGAAACACCGTGAGCAACAGAGTAGTGAACGAGCCGAGTCAAGCCAGGAGAGTGCGAGGTACAAAGCGAAAAGCAGAAGAGTAGTCGGTAAGCCGGGGTCTGTATGGAGCAGGATCAAAAAGTAGCAGGAGCTGTAGCTGGGCCAGGAAACCTCAAGGAAAGAATTCACAAGCACAGATGGACAGGAAGAGCAGGCTTAAATAGACCGAGGGCGGGAGCTAGCTGAGTCTGGCCAGGTTGCGATAGGCTCTCCCACTCCTAAGCCTGCCAGCCTGAGTGGAGGAAGCTGGTGTCTGTCTCAGGGATGTACACTCAGGTGTTGACTGATTAATTCTGGGAATTAACCCCGAAGCAGTGCCTGGCAGATCCTTTACAGTTCATTATTTTTTTCCAGAAATTCATTTTGAATCCATTTTTTTTGTACCACAGAATGTTTTACCCAAGAAATGCAACTCAATATTTATTGCCCAGGTTCTGCAGTTTTAGGAAATATCCCACATGTGGCTGTAGTGTGCTACTGGACTGAAGCACCGGCCTCAGAAGCAAAGGAGCACCTGGTGGATTTTGGGTCTCCTTTTTATTAGAATATATTTTAGGCACCATGTCAGCTTTGAACAGGTCTTGTGGAACTAAAACAGTGGAAACCACCCAAAAGTGACCCCATTTGGGAAACTACACCCCTCGAGGAATTTATTTAGGGGTGTAGCAAGCATTTTGACCGGCCAGTTTTTTTGCAAAAATTTTTGGAACTAGGCCATGAAAATGAAAATCTAAATTTTTTCAAATTACATGTAGGTTTAGCTAATTTTTTTTCATTTCCAAAAGAACTAAAGTAGAAAAAGCACCACAACATTTGTAGAGCAATTTCTCCCGAGTAAAACAATACCCCACATGTGGTAATAAACGGTTATTTGGACACACGGCAGGGCTTAGAAGGGAAAGAGCGCCATTTGGCTCTTGGAGCTCAAATTTAGCAGGAATGGTTTGCGGAGGCCATGTCACATTTGCAAAGCCCCCTAGGGGACAAAACAGTGGAAACCCCCAACAAGTGACCCCACTTTGGAAACTATACCCCTTGAGGAAATTATCTAGGGGTATAGTGAGCATTTTGACCCCACAGGTTTTTTGCAGACATTTTTGGAAGTAGGCTGTGAAAGTGAAAATCTACATTTTTTCAAATAAAATGTAGGTTTAGCTAATTTTTTTTCATTTCCACAAGGACTAAAGGAGAAAAAGCACCATAAAATTAGTAAAGCAACTTCTCCCGAGTAAAACAATACCCCACATGTGGTCATAAACGGCTGTTTGGACACACGGTAGGGCTCAGAATGGAACTAGCACCATTTGGATTTTGGATAGTGTCTGGGCGCCATGTCACATTTGCTGAGCCCCTGTAGTACTAGTACAGTGGAAACACCCCAAAATTGACTCCATTTGGGAAACTGCACCCCCTGAGTAATCATCTAGGGGTATAGTGAAAATTTTGATCCCAAAGGTTTTTTGCTGAATTAATTAGAATTAAGCTATGAAAATGAAAAATAATTTTTTTTCCAACAAGATGTAGTTTTAGATCAACATTTTTCATTTTTACAAGGAATAGAGAAGAAAAAGCACCTCAACATTTGTAAAGTAATTTCTCCCGAGTACGGTAACACCCCATATGTGGTTATAATCAGCTGAGGGGTTAATCTGCCGGATCGGAGAGTAGCTCCGGTCCTGGCAGTTACAGGAGGGTGTATACAGCTGTCACCCCGCGGTGATGGTGCCGGCTCTGCTTCTGAGCCCGCACCATCACTGCGCCGTACATATACGGCGCTTTGCGGGAAGCACCTCCCGACAGCGCCGTACATGTACGGCGCATGTCGGGAAGGGGTTAAGATATGCACTTTAAATGTTAAGGGTCTCAATAGCCCTTTTAAGAGGTCTCTGTTAAGGAAAGAATGCGTTAACCCGTTAGTGACCGCCAATACGCCTTTTCACGGCGGCCACTAACGGGCTTTATTCTGATGCATATGCCTTTTTACGGCACTGCATCCGGATAAAGTAAACAGAGCAGGGAGCCGTCAAATCTCCCTGCTCTCAGCTGCCAGAGGTAGCTGAGGGCTGGGGGCGTCCCTGCTCTGCCGGGTGAGATCGATATAAGTATCGATCTCACCCATTTAACCCCTCAGATGCGGTGCAAAATAGCGTGCATAATAAAGGACCTAATAAAGGCCCCCAGGTCTGCCTGGAGCGAATGCCTGCTAGATCATGCCGGAGGCATGACCTAGCAGATTCCTGTCCGTTTTAAACGGACAGGCAGTAATACACTGCAAAAGTATTGCAGTGTATTATAATAGCGATCGGAGAATCGCATATTAAAGTCCCCTAGTGGGACTAGTAAAAAAGTAAAAAAAAAGTTTAATAAAGTTAATTTAAAAAAAAAAGTGAAAAAAAAATAAAAAACCCAGCTTTTCCCCTTACAAAATGCTTTACTATTAAAAAAACAAAATAAAGTAAAAAAGTTACACATATTTGGTATCGCCGCGTCCGTAACGACCCCGACTATAAATCTATTACATTATTTAACCCGTACGGTGAACGCCGTAAAAAATGTAATAAAAAACTATGGAAAAATTGCTGTTTTCTGTCAATCCTGATGTAATGAAAGGGGTAGGGAAACAGACAAGTGAGCCCTAATCTACCCGCCACTCAGTCCCTGCCTACTTGCAACGACCCGCCCTAGGCGACGGGATACAACTGGGCAACGGTCCCTACACTCAATAGGTGCACGACAGACAAACAGACAAGGGTACAAAGAAGCAAGGGAAATGGGAAGTTGCCCACGGAACACCGTGAGCAACAAGCGAGGTGAACGAGCCGAGTCAAACCAGGAGATGAGCGAGGTACAAAAACGTAGAGCAGAAGAGTGGTCAGAAAAGCCAAGGTCAATCACAAGCAGAGGATAAGTAGTTCAAGAAGCTGCAGCAGGGCCAGGAAACCAACAGAGAAGAATCACAAGCAAGGAGGAACAGGAAAGGCAGGTATAAATAGACAGAGGGCGGGAGCTAGCTCCGTCTGGCCAGGCTGTGATAGGCTCTCCCACTCCTAAGCCTGCCATCTTGAGTGGTGGAAGATGGACTCAGTCTCACAGACATAGAAGCAGGTGCAGACTGATTACCTATGGGCGTTGACACAGAAGCTGTGCCTGGCAGATCCTTTACACCTGACTTAAAAAAAATTATATATTATATCTTTTTTTTTTAATTCCCAGCCCAATTCAAATAAGTACTGTGAAGAAACTATGGGGTCTAAATGGTCACATTACCCATAAATGAATTCCTTGAGGGGTGTAGTTTCCAAAATGGGGTCACTTCTGGTGGGTTTCCATTGCTTTGATACCTCTGGGGCTCTGCAAATGCGACACGGCACCCAAAAACCAAACCAGCAAAATCTGCACTCAAAAGAACACACAGCGCTCCTTCCCTTCTGAGGCCTCCCATGGGCCCAAACGTCAGTTTATCGCCACAAATGGGGTATTGCTGCACTCAAGAGAAATTGAGCAACAAAATTGGGTATTTTGTTCCCTGTGAAAATAAGAAATTTTGATAAAAAAAGACATCTTATTGGAAAAAAATGAAATTTTTTTCATTTCACAGCCCAATTCAAATAGGTGCTGTGAAAAAACTGTGCGGTCAAAACTGTAACAACAACCATATTTGAATTCCTTGAGGGGTGTAGTTTCCAAAATGGGGTCATTTCTGGTGGGTTTCCATTGCTTTGATACCTCTGAGGCTCTGCAAATGCGACATGGCACCCGAAAACCAATCCAGCAAAATCTGGACTCCAACAAACACATAGCGCTCCTTTCCTTCTGAGCCCTCCCATGGGCCCAAATGGCAGGTTATCACCACAAATGGGGTATTGCCGCACTAAGGACAAATTGGGCAACAAAATGGGGTATTTTGTTCCCTGTGAAAATAAGAAATTTTGATCACAAATGACATTTTATTGGAAAAAATTACATATTTTCATTTCACAGCCCAATTCAAATACATGCGGTGTAAAAACTGTGCGGTCAAAATGGTAACAACAACCATAAATGAATTCCTTGAGGGGTGTAGTTTCCAAAATGGGGTCACTATTGGGGGATTCCTACTGTTTTGGCACCTCAACACCTCTTCAAACCTGGCATGCTGCCTAAAATATATTCTAATAAAAAAGAGGCCTCAAAATGCACTAGGTGCTTCTTTGCTTCTGGGGCTTGTGTTTTATTCCACGAGCGCACTAGAGCCACATGTGGGACATTTCTACAAACTGCAGAATCTGGACAATACATATTTAGTAGTGTTTCTCTGGTAAAACCTTCTGTGTTACAGAAAAAAAATTGAATAAAATTGAAATTCAGCAAGAAAAATGAAATTTGCAAATTTCACCTCCACTTTGCTTTAATTCCTGTGAAATGCCTGAAGGGTTAAAAAACTTTCTAAATGCAGTTTTGAATACTTTGAGGGGTCTAGTTTTTAAAATGGGGTGTTTTATCAGGGTTTCTAATACATAGAACTCAAGAGGTACCTTAAAAAAAAGGCTTTTGAAATTTTCTTAAAAATATGAGAAATTGCAGTTTATGTTCGAAGCCTTGTAACGTCCAAGAAAAATAAAAGAATGTTCAAAAAACGATGCCAATCTAAAATAGACATATGGGAAATGTGAACTAGTAACTATTTTGGGTGGTATAACCGTCTGTTTTACAAGCAGATGCATTTAAATTCTGAAAAATTGTATTTTTTCAAAATTTTCTCACAATTTTGCAATTTTTCACCAATAAACACTGAATATATCGACCAAATTTTACCACGAACATGAAGCCCAATGTGTCACGAGAAAACAATCTCAGAACCGCTTGGATAGGTTTAAGCATTCCGACGTTATTACCACATAAAGTGAAATATGTCAGATTTGAAAAATGGGCTCTGAGCCTTAAAGGAACAGTGTCACGAAAAAAAAAATGTGGATATCAATTTGCATTTAGTGTTTTATTATAAAATCTTTTATTTATGTGTGTGTTTGCGTTTTACTTTTTTCTAACTTTTACTTCACTACGGGGGCTGCCATGTTGTTTTTCATCTCTGTATGTGTCGATTAACGACACATACAGACATGGAATACGGCAGCTACAGTCCATAGGAGTCAATGAACGGGACCCGTTCCATTGACTTTGCTCTATGGCTCTGTACTGCGCAGACGCAGGTCAGAGTCACACAGAGCAGCTGTTTGCAGGGAGAGAGCAGGCGCCATCTTGAAGACCAGCCGCACTGCAGGTAAGATGTGCGTCTCTGCATGTCCCACTCTCTCTCTCACTGACCGCCGCTCTGGTGACCCCCGACGGCCCCCCCCTAACGCCCCCCCCTCTGACGCCTCCCCCGACGGCCCCCCTCCCTTGTGTGAAGGACGCATGAAGAAACTGTACTGGGAAAGCCCTAAACGATAAATCTCTAGTTGTGCTGAGACTGTTTGGGAATGTGACTAATGAACCTCTCAGTCTCAGCACAATTAGAGAGATTTATCATTCAGGGGTCTGGGAAAGCTGGGTGACCACCATTACCCCTCCTACTGGAGTGTGAGAGGTTCATTAGTCACATCCCCAAACACACTCCAGTAGGAGTAATGGTGGTCACCCAGCTTTCCCAGACCCCTGAACGATAAATCTCTCTAGTGCTGAGACTGAGAGGTTCATTAGTCACATTCCCAAACAGTCTCAGCACAACTAGAGAGATTTACCGTTCAGGGGTCTGGGAAAGCTGGGTGACCACCATTACCCCTCCTAGTGGAGTGTGTTTGGGGATGTGACTAATGAACCTCTCACACTCCAGTAGGAGGGGTAATGGTGGTCACCCAGCTTTCCCAGACCCCTGAATGATAAATCTCTCTAATTGTGCTGAGACTGAGAGGTTCATTAGTCACATCCCCAAACAGTCTCAGCACAACTAGAGAGATTTACCGTTCAGGGGTCTGGGAAAGCTGGGTGACCACCATTACCCCTCCCACTGGAGTGTGAGAGGTTCATTAGTCACATCCCTAAACACTCCAGTATGAGGGGTAATGGTGGTCACCCAGCTTTCCCTGACGCAGATATAACCAGGAAAGGGCTGGATGGACGGGCTGAGGGTGCACAGGGTTTTTGGTGATCCCCCTCTGTCATGTGATCGGACCTAGGTTACCGGTTCATCAGACGGGGTTCATGTGACTATAAATCTGTCCATAACAAGAGACAGTGCACTCAGGACAAGCCCTGCCCTCATGCCGTAGTTGTGTGGTTCTGTCTCCAGTGATGGCGGTGGGTGGCTCTGACACCCGCCTCCCCCGTCGGGTCATCTCAGGACAGAAGGGGTGTCCGGATTGGAGACACAGCGCCGCACCTGTCCTCAGGTCGTGTCTGGTATTGCAGTTCACCTCCATTGAAGTGAATAGGACAGAGCTGTAATACCACACACGACCTGAGGACAGATGCGGCGCCATGTTTCCCTGGAAAACATGTGGATGTGTGTGTGGCAGAGCGGAGTGTGCACGGGCGCCGCTGATACTTCATAGCCGCTTATCAGCTGTTATGAAGAATCAGCGGCGAGCACCCCCCCCCCCCCCCCCACACACACACACACAAATTCCCCAAACACGCAAAATCAAGTGTAATCAAGCGTTTATTATGTGGTTTTTTTGCACGTAAAATGTGCAAAACAAAACATGTCAAATACACGGCGTGTGAACCGGTCAACTGAAAAGTCATTCACTTCACTTTCATCATTCTAAGGCTGGGTTCACACGACCTATTTTCAGGCATAAACGAGGCGTTTTACACCTCGATTTACACCTTAAAAGACGGCTCCAATACGTCGGCAAACATCTGCCCATTCATTTGAATGGGTTTGCCGATGTTCTGTGCCGACGACCTGTAATTTTACGCGTCGCTGTCAAAAGACGGCGCGTAAAATAACAGCCTCGGCAAAGAAGTGCAGGACACTTATATGCAGGACACTTCTTGGGACGTAATTTGAGCCGTTTTTCATTGAATTCAATGAAGAACAGCTCCAAATTACGGCCGTAATTGACGCCTCGCAAAACGCGAGTACGAGCAATTACGTCTGAAATGACGGAGCTGTTTTCTCCTGAAAAGAGCTCCGTCATTTCAGACGTAAATGCAGTTAGCGTGTGCACATACCCTAAGGGTATGTTCACACACAATGTTTTCAGCTGATAAATCGGAAGCAGAACGCCTACAAGCATCTGCCCATTGGTTTCAATGGGAAATACGGCGTTCTGTTCCGACAGGGCGTTTTTTACGTGGTAGTTTTCCAAAAACAGCACGTAAAAAGACGCACGACCAAAACATCACTTCTTGGGACGTTTTTGGAGCCGTTTTTCATTGACTTTATAGAAAAAAGCTCCAAAAACGGCCATTAAAAAACGCGAGTTTGATTAAAAAATGGCTGAAAATCAGGAGCGGTTTTCCCTTTGTTTAGTAAGCGTGTGAACATACACTTAGCCTTTTGGTGCGTCCTATAACTTCTTCCAGCTGCAGAATCACACCCAAGATGGCTGCCGGACACTGCTTAGCAATTTGAAGACACCTTTACCTGGCTTGTGAGAGGGGGGGTGAGGTTCCCTCCCACATTTACAGCAGCTGTGAGTCTGGTTGCTTTGCCTTATTCACCTTGCTGTAATTCTGGGAAGTGCTCCCCCTGGTGGCCAACATTGGAAAACATGTCAAATTATTATTTAATTTTTAATACTTTCCACCATACGGAAAAAATAAATAAATACAGCAAAAAAACTTTAAAAATATAATAGAAATAAGTAACGACACTTAAAAAAAAAGGTTTAATTTGCGACACATTCCCTTTAAGGCCAAAACTAGGCTGCGTCCTTAAGGGGTTAAGCTTACTGGTCTATAATTACCCGGGGAAGATCTAGAGGCCTTTTTGAAAATAGGCACCACATTTGCCCTGCGCTAGTCCCTTGGCACTATACCAGTCACTAGAGAATCTCTAAATATTATGAAGAGGGGGACAGAAATAACTGAACTAAGCTCCTTAAGAAATCTAGGGTGTAACCCATCTGGTCCCGGGGCCTTGTGCACATTTATTTCATTTTATTTAGCTTGGACCATATCTACATTTAGCCAATTCAGTATATCAACTGATATATTAACAGCACTGGCACCGGCTAAATCAGCTGGCCTTTCTTCGGTTGTATATACAGAGCTGAAGAACCCATTTAGTAACTCTGCCTTCTCTTGGCAGCTATTTGGCATTATACTGTGTGGGAGGCATTATATAGACAGGCATGATACTGTGTGGGCTGAATCGGGTGGGATTGGAGGTGTGGCTTAAAACAAAAAAAAAGGCTGTCCCTCTTTCTGATACTTGAAAGTTGGGAGGTATGCATGTTATATGCTTTATTAATTAGTCTAAGTGGTCTCATAAGACGGAAGGGATGTCATGTGATCGGTCACGTGACTACCGCCGACCACATCACCCAAGTTGCATTGTGACAGCATAAGTGTCAAACGGTCTCCTAGCAGCGACCTCTCTCTACTGATCACGCAGCCGGGCCCGACAAATGGCGCATACTCATATTCTCCCGCCATGCTAGGAATGGCGTATCGCCGTACCCCCAACCAGTGTGTGAGGGGGGGGGGAGACAGAGAAGAGGGAACAGCAAAGGAAGGAACACTATTGCACCAGGCTGGGCGATCGCAAGAGATAAAATCAGAATGTCTACAGTAATGGGCAGAGATCTTGGGATAAAAATTAAAAATATATATATATAACACCCACGATTACATTGATACAAAGATATCAGCATGGCCATAATACCAAGATACGTGTAAAGTAAAAATCATTCTAAAAAAAAATTGCATACAAGAAAACGTAAAGAACTTGCCAGCTCCCATGAATACAAAACACAGCAAACCAGTGAAAAATACATAATATTAGTATATAATTACAAAATAAAAATGATGCATGGATTGGGATATCCTATTTTAAATATCAAGGGAAAGTGCTGAGGTGTCCAAAAACCGACAGCCAGTATAAACAAAGGTGTATGATACCGAATACAGTATCATAGATAGTTTAGGATATCCTAGCCTACCCATTCACCGACTATGCATCAGTTTTATTTTGTAATTATAACTAATTTAGTATCTTCACACTTTCGGCCATTTTTATGGAGACCAGAACTTTCAGCAAGCGGTAGCAGCGCGCCGACTACCGTCTGATAGTTCGTCTGTAACTGTCAGCTATACCCACACAGTGCACGCCGCTCCTCCTCAACACTGGCGGCGGATTGTAATAACATATCGCAGATAAACAGTGCGCCCTCACCGTGAGGAAACTAGGAGACGCTTCATTCTCTGCCCGACTGTATGTGGGAGGTTCCGGTGGATGACGAACCTCAGGTCAAAGATTGACGGATAATTTTAGAAGCGCCATGGATACACAGGAAAACCCCGAGGACATGTGCAAGGTATTATTACATACTGCATACACCGTGAATGAAGAGACACCTTGTCACCATGAAGAGGCGTATTCAATGCTAGGAGCGAAAACTCATGGTGTCAGTCATGAACTCGTGACATGTGATGCTTATCCCTCAGAAGCGCCAGGTCAGGTGCACAGGTACATGTCATAGTCCACGGGCTACTGGTTACACGTCATAGTCCACGGGCTACTGGTTACACGTCATAGTCCACGGGCTACTGGTTACACGTCATAGTCCACGGGCTACTGGTTACACGTCATAGTCCACGGGCTACTGGTTACACGTCATAGACCACGGGCTACTGGTTACACGTCATAGTCCACGGGCTACTGGTTACACGTCATAGTCCACGGGCTACTGGTTACACGTCATAGTCCACGGGCTACTGGTTACACGTCATAGTCCACGGGCTACTGGTTACACGTCATAGTCCACGGGCTACTGGTTACACGTCATAGTCCACGGGACACTGGTTACACGTCATAGTCCACGGGCTACTGGTTACACGTCATAGTCCACGGGCTACTGGTTACACGTCATAGTCCACGGGTTACTGGTTACACGTCATAGTCCACGGGACACTGGTTACACGTCATAGTCCACGGGTTACTGGTTACACGTCATAGTGTAAGTGCCTTTTCAGGACTAATTCTCTTTTTTTTATGCTTTTTTTTTTTTTTTTTTCTTCCCTGCTTTAAAAAAGTCATAACTTTTTGTTAACACAATCATATGAGGGCTTAATTTTTACCGGGCAAATTGTATTATTTAATATTGTGTGTGATGTATTGGGAAGCTGGAGTAAAAATCAGAATGGGGTGGAGTTGGAAAAAAACAACAGTTCCTACACTTTCTTAAGCATTTCGTTTTTACGGTGGTCACTGTACGGTGAAAATTACACGTTACCTTTATTCTGTGGGTCAGTACGATCACGGTGATACCAAATTTATATAGTTTTTGTTATGTTTTAACTCTTTAAAAAAAAATGTAAACGTTTGAAAGAAACAAAAGTTATTTTTGCATAGCCATATCATGACCTCTAACATATATATATATAATGTGTGTGTGCAGAGTGTCTGTATATATAATGTATGTACAGAGCTGTGTAAAGCGTCTTTTTGTACGTAGAAAGATGTCGGTTTTATTAAAACCATTTTGGGTTATGTTGGGCATTTTGATCACTATTTATTCCGATTTTTTGGCGGGTGGGGTTGAAGTGGCAAAAAAAAAATGCAATTTGGCAGTTTTTACCTTTTTTTTTTTTTCCTGCTACAGCGTTCACTGTATTGGAAAAATATTTTTATAGTTCAGGCATTTTCAGACCCGGGCATACCTAAATATGGTTGTTTATTTTTATATGTGATCTAGGGAAATGGAGGGAGTTGAATGTTTATATTTTATTTAAATATTTTTAAAAACTGGCCCCAAAATAAAAGGGTCAGTAAAAACCCCTCAGATTCTGTGGTCACATCTGACGCTGGCATCTGAGGGGTTAAATTCTTGCGTTCAGAAATTCTTCTGTTTGCAAGCATTGCTGCTGTGCTCCTGCTGTGCAACACGGCGGCTATGGTGCCTGCTTGGTTTCTGAGAGGCCGCCATTTTTAAAACCCCTTTCCCGACGTAAATAGGCATATGGGTTACTTCGCTACTCGTCATAGTGCACGGGACACTGGTTACATGTCCTAATGTGTGGGTTACATGTTGCACATAGTGCACGGGTTACTGGTTTACAGGGGTGTAGCTAATTGCTCATGGGCCCTGGTGCAAGAATTCAGCTTGGTCCCCCCCCCCTTACCCCTCCCTAACACCACCAGACCTCTGTGCACGCCTTTGCCCAGCTGCCTTGCCCGACACTCCATGAATGCCCCCACAGTATAATGCCACCATAGCTGCCCCCCACACTATGTCCCCATAGCTGCCCCCACAGTCTAATGCCCCCCATAGCTGCCCCCACAGTAGATTGCCACCCATAGCTGCCACACAGTAGATTGCCACATACAGTATAATACCCCCCCATAGCTGTCCCATACAGTATAATGCCCCCATACAGTATAATGCCCCCCTTAGCTGTCCCATACAGTATAATGCCTGCCATACATTATAATGCCCCCTTAGCTGTCCCATACAGTATAATGCCCGCCATACATTATAATGCCCCCCTTTGCTGTCACATACCCAGTATAATTCCCCCATATGTATGTACCTAATAGTAAAATAAAATAACTACTTACCTATCCCCGTTCCCACAACGGGTGGAGGAGATCCTTCTCCTGCTCTGCACTGTGCTGTGAGTGACTCGGCGCAGACAGGCGCGATGACATCACTACATTGCGCCTGCCTGCGCCGAGCCGCTCGCGGCACAGTGATTGCTGGAGCAAGGCTCCAGCATTGAACCCAACTGAATGTGCGTCCTGCGGACGCAGATCCTGTTGGAAGCGAGACCAGTGCTGTGTGGCAACGGGGGGGGGGCCCTGCAGGCTTAGGGGACCGGTCGTAGTTGCAACCCCTATAGCTACGCCACTGCTGGTTTACACATCATAGTTCACAAGTTACATGTCATAATTTAGGAGTTACTGGTTACACGTATGCACAGGTTATTTGGGCTTCGTTCGCATCTGCATTGGATGCTTCGTCAGCATGTTGCGCTGTTTTATCTGGTAAAACAAAACACCATGGCAGAAACCCGATGGAACTCATTAAAGTCAGTGGGTTCCGTGGGGCGCCGATGTTGGCCGTCATACAACGGATCCGGTGCTTTCGATGTTCTGCTCCTATGACGGAGCAGAGCAACGAAAACACTAAGGCCGGGTTCCCATAGGTCGGATAAGCCGCATGAAAATCATTCAGCGCGTCCGACCTGGAACCCGCAGTACATTCCGTCCGAAAAATTGCACCACATTCGAGCAGCTTGACAAAGACTGCATTGAGCAGCTGAAACGTTGCACCATTTTTTTGCACATATGGCAGAATAAATCAATTTTTTTAAATCTTCTACTTTGGGGTGTTGCCTCTTTCTCTTGTCTTTGCCTGTATTTTGTGGCATCTATTAGTTGGAAACATGGAGGCTGGCACCCGTTTGTCCTTCCTGTTTTGTTCTGCTGTGCTGCCCATATCTCTACTGTTTGGATGAACTGTCCATATATGGATAGTGACGCAGAGGGCATCTCCAGGAGCGGGATCCCCGATCCCTGGATTACGCACTTAGAGGTAGCCCCTGACGCCACTATATATGGACAGACACGTCAGGGGCCCCCTCTAGGAACGAAATCCCCGACCAGAGCGGGGTCTGGCTGCCGGGGATTCCGCTCCTACAGTGGCGCCATCTACAGGGAAGGGTTGCTATCTAGAGGGGGGGGGGGTTGGTGTTCTCTACATGGGGATGTTATTTACAGCGGGGTTAGAGGGAGCCCCTGACATCACAGTGACGTCAAGGGCTTTCCCAAGACATCCCCAGCCAGAGATCTTGTGATACTCTGTCCGGGGACTCGATTGTTGAAAGCCCTGACTTCTTCACTTTCCATTTATGGACAGTAATGACCAGGGCTCAGCACTCAAATTATCGCTTTGTCCGGGGAGTCCTCGGCCAGGATCCGTTTTTACTGGCTGTTTACAAGGATTGATTCCTGAAAAATGGCCGTTATAGACTGATCCATTGAGTTCTAAGAGCCATCTGGCCGTGAAAACGGCCAAAAATGGGACATGTCCTATTTTTTTGACAGCCAGTGTTCACAGGCCGTTAAAAAAACATCTGTGTGAATACACCCATAGAGCTTCACTGGTCTGAAAACTGACGTGTGACGGCCGTTTAAAAAAAAACATCAGTTTTTCACTGTCGTGTGAATGTAGCCTAAATGCAGATGTGGACGAAGCCGAAGTTACATGTAATAATGCGCAGGTTTCAGGATTTGAACCCGAACTCGTGTCCCGGCCACTAGCTCTTCTCATTGAGCTGATGGTGTTACTGGACATCTCCACTTCTAAATCTATTAGCTAGGTCAGGGGTCTCAAAGCTGCAGGCCGCATGCGGCCCCTGAGGTTGTCATCTGCGGCCTGCTGGGCACCGTAGCTCCCTCGGGAGAGGAGAGAGCAGGCCGAAGGAGGAGTGCGCTGGCGCTCCTTCATGGTGCTCCGGGACTCCTGCTCTGAGGACGCCCTTGACATCACTGTCCATATATGGACAGTGATGTCATGGGCTTCCCCAGAGTTCTGCAGCAGAGCCTATACTAGTGCTCTGCTCTGGGATTGTCCCTGACATCACATTCCGGTTCAGGAGGATGCCCAGATGTCACTGTCTATGGACTGTGATGTCGGGCTGCTCTAGCAGATGAATCCCCGGCCTAAGCGTCGGCAACGCTCTGGCTGGGGGTTCCACTCTTAGTGGGGGCCCCAATAGAGCGATCTACAGGGAAGCGTGTGGCACTATCTATAGTGTGTGTGTGTGTCATTATCTACAGAGGGCACTGTGGCATTATCTATGGGTGGGTGTGTGGCATTGTCTACAGAGGGCACTGTGACACTATCTAAAAAGGGGCTGCCCAATCTTGATATTATTGTGTCTGTCAAAGGCTGCCAACTGCGCAGCCAGACTGCATTTAGCGATACTAAAACTGGAAAACTGGATGGTTAAAATGAGCATGTGGAGTAAACTCGTGAATTTCCGTTAAGTTTAAACCTAGCGGTATTATTATAGTAATGTGTTGTTATAGTAATATAGTGTTATAGTAGCTCGAATAACTAATTGATTAACAATAATTTTGTATTGTATCAAATTTGAAAGTAAGGGTATGTTCACACGCAGAGTCAAAAACGTCTCAAAATACGGAGCTGTTTTCAAGAGAAAACATCTCCTGATTTTCAGACTTTTTTTTTGTGTGCCACTCGCGATTTTCACTGATTTTTTCCTACGGCTGTTTTTGGAGCTTTTTTCAATAGTCTATGGAAAAAAATGCAGCGAAAAACACTCCGTCAAAAACAGAACGCAGTTTTCCCATTGAAATCAATGGGCAGATGTTTGGAGGCGTTCTGCTTCCCATTTTTTTGGGGGCGTTTACGGCCTGAAAAACGCCCGAAAAACATACCCTAATGTTGGCCGTCACATTTTTTTCTATGTGCGACCCATTTACCCGGCTGAGTTTGAGATTCTTGCCCCTTGAGATTCCTTCCTTGATTACCTAATTGGTCTCACCCGGCTTCCTATATAAGGCCCCATGCACACAACCATGGAATACATCTGTAATTATGGTCTGTAATTACGGACCCATTCACTTCTATTGCCCACGGACACCTTTCCATATATTTACGGGAAGGTGTCTGTGCTGTAGAAAGGCTCCCCAAAAGATAGGACATGTACTATTTTTTGCTTTTTACGGACCGTGCTCCCTTACTTTATATGGGAGCATGGCCCACAAATGCGAGTGGCTGTCCACGGCTGTCAGCACTGGCAGTGCCCATAAGCACGGTGGTGTGCCGGGGACCTGGACCTTGTACTTCCTCCTTGTCTGATTATCGGGCTACCTGCCTCTAGTCTAGTTCCTTGCTGCCTTGCTACAAACTGTTGTTGCTTATATGTGTAATGAACTTGGAGTCTTTCTGTAAAGGATCTGCCAGGCACAGCTTCGGGGTTAACGCCCATAGATAATCAGTCTGCACCTGCTTCTATGTCTATGAGACTGACTCCATCTTCCAACACTCAGGGTGGCAGGCTTAGGAGTGGGAGAACCTATCACAGCCTGGCCAGACGGAGCTAGCTCCCGCCCTCTGTCTATTTATACCTGCCTTTCCTGTTCCTCCTTTGCTTGTGATTCTTCTCGTTTGGTTTCCTGGCCCTGCTGCAGCTTCTTGTACCATTGTCCTTGCTTCATATTGACCCCGGCTTGCTGACTACTCTCCTGCTCTGCGTTTGGTACCTCGTACACTCTTGGTTTGACTCGGCTTGTTCACTTCTCTTGTTGCTCACGGTTTTGCCGTGGGCAACTGCCCCTTTCTCCCCCTAGCTCTGTGTACCCTTGTCTGTTTGTCTGTCGTGCACTTATTGCGCGTAGGGACCGTCGCCCAGTTGTACCCCGCCCCCCTAGGGCGGGTCGTTGCAAGTAGGCAGGGACTGAGTGGTGGGTAGATTAGGGCTCACTTGTCTGTCTCCCCACCCCCGTCATTACATAATCACAAGCCAATACCTAGTCTACCCTGGTCCCTGACACCACTATGTACCCCCTTGAGACCCTGGCTCAGCAAATGCAGGGTCTTTCCCTACAGGTCCAGGCCCTGGCTCAGAGGGTCAACCAGCCTGATGCTACCATGGTAGTCCCCCTCACCTCTTGAACCCCACCTCAAGTTGCCCGACCGGTTCTCAGGGGACCGGAAGACTTTTCTCTCCTTTCGGGAGAGTTGTAGGCTCTATTTTCGTTTAAAGCCCCACTCCTCAGGTTCTGAGAGCCAGCGGGTGGGTATAATTATGTCCCGGCTCCAGGAAGGGCCCCAAGAATGGGCCTTCTCCTTGGCTCCTGACGCCCCTGAACTTTCCTCCGTTGATCTTTTCTTTTCTGCTCTCGGACTCATCTATGACGAGACTGACAAGACTGCTTTTGCCGAGAGTCAGCTGGTGACCTTACGTCAGGGTAAGAGACCTGTTGAGGAGTATTGCTCTGACTTTAGGAAGTGGTGCGTAGCTTCTCGGTGGAATGACCCTGCCTTAAGGTGCCAGTTTAGGTTGGGTCTGTCGAATGCCCTGAAAGACCTGCTAGTTAGCTATCCCTCTTCTGACTCCCTAGACCAGGTTATGGCTTTAGCGGTATGACTTGACCGACGTCTCAGGGAACGACGACTTGAACGTCTTGATGTTTTCTCCTCTGACTCCCCCATGATGCCTCCCGAGGTTCCGTTGCTTCGTTCCTCCCCGGAAGACTCGGAGGTACCTATGCAACTCGGGGCCTCAGTGTCCCCCCAACAACGTAGAGATTTCCGCAGGAAGAATGGTCTCTGCTTCTACTGTGGGGATGACAAGCATCAAGTGAACAACTGTCCTAAGCGTAAGAATGCAGCCGGAGAACTTCCGCGCCTAAGTGATCATCGGGGAGGTCACTTGGGCGCACAGGTATTTCCCGTAAATATGAAACGTAATAAAATCTTGCTTCCCTTTCAGGTCTCTTTTGGTGGTAGGTCTGCTACCGGCAGTGCCTTCGTGGATTCAGGGTCTTCTGCTAATATCATGTCTGTGGAATTTGCTATGTCTCTAGCTATGCCTTTGATTGATTTGCCTAAACCTGTCCCGGTAGTGGGTATCGACTCCACTCCTCTTGCTAATGGTTATTTTACACAGCATACCCCTGTTTTTGAACTCCTTGTTGGCTCCATGCATTTGGAGCAGTGCTCTGTACTGTTAATGCAGGGATTATCGTCCGATTTGGTTTTAGGCCTTCCCTGGTTGCAGTTGCATAATCCCACGTTTGACTGGAATTCTGGGGACCTTACCAAGTGGGGTAATGAATGCTTGACGTCATGTTTTTCTGTTAATTCTATTTCTCCCCCTGAGGTGGTGAACACGCTACCTGAGTTTGTTCAGGACTTCGCCGATGTTTTCTCTAAGGAGGCCTCCGAAGTGTTACCTCCTCATAGAGAATATAATTGCGCAATCAATTTGGTACCAGGAGCTAAGCTCCCTAAGGGTAGGATATTTAATCTCTCTTGTCCCGAACCTGAAGCCATGAGAGAGTATATCCAGGAATGCCTGGCCAAGGGTTACATTCGCCCCTCTACTTCTCCGGTAGGTGCTGGCTTCTTCTTCGTAGGGAAGAAGGATGGTGGTCTTAGGCCATGCATTGACTACCGAAGCTTGAATAAGGTCACTGTAAGGAACCAGTATCCCCTTCCTCTGATTCCTGATCTCTTTAATCAGGTTCAGGGGGCCCAATGGTTCTCTAAGTTTGATCTACGGGGGGCGTATAACCTTATCCGCATCAAAGAGGGGGATGAGTGGAAGACTGCGTTTAACACGCCCGAAGGTCATTTCAAATACCTCGTCATGCCCTTTGGGTTGTGTAATGCTCCCGCGGTCTTCCAGAATTTCATAAATGAGATTTTAAGAGACTACCTGGGGTTATTTCTTGTAGTGTACCTTTATGACATACTTGTGTTTTCCAAGGACTGGTCCTCCCACATTGAGCATGTCAGGAAGGTGCTCCAGGTCCTTCGAGAAAACAAAATGTTTGCTAAGACCGAAAAATGTGTGTTTGGGGTGCAGGAGATACCATTTTTGGGCCAAATCCTCACTCCTCATGAATTCCGCATGGACCCCGCCAAGGTCCAGGCTGTGGCGGAATGGGTCCAACCTGCCTCCCTGAAGGCGTTACAGTGCTTCCTGGGGTTCGCTAATTATTACAGGAGGTTTATTGCTAACTTCTCGGTCATCGCTAAGCCTCTTACGGATCTCACTCGCAAAGGTGCTGATCTCCTCCACTGGCCTCCTGAGGCTGTCCAGGCTTTTGAGGTCCTTAAGAACTGCTTTATCTCGGCCCCGGTGCTGGTTCAGGCCAACCAAATGGAGCCATTTATCGTGGAGGTTGACGCGTCCGAGGTGGGAGTGGGGGCTGTCTTGTACCAGGTCCCTCACCCATCTCCGTCCCTGTGCCTACTTCTCCAGGAAGTTTTCACCCACTGAGAGTAACTATGATATTGGCAACCGCGAACTCTTAGCCATTAAATGGGCATTTGAAGAGTGGCGCCACTTCCTGGAGGGGGCTAGGCACCAGGTAACGGTCCTTACCGACCACAAGAATCTGGTTTTCCTAGAATCTGCCCGGAGGCTAAACCCGAGACAAGCTCGTTTTTTTTTACCAGAATCAACTTTTTGGTTACCTATAGGGCTGGGTCTAAAAATGTTAAGGCTGATGCACTGTCACGTAGCTTCATCGCCAGCCCTCCTTCGGTGGAAGTTCCTGCTTGTATTTTGCCTCCAGGTATAATCATTTCCGCTATTGATTCTGATTTAGTCTCTGAAATTGCGGCTGATCAAGGTTCAGCTCCCGGGAGCCTTCCTGAGAACAAGCTATTTGTTCCCCTGCAATTCCGGCTAAGGGTACTTAGGGAAAATCATGACTCCGCACTATCTGGCCATCCAGGCATCCTGGGTACCAAGCACCTCATTGCCAGAAACTATTGGTGGCCTGGGTTGCCTAAAGACGTTAAGGCCTACGTCGCCGCTTGTGAAGTTTGTGCTAGGTCCAAGACTCCCAGGTCCCGACCAGCGGGCTTACTATGTTCTTTGCCCATTCCCCAGAGACCTTGGACCCATATCTCCATGGATTTTATCACCGATTTGCCTCCATCTCAAGGCAAGTCGGTGGTGTGGGTTGTAGTAGACCGCTTCAGTAAGATGTGCCACTTTGTGCCCCTCAAAAAACGACCCAATGCTAAGACGTTAGCTACCTTGTTTGTCAAACACATCCTGCGTCTCCATGGGTTCCCTGTCAATATTGTTTCTGATAGAAGGGTACAATTTGTTTCATTGTTTTGGAGAGCCTTCTGTAAAAAGTTGGAGATTGATCTGTCCTTCTCCTCTGCCTTCCATCCTGAAACTAATTGCCAAACCGAGAGGACTAATCAGTCTCTAGAACAATATTTAAGGTGTTTTATCTCTGACTGTCAATATGATTCGGTCTCATTCATTCCCCTCGCCGAATTTTCCCTTAATAACCGGGTCAGTAACTCGTCAGGGGTCTCCCCCTTTTTCTGTAATTTTGGGTTTAATCCACGGTTCTCTTCCGTTTCACCTGGTAGTTCCAACAATCCCGAGGTAGAGGTCGTTCATCGAGAACTGTGCACAGTCTGGGCTCAGGGTCAGAAGAACCTAGAGGCGTCCCAGGGCATACAAAAAACTCAGGCAGATAGAAAACGTTCTGCTAACCCCTTGTTTATGGTCGGGGATCTGCTGTGGCTATCGTCTAAAAATGTGCGCCTTAAGGTCCCGTCCAAGAAGTTTGCTCCCCGGTTTATAGGGCCGTACAAGGTAATTGAAGTCCTCAATCCTGTCTCCTTCCGACTGGAGTTGCTCCCATCTTTTCGAGTACACGACGTGTTTCATGCCTCCCTCCTTAAACGCTGCTCCCCCGTCCTTGGCTCCCTCGAGGAAACCTCCGGTCCCTGTTCTCACCCCTGAGGGGGCAGAATTCGAGGTGGCCAAGATTGTGGACAGCAGGATGGTCCAAGGCTCCCTCCAGTACCTGGTCCATTGGAGAGGATACGGGCCTGAGGAGAGGACTTGGGTACCCGCTCGGGATGTTCACGCTGGGATATTGGTCAGGAGGTTTCACCTTCGTTTCCCCAGTAAACCAGGTCCACTTAGAAAGGGTCAGGTGGCCCCTCATAAAAGGGGGGGTACTGTAAAGGATCTGCCAGGCACAGCTTCGGGGTTAACGCCCATAGATAGTCAGTCTGCACCTGCTTCTATGTCTGTGAGACTGACTCCATCTTCCACCACTCAGGGTGGTAGGCTTAGGAGTGGGAGAACCTATCACAGCCTGGCCAGACGGAGCTAGCTCCCGCCCTCTGTCTATTTATACCTGCCTTTCCTGTTCCTCCTTTGCTTGTGATTCTTCTCGTTTGGTTTCCTGGCCCTGCTGCAGCTTCTTGTACCATTGTCCTTGCTTCATATTGACCCGGCTTGCTGACTACTCTCCTGCTCTGCGTTTGGTACCTCGTACTCTCCTGCTTTGACTCGGCTTGTTCACTTCTCTTGTTGCTCACGGTTTTGCCGTGGGCAACTGCCCCTTTCTCCCTCTAGCTCTGTGTACCCTTGTCTGTTTGTCTGTCAAGGCACTTATTGAGCGTAGGGACCGTCGCCCAGTTGTACCCCGTCGCCTAGGGCGGGTCGTTGCAAGTAGGCAGGGACTGAGTGGTGGGTAGATTAGGGCTCACTTGTCTGTCTCCCCACCCCCGTCATTACACTTTCCTGACCACGTCTCTGTCTCACACTACAACCTGTTGCCGCTGATCTGTGTAGCGCATACCAAATACTTCTCAGGGAAGTGGATACGATTGTGCTAAATACCTCTTCAGCTCAAATCTCTCTCCTGTCTGGATGCGTTTTACCTACAGTGATGCATTGTAGTAAAGGCTGTTTTTTGTTTTTTTTTAGCTCAATGAGGATTGCCTAGACTGCAGCGAACACTAAGGCCTTATTTACACTAGCGTGTTAAACAATGGCCGTCCCACGGACCTTTGTAATTCAATGTGGCCGTTCACACGGCCGTTGTTTCAAAAGACCGTATGAAGGGTCCGTGAGAAAATAGGACATGTCCTATTTTTTCACGCTTCACGCATCCCTCCATAGACTCTAATCCATGGGGGATGCGTGATATCGCGCCCCGCAGCGCTGAGCACGGATGCACCTTGGAAGTGAAAAACTGCCGTTTTTCACGTCCGAGATGCGCAACGCCTAAGGTGTATGCTGCACTGTATTATTAGTAATCGGGAGCAATTCCCAGCAGCGTGACTCAGCAATATAAAGGGAGGAGTATAGAAATGCAAAAAAAAGCCGCACTCTAGGTAAAATGCCATGAAAAATGTGGATTAGTTATCAGAGAGTGCTGATTTCTGAGTGGAGAGTGTGTGTTTGTGGAATTCTACTTTAATGCTTCTTTTAACTTTCATACTGAAGCCACCCAGCGGCGCTGTATACGTCAGTCAGACACATAATGGGGGCAGCGGCTTACTGGCTCAGCGTGCCGCTCCTGCCTGACTGACTTAAGACATTTGGATAAGACGACTTGCATCTTCAGCCACTCAGCGCTGCTTCCCCTTCATTTCCACTTGCTCACTGTGAATCGCCGACACGGATGTAGCGACGATTCACGGGTATTGCAGCCATCTCCCATTGAAGTGATTAGGAGAAGGCTGCAATACATGTGAATCGCCGCCACATTTGTGTCGTTGACGCTTCACATTGAGCAAGTAAAAATTAAGGGGAAGTAGCGCTCGTATGAGCGGCGCACCTCCTTCAAAACAGCTGATCGGCAGGGGTCCCAGGAGTCTGACCCCGACCCATCAGCTTTTGATGGTCTATCTTGAGGATAGGCCATACATTTTTAGGGACTGGACAACCCCTTTAATTAAACATATATTATTGTTTTTAAGCAACTTTTAAAATCAATTTTATAAATAGAAATGTTTGATCTTTTTAGGTACAGCTTCTTTGTATCCTGTATACATAGAAGCTGCATCGTTTTGTCAAAGCCGAATCGGTCAGTTCAGCTGTACTGACGGATTGGCTGAAAGCTGGTCCTGCCTGTTTCTGATACACAGGATCCACCTAATAATGTTCACATCTAAATTATGAATCGGCTTTGACAGAATGACACAGCTTCTGTGTATACAGGATTCATAGAAGCTGTGTCTTAAAAAGTAAAAACATTTTTTTAAATAAAATAGATTTTAAAAGTGGCTTAAAAACACAGAATACATACATTTAATAATAAAAAAATTGCTTACAAAGGTGTACACATCTGGTCACAGATTTCCTTTTCAGGTGAAATGTAATGTTACATGGCATTCATTCAACTAAATTGGGTGACCATGTGCTACATGGTTGCAATGACTCTGCCAGGGCAGGAACTGCTCTTTAGCTCTTAGATGGTGGTCCTGATCTGGGTACCCCCCATCCTCATACTATGATGTCCGTATGCGATAATAGGGCATAAGGACAGAGGATTTCCTAATGGGACAACACCTTTTATTGGCACTGACCTGCATAAGAACCTCTTACAGTTGCATATTGCTTAGGCCCCATAGTAAAAGGAAGCAACTAATGGCAACATGACACACTAAGGCCCTGTTCACACTGAGTTATATTTGCAGACAGAAAAATCTGCCTCAAAATGCCTGCAGATTTTGACCTGCCTGCAAATTCTTGCCACCATTGAGCGCCGCAGCAAAAAACGCCGCGAACAGCGCTTTCTCTGCCTCCCTTTGATTTCAATACCGTGAGCGACTAAAAACTACCACAGAATGAAAAACTCCTCCGCCTCTCATTGAAATCAATAGAAGGCGGATTCGGCCATTTTTTGCTTCTGATTCCGACCCAGTTTCCGTGTCCAAGTCAGCGTAAAAACTTTGTGAACTGGGCCTAACTGTGGTTCATAGAAAATAAATGCTCCCTTAATAAAATCTATAATGAAATTGCTCAGATATTTATATACTGTTGATTTCTTTAAACATTGATAAAAGAGCAGTTGTCTTTTTACTAAAAAACTGTTTCTCATATTAATCTTTTTTTTTTCTTCCTCTTTGTAGCTGGAGTTTGCAGTTCAGATGACCTGTGAAAAATGTGTCCATGCAGTAGAGAGGTCCTTACAGGGTGTAAAAGGTAACATTCAAAATAAGTGGTGTTCATATGGGAAATAAACACTGAGGGGCCAAGAAAATAATAGTTGATTTTCCATGCTCCAGCACAGGATCCACCGCCGTGCATGATGGGCCTGTAGAATGTTGCATATGCACTCTGTCAAACTGGCTTTTTACATATACCTTTACTTTTCGTCAAAGGAAAGCCAACGACGCTGCATTACTTGTGCATGTTATCTTTTTCAATATAATAATTATATATTTATTTGGTTTTACTTATGTTATGTTTAAAGGCGTTGTCATGTCACGAAGACCACCCTTTTCCATATCCTCTATTAGGACATTTGCACATAATAGAGGGGATTCCCCTCTATGAGCCACAGCAGGGAGCCGCTAATATACATTGGAATGACCGACATGTCATCATGGCCGCATGCTGCAAGGGGGGCGCCAGCGGGTGAATTTCTCCCGCTCTGCGGCTACTGCTCATGGCGCCAGCGGGTCAGGTGTCACTCACTAACCTCACTACTGGCTGCCGCGACTACCGCCCCCACCCCCCCGTTCACCCTCTCCCCCCTCTTACGTCTTGAGTGATGATCAGGCGTGATGACATCACTCAGGACGCAAGACAGGGAGGAGACTATCTTACCATGCGGTCCTGCTCTGGCTATTTCCCCAGGGCTCCGTTCCAGCAGCATCAGCGGACGCAGTGCACTAAGAAGCCCAGCAGGTCAGTCAGACTGTGGGGCTTTGGTTGTATGGGGGCACTGATGAGGGTCTAAAAATGGCAAATGGGCAGAGGATTCAGTGCCAATTTGCCACTTATTGACCCTTTAGTGTCCTGTTCAGTGCCACTTCGATGCCCATTTGCCATTTATTGCCTATTTATTGTTCTTCTGTGACAGAGGGTGCTAAAGGGGCAGTAAATGCCAAATATGCATCAAGGGGGCACTGAACATAAGGACACTAAAGGGGAAATAAGTGGCAAATGGGCATCAAGGTGGCACTGAACGAATGTTAATAAATGGCAGATGGGCACATTGTTCAGTTGCTGCACAGTGCACATTTGCAATTTGTTGCCGTTTTAGACCCTGTGCACATTACGTTAAAGGGGTTAAAAAGAAATTCTGCTGAAGCAGTAGAGGAGAAGTTAAAATAAGGGTATGTTCACACGGCCTATTTTCAGACGTAATTCGGGCGTTTTACGCCTCGAATTACGTCTGAAAAGACGGCTCCATTACATCTGCAATCCTGTTCAGACGAGCTGTCATTTTACGCGTCGCTGTCAAAAGATGTTGCGTAAAAATACGCCCACGTCCAAGAAATGCATGTCACTTCTTGGGAAGTTTTTGGAGCCGTTTTTCATTGACTCCATTGAAACACCGCTCAAATAATGTCCGTAAAAAAGACGCCACGAAAAACGCGAGTACTTGCAAAAAACGTCTGAAATTCAGGAGCTGTTTTTGCCTGAAAACAGCTCCGTAATTTCAGACGTATTTTGCTACTGCGTGTGAACATACCATGAAGATTAACTTATACTTCCCTTTCCTCCCAGACGTTCCTGTACTGGGGGCTCCCGTCACCTCTGTTCACTGTTTGTATACAGAGCAGCTGCAGGTGTGATGTACTGTCGACGTGATGTCACCACTGCAGCCGCTCTGTATACCAACCGAGAACAGAGGTGACGGGAGCCCCCAACGCAGGAACGTCTGGGAAGAGAGAGGTAAGTATGGGCTGCTTTCTTATTTTAACTTTTTCAGGACTGAGACATTATTTGCTTTTTCATTTACGTTTTTCACTACCCGCCTTCCTAGAACCATAACTTTTTTTTTTATTTTTCCGTCCATAGGATGGTGGTTATTTTTTGCGGCATGAGTTGTAGTTTCTATTGGTAGCATTTAAAGTACCATATAATGTACTGGGAAACTGAAAAAAATTATTTGTGGACTGAAATTAGAAAAAAAAATGATTTCTCCATAGGTCTTTGGGTTTCGATTTTACGGCTTTCATCGTGCGGTAAAACCGACAACTTAACTTTATTCTGCGGCCAAATATGATTACGGTGATGCCAAATTTCTATAGGTTTTTCATATATTTTACTATTTTTACAAAGAAAACTATTTGTTAAAAAAAAAATATGTTTTGCCACATTCTGAGACCTCTTTTTTGTCTAATCAATGTGAGGGCTTATTTTTTGCAGGATGAGCTGTAGCTTTTATTGGTACAATATTTTGGTACATGCAACTTTTTATTAATTTTTTATTACATTTTTTTGAGTTTAATGTGCACAAAAAACAGCGATTTTGGGTATTTACTTTTTTTTTTATGGCCTTTACAGTGAGTTAAATAAGAAGTAATAAAAAGTACCAACATTGCCCACGTGGACAGCAGTTTTAATATTTTTGTCCTGTTATACAAAAGATAGCCTTTGAGTAAAAAGAGTAAGGGCCAGTTCACACATTGCATAAATACTGCGGATTTTCAGCAACGGAATTCGTTGCAGAAAATCCGCAACAAATACAGTAACAGCAAAGTGGATGAGATCAAACAAATCTCCTCCACACGCTGCGTAAATACTGAGAGTAAAAAACTGACCTGGGGTGCAGAGTTTTATACCGCAACATGTCAATTGTATTTGTGTAAACGCACCTTATTTGTTGCGGGTTTTCCCCATTGTATGCAATGGGGAGGTCAATTCCGCAAAAAATTACGCTTCATCCCATGTGACCGCTGCTGCAGGCTGGCTAAGTGCTGCAGTTTTTCGCACAGACATTTCAGGCGAGAAACTGCCTCACAGTTTGGTGGGGTTTTTCGCCCCAAATTCCCTGCGGCGCACAGGGCGGATACGCTGCATTCTTTTACGCATCGTATCAGCCCCGTGTGAACTCAGCCTAAAGGTAATTTCACATTACATCCTGCCCATCCGTGTAATGTTTGCACCGGGAAAGCTCCCAGAATGTATGGTAAACATTCTCATACACCTGATGGAGGTTAAAAAAGCCTCAGTTCGGGTGGGACTGCGCTATTTTATGCAGTGGCGTCCAGTTAAAAAAAATTATACTGTGTGTTTTTTTTTGTGTCAATATAATGTATGCGCCAGGAGCTTTTCCGCCGCATATGATAAATGGACAGGCAGGACGTAATGTGAAAACAGCCTTACCAAAACATAGGCCTTGTTCACACTGTGCTATAAACGGCGGAAAAATCTTAAGCAGAACGCCTCCAAACATCTGACGATCGGGAAAACTGCATTCTGTTCTGACAGGGCGTTTTTTACGTGGCCGTTTTAAAAAATGGCCGGGGAAAAATACGGCCACGAAAAAGTGCATGTCACTTCTTCAGCCGTTTTTGGGGCCGTTTTTCATAGACTCTATAGAAAAACAGCTCCAAAAATGGCTGTGAAAAACGCAACTTTGAATAAAAAACGGCTGAAAATCAGCTGTTTTCCCTTGAAAACAGCTCTGTATTTTGAGACTTTTTATTTTGTGCGTGCACATACCCTTGAAAACACTAGTGTATTTAAACTACAGGTCACTTTTGACGCGTATACATCGCGTTTTTACCGCTCAATTAGAACTCCCATTGACTAGAGAAATTAGATGCAATTTTGGTGCATTTTCGGCCAAAAAATTTACCTGACACGACTTTTTTCACGCGACAAATTTTTAAACAAAACGTGTCGTATGCACTAACGGCACACTATACCATTGATGTCAATGGAACCCTTAAACCAAGCAGTTTTGACACGTTTTTCGGCTTGACAAATGCACAAACAAAAGCACCAAATGCCGACAATACATATCAATGATAAATGGAGTGGGGGGCACCAAAGGGCAATTCTGTACAGGGCACCCTGTAGCCTAAGGCCGGCCCTGCATGTCATACTACATTTTTTTTACTGCACAGGAAATTTCTGATGGCCGCAGTCTCTAAAGCCAAACTTGCTTCTGTCTGCTGATCAGCTTGATTTGCAAAAGAGGTTGTATTCAAGAGACGACCCCTATTTAACCAGTCTCAATGGTAGCCTGTTAGATACTGTATCTATTAGGCTATGTTCACATTTGCATTGTGGCTTCCATTTTTAACCTTCCTATTAAAGGGAACGGGAAGCGTTAGATCACATATGTTACGGTTTTAGATGCTAAATTCCCCATAGGACAGTTTTTTTTTGTTTTTTTTCCTATATAAAAACTAGATTTTTTAAAAAATAAATATATATATTTAATAAAATACATAAAACATACTTTCACATGTTTAATATCCACATGTGCGAAGCAACCTGTACTTAAAATATACATTTTTGTAAAAAAAAAAATGGGTTTCTTTTTGCTTGTACACCCAAAATTAATAAAAATGAAAGGCTAACCTATACATAACCTAAAATGCAATGAATTGAAAGTACAACATGCCTCTCAAAAAAAAACACAGAGCATCGTTCATCCATGTTGAGGCACAAATTTAAAAGTTACACAATCCTGAATGCCAAGACGAAAAAAAACCAGTGAGGTACTTGAGCCCAAAAAATTAAAGGAGGATTTAAACACTTGCCCATATACATACACACTATGGCTTTTTTCCTGAAGGGTGTTAGGCACATTTTCTAATAGTATTCACATATAATGCCTTTATGGATTTCACTCCAGTTCTAGGGAATTAACAAGGTGCAGTCATGAATACTTGGTTTCCACCTCCACATTTGAATTTCCTGTTACTGCATCGGTAGCAAGTGTGGAGCCGGTTTATTTGACAAAATGGCACGTACAATAGGAGATGTATTTATATACATGGAAATGTAGAACATTAGTGTCTTTCGTTTGGATAAGTAAAATACTAAATCATGCAACTCTTCATTTCTGATTTATTTTATCCTCCAACGGCTTCCGTGGACAGGTGTACAGAACGTAAATGTCAAGTTAGCGTCTGAAACTGTTGTGGTGGAGACGATATTGCCAGCGTTGGAAGTGCAGAAGCTGTTGGAGAGCACAGGACGGAGGACGGTACTGAAAGGAATGGGAAGCGTTAGATCACGTATGTTACCGTTTTGATTGCTAACCAATTTTGCTAATATATATTATTACAAAAGAAAATCCCAATTCCTCCTTTCAGATGTGTGTTCGATAAATTGCAGCCAGAAATGGAGTGAGTTACCTGCACATTTTTGGTCTTTTCTAACATCTGCATATATTCTGTAAATGTTCATTTTCTCTGTATAACTGTGCTAAGGCGGCGGACACGTCCTGGTGTGATGTTAGAGCTGCTCTAATCTGATCATATTCCCCCTCTCACAGCATTCAGCCTCTTATGCCACTTTCACATGGCAGTATGTGGTTCAGTATTTGTAAGCCAAAACCAGAAGACCTACACAGTAAAGATCTGGAAAGATTTGCACCTCTTCCGTCTTTTGCATGCACTCCTGACTTTGGCTTACAAATACTGATGCAAAATACTGCCATATGAAAGAAAGATTACTAAGGCTACATTCACACCACAGTGAAAAAAAATGGACATTTAAAACGAATCCACTGTCAGTTTTGCATCAGTGTGTCTCCAAATTTTCATCCATTTCAATTCAGTCTAACATTAAATATATAATCCATGCTTTCGTTCCAGAAAACCTGGGAACAGCTGTAGCTATGATGTCCGGAGTAGGATCTGTACAGGGAGTTGTTCGATTTCTTCAAGTTTCAGAGAACATCTGTATTATTGATGGAATTGTGGACGAGCTAAGTCCTGGACTCCATGGTATTCATATTCATGAATTTGGTGATCTCTCAGTGGGATGTGAGAGGTAATTTAATATATAAGAAATGAGATATTATACGGTATTCATGCAACACCATTTCAGAGGGGTGGCATTGTTCACATTTATCAAATTTGAATTCCCATATATAACCGGGCTTTCAATAAGAATGTACGGGTTTAGGTGGAGTTCACACTTCGCGGATTCGTTGCAGATTTCACAATTTGCAACGCAAAAGGTTAAAATCTGGATTGAAAAGCTGTGACAAATCCGAGACACGTGTACTCGGCCTTAGTGTTAGGGCTCATTCAGACTAGCGTAACCCTTGTCCGTGTGCTGTGCATTGAAATAACTCACAGCATATGGACACATTAATTTCAATGGGGCTATTCAGACATGCGTGAGTTTTCACGCAGCGAGTGTCCGTTTCGTGAAACTCACTGCATGTCCTATATTGGTGCGTTGTTGCGCACCTAGTTGCCCATTGAAGTCTATGGGTGCGTGAAAACCACGGACAGCACAAGGGCGACATCCGTGTGCTGTCTGTGTTTTACACGTCAGTTACATAGAAAAGCAGGGAAATCAACATTAAAAAAAAAATGCCTGCACAGACATGAGAAATGCATGCCGCACGCTGATGCCAACGCGTACACGAACATGAAACTTAGGAAAAATGGGACACGCTCGTCTGAATGTAGCCGTAGGACTTATTCACAAACGCTGCATTTCTTAAGCGCGCAAAACGGACGCGTTCCTGTGAATAAGGCCTCTCCGCACTTTTCATTGTCCAAAGTGTGATTTCCATAATATAATTTTGTCTTCTAATATGGAATTGGTAGAGATAAATTTGAAGCATTGATCTGATCAAGTGAATAAATGTTTCTATTTTGAAACAGTTGTGGTGGACACTACAATCCTGAAGGTAATACACATGGCAGTCCAGGACAAGCAGATAGTGTGAGTACTAGATTTATTTTATTATGATTTTTTTGTTTAATTTCGGCAGTATCGGCCAGCGATCTAAACCTCCCAACTTATGCTTGATATTGTAGGAAAAAAGGGCATTGGAATTTAAACATGACTGACTCTTACTCCCTATTGAAATATGCATGCCGGGTCGGGAGCGATAACGGTCAGCCAAATGAGAATTCTGCATATGACCGATCGAATCCACTTGTATTTCTGAGTGTTAAAACATACGAATTTCTGTGGGTTCTACCAAGGATATCCTATGCAACGTGTGACTGAACCCTTAAAGGAGTTATCCCACCACAACAACTTATCCACAGGATAGGTGCTAAGTTTTTGATCGCTGAGGGTCCCACCGATCAAGAGAATGGGTCCAGAGTCCCCTGAATGACTTGCGCTCATGCATGCACACTGCTGCTCCATTCATTCAGGGAACTCCAGTTCTTTTAATCTTTGGTGGTCCCAGCGATAAAACACTTTTCACCTATCCTAAGGATAGGTGATAAGTTGTTGTGGTGGGATAACCCATTTAACGTTATCATTCATATTCATTATTGTTATATACTGCGTATGTGTGTATGTATATTTTGAATTAACCTGATAAATCAATGGTTTTGGTAGAAGTGATATTTCTACATAGCAAATAATTTACTTGTAAGTGTAGTAGAAAAAACCAGAGCCGACAATTAGGACACGCATGCCGCACATTCTCAGGAATTAAATCATTAATTGAAAGGGGCTTGTTCAAACTAATAGCAGTGAGGAGGTATATTAGTGAAGTCCTTCATTCTGTGGAAAAACAGGTCAATGTTGGCCCTTCTTTAAGGTAGGGTGGCAAATGTTGTACGCGTTGGTTATAGCGCATTTCCTTAAAATACTGGGGAAAATTGGTCGTTCCAGACATCTGATAAAACGTACTTTGATTAAAAAGTTGATTGGAGAAGGAAAAACATAGAAAAGTGCAGCAAATTATAGGCTGCTCAGATAAAATTCTCTCAAATGCCTTGAATTGGCAACCATTAGCTCCTATGTGTAGACATTTTTTACTTCCCCTTTCCCATCCCACTTCCCCTCTCCCATTCCTTGGTTGAACTTGATGGACATGTGTCTTTTTTTCAACCGTACAAACTATGTAACCTGAAAGGTGCGGAAGGAAGCGGGGAACTCCTGTTCGACTAGATAGAATAGGCCAAAATGGCAAAATCTCAGCCAATGATCATCTCCAGAACAATCAAAGAAGATCTGAGGTTACCAGTGAGCACTGCTACAATCAGAAGATGATTACGTGAAGACATGTCCTGAATAGGTTAAAATTGGGAAAAAATTATTTGCGGGCTGACATTGGAAAAAAACTGCAATTCCGACCATCATTTTTTTGTTTCTGTTTTTAAGTCTTTCAACGTGCGGTAAAAATGGCAACTTAACTTTATTCTGCGGCTCAATATGATTACGTTGATACCAAAATTATATAGGTTCTTTTTATAGTTTATTACTTTTAAAAAAATAACTTTGTTAGAAAAGAATGTTTCACCACATTCTGAGAGCCATAACTTTTTTTATTTTTCCATGGATTGAGCGGTGTGAGGGCTGATTTTTTTTTTGCAGGACGAGCTGTAGTTTTTATTGGTACCATTTTTTGGTACATATTAGTTTTTGATCACTTTTTATTCCACTTTTTTGCGCGCTAAGGTGAAAAAACCAACGATTTTGGCGGTTTCTTTTTTTTGTTTTTTACTGCGTTCACCATGCGCGTTAACGCTATATTGTAATAGTTCAGACTTTTATGGACGCAACAATACCAATTTTGTTTTATTTTTTATTTTTTTACATTGCTTTAGAGGAAAAATGGAAAAGGGCTTTGTTTTTTTTTTTGGTTTTTTGGTTTTTTGTTTTTTTTTTAACAATTTTATTAAACTTTTCTTTTTTTTTTTTGTTTACACAATTTATTAGTCCACCTAGGGGACTTAAACCAGCGATAGGTAGATCGCTGATACGATATTCTGCAATACTAATGTATTGCAGTATATCGTAATTTTCACAGGCTTCTGTTAAGCTGTGCCAGAGGCACGGCTTAAGGCTTTATTCAGACGAACGGGAAATACGCGCGTTGCACGGACTTATATTAGTCTATGGGGCCGTGCAGACATGTGCGTGAGTTTTGCGCTGCGTTGGTCCGTTGCAAAAAAGTCACGACATGTCTGTTGATTCAGCGTTTTCAACGCATCACGCACCCATTGAAGTCAATGGGTGCGTGAAAACCACGCATGCCGCACGGAAGCACTTCCGTGCGAACTGCGTGATTCGCGCAACAGCTGTCAAAAGGATGAATGTAAACAGAAAAGCACCACGTGCTTTTCTATTTACAAACATCCAAACGGAGTGTCTTTGAGAAGAGCGAACCCGGACAACCGAACCGAACTTCACCGGGTTCGGCCGAACTCGTTTTGGCCGAACCCGCCAAAAAAATATCCGGTACGCGACGTCAGGAGATGGTCACTGTCCAGGGTGCTGAAAGAGTTAAACTGTTTCAGCACCCTGGAGAGTGACTTCCGATCACAATATACATGAACGTGTTTAAAAAAAAAAAGTTCTAACTTACCGATAACTCCCAGCTTCTTGCTCCAGTCTGACCTCCCGGGATGACAATTCAGTCCAAGTGACAGCTGCAGCCAATCACAGGCCAAGCACAGGCTGCAGCGGTCACATGGACAGCCGCGTCATCCAGGGAGGTGGGGCCAGATGTCAAGAGAGGCGCGTCACCAAGGGCGCGTCACCAATAACGCGTCACCAAGGCAACGGCCGGGAAGTTCTCGGTAAGTACGAACCTCTTTTTTTTTTTTAAACAGGTTGCTAGATATGGTGATCGGAATTCACTTTCGAGGGTGCTGAAAGAGTTACTGCCGATCAGTTAACTCTTTC
The DNA here is from genome assembly GCF_050947455.1 of Rhinoderma darwinii. Taxonomy (NCBI): domain Eukaryota; kingdom Metazoa; phylum Chordata; class Amphibia; order Anura; family Rhinodermatidae; genus Rhinoderma; species Rhinoderma darwinii. Next base: position 28,247,972 of record NC_134695.1, read on the forward strand.
AGCACCCTGGACAGTGACTGACGTCGGCTAGAATCATCTCTATGATGACGGCTGCGCGAAAATCACGCAGCCGCGCATCATACACGGATGACACACGGAGCTGGCAAGTGATTTTTGCGCGCGCAAAATGCCGCGTTTTTGCGTCCGCAAAAACGCCACGTTCGTGTGAATCCAGCCTAAGAGGCAGACAAAAAGCAGACCTGGGGGCTTTCATTAGGCCCCGGGCTGCCATGACCAGCAGCATTTGAGGGATTAAACGGCCAGGAACAGCACGATGGCTGTTCCCAGCCGTTAGTCTGGGCTGTCAGCCGTAAAACACAGCTGACAACCACAGGGTATGGCGCGCGTTCAGCCCGTGATCCGCCCTCCATACTTATTTGACACTTATCACATACATGTACATGATAATGCGTCAAGGGGTTAAAAAGGCATCCCTACGTATTCAGAAAGGGACTGTGTGATCCAAAATAAGCAACCATCAAAAACTACTAATGTTGAGTTTATGACAAAACAACATAATTTTATCACTACTTTTAACCCCTTAGTACCAAAGGTATATTAAACCTTAATGACTGAGCAATTTTTTAGGTTTTATCGTCCTCTCATTCTAAGAGCTATAACTTTTTTATTTTTCCGTCGACATAGCTGTATAAGGAATTTGTTTGTTTTTTTTGCGCAAAAATTTGTATTTTATAATAACACCATTTTGGGGTACAAATAATTAATTCATTACCGTAACTTTTTTAGTGGGGTACTGGAAAAAACCTGAAATTTCGCCATTTTTTTTGCATCTTTTATGCCGTTTACCGTGTGGTATAAATAACATAACTTTATTCAACGGGTCATTACGATTGCGGCAATACCAAATTTATATAGTGTTTTTTTTATGTTTTCCTACTTTTAGGCCGGATTTACACGAGCGTGTGCGTTTTGCGCGCGCAAAAAACGCTGCGTTTTGCGCGCGCAAAAGGCATTTGACAGCTCCGTGTGTCATCCGTGTATGATGCGCAGCTGCGTGATTTTCACGCAGCCGCCATCATAGAGATGAGGTAGTCGACGCCCGTCACTGTCCAAGGTGCTGAAAGAGCTAACTGATCGGCAGTAACTCTTTCAGCACCCTCGACAGTGAATGCCGATCACAATATACACCAACCTGTGAATAAAAAAAGACGTTCAAACTTACCATGAACTGTCTGCTTCCTCCAGTCCGGTCTCCCGGCCGTTGCCTTGGTGACGCGTCCCTCTCTTGTCATCCGGCCCCACCTCCCAGGAGGACGCGGCAGGCCATGAGACCGCTGCAGCCTGTGATTGGCTGCAGCCTGTGCTTGGCTGCAGCTGTCACTTGGCCTGAATTGTCATCCCGGGAGGTCGGACTGGAGGAAGGAGCCGGGACTTATCGGTAAGTCCGAACTTCTGTTTTTTTTTACACGTATATGTATATTGTGATCGAAAGTCACTGTCCATGGTGCTGAAACAGTTTAAGTCTTTGAGCACCGTGGGCAGTGACTGTCTCCTGACGTCGCGTACCCGAACATTTTTTGCCGGGTTCGGTCAAAATAAGTTCGGCCGAACCCGGTGAAGTTCGGTGCGCTCATCTCTAATTTGACACTCCGTTTGGATGTTTGTAACCAGAAAAGCACGTGGTGCTTTTCTGTTTACATTCATCCTTTTGACAGCTCTTGCGTGATTTTCGCGCATGCAACGCAGGACCGTCCGTGTGGCATGCGTTGTTTTCACGCACCCATTGAAGTCAATGGGTGCGTGTTGCGTGAAAAACGCAAGAATATAGAACATGTCGTGAGTTTTACGCAACGCACTCACGCAGCGCAAAATTCACGCATCGTCTAAACAGCCCCATAGACTATTATAGGTGCGTACGACACGCGTGAAAAGCACGCGCGTCGCACGCGCGTATAATACGCTCGTGTAAATGAGGCCTTACACAGTAAAAACTGTTTGTTTTTTTTCAAAATTATTTCTTTTTGGGTCTCCATATTTTAAGAGCCATAACTTTCTTTATTTTTTGACCGATGCAGCTGTATGAGGGCTGACTTTTGTAGTTTTTATTGCTACAATTTTGGAGTAGATGCGACTGTTTGATCACTTTTTATCAAATTTTTTTTTTGAAGGTAGAATGAACAGAAAACAGCAATTCTGGCATTGTTCTCCATTTTATTTTTACGGCGTTCACCGTGCGGGTTAGATAATGTAACCGTTTTATACGGATGCGGCGATAGCAAATATGAGTAACTTTTTTTCATAATAAAGTATTTTGTAAAGGGAAAAAGTGGGTTTTTAATTTTATTATTTTTCTTGGGACATTTATTTATTTCAAACTTTATTTAACTTTTTTTTTTTTTTTTTTTTTTTAGTCCCACTAGGGGACTTTACTGTACGATCTTTTGATCACTGACAGGCATCTGTAAAACTGACAGGCATCGGTTAGGCCATGCCTCTGGCATGGCCTAACAGGCAATCACTAAATCCCGACCTGGGGGCCTTTGTTAGGCTGCCATAGAAACCATTGGCACCCCGCGATGCACAAGCTCCCTCCCTCTAAAATCACTCAGATGCGGTGCTCGCTATTGAACGCCATATCTGAGGGGGTTAAATATGATCGGGGGCCACTGCTAGTCGTCTCCGATCGTTGCCCTAAAGCCCAAGGCTGTTCACAACAGCCCGGGCTTCAGCAGCACCCCACACGATGCGGGAAAAGTTCTTCTGAAGTGCCGACGTGAAAAGGCTTCAGAAGAACTACCCCAAACGGCCTACGTAAAAACACTATACGCCGGTCGTTAAGGGGTTCATTCTGGACATAAATCAAGTGAGGAAGTATTGCGGAAACATTGGTACGTACTACTTAATAACCCACATCTCAAAGACGTTCTACCCAATAAACCTAAGGCTATGTTCACACGGAGTATTTTGGGGGAGGAATATCTGCCTCAAAATTCCGTTTGGAATTTTGAGGCAGATTTTCCTCTCCCTGCACGCCGATTTTCGCAGCGATTTTTGCGCCGTTTTTCGCCCGCGGCCATTGAGCGCCGCGGGCATAAAACAGCGCGAAATACGCTTTCTCTGCCTCCCATTGAAGTCAATGGGAGGTCAGAGGCGGAAGCGCCCGAAGATAGGGCATGTCGCTGCTTTTTTCTGCGAGGCAGTTTTACTGCTTGCGGGAAAAAGACGCCGACGCCTCCCATTGAAATCAATGGGAGGCGTTCTCGGGCCGTTTTTGCCGAGTTTTGCGACGCGGTTTCCGCGTCAAAAAACGCGGCAAAATACTCCGTGTGAACATAGCCTAAGATGAGATTTAGAAGAGCTACCACCCTCAGAAATTTACTAGCCTGCAGTAGACTCCGACAGGCAAAAACTAGATCGGTTTAAATATTTCCTAGCCTTGATGGCTCATATAAATGTAGCAAGTCACAATGCTTATGTTGTCTCCACATCACTCCTAGAGCAACATCTTTTCAATCAGTGGTGACACAGGAGGTCTTTCCGATTTAGAACATTTTTAAACTGCGTGTCCGACTTTGTAGTGTACTTATTACACTGTCCCTGTAACCTTCAACACATCGGGGGGACTATCCAACATTTGAGGAGTCAGATTAACAAACACAGGTCTAACGTCAATAGCAGGGGGGGGGGGGGGTTAACCCCTTGGTGACAGCCTACTTTAGGTCTTAACGCACCGGTACGTCCTGGTGCAGGGGGAGAAGTATTGAACACGCTCCATATGCTGTGGGTGTCGGCTGTGTTTTACCGGCGACACCCAGGACTAATAGCCCAGACCAGCGATCGCGCTGTTCCTGGCTGTTTAACCCCTCAAATGCTGTGGTCAATCGCGACCGCAGCATCTGAGGCATTGAAAAGAGGGGGGCCCCTCCGACAGCTCATCGCCTCCCCCCCTGCAAGGAGGTCGGGGGGTGATGATGGTTGTTATGGCAGCCCAGGGGCCTAATGAAGGCCCCCAGGACTGTCTTCACTCTCCCTTTGTTAAGCAGATGCCTGAAAAAATTATGATATACTGCAAAATATTAGTATTGCAGTATATTGTACCAGCGATCTAACGATTGCTGATTCAAGTCCCCTAGGGGGACTAATAAAATGTGTAAAAAGAAGTGAAGTAAAGTTTTTAGTAGTGAAAAAAAAAATTATGTCAAAGTTTAAAAAAAAAAACTTTTCCCATTTTTCCTCTAAAGTATTGTATAAAGTAAACAAAATTGGTATTGCTGCGTCCGTAAAAGTCTGAACTATTACAATATAACGTTATTTAACGTGCACGGTGAACTGTAAAAAATTTAAACCGCCAAAATCGCTGTTTTTTTGGTCACCTTCGCTCCCAAACAAGATTTAATAAAAAGTGATCAAAAAGTCATATGTACCAGCAGATTGTTCCAATAAAAACTACAGCTTGTCCCCCAAAAAATAATCCCTCTCGTCGCTCAATGCACGGAAAAAAAAAAGTTCTGGCTCTCAGAATGTGGTGAAACAAAACTATATTTTTTTTTGTTTAACAAAAAGTTTTAGTTTTTTTAAAGTAGTAAAATATAAAAAAATCGCCGTGATCTAATTGAGCTGCAGAATAAAGTGAAGTTGTTGTTTTTACCACACGGTGAAAGACGTAAAAACAGAACCCCAAAAAATAATGGAGGAATCAGTTTTTTTTTTCAATTTCAGCCCGCAAATAGTTTTTTTTCAGCTCTCACACCACTCTATTGACTGAAAAATAAAAACGTTATGGCTCTTGGAAGGCGGGAAGTGAAAAACAAAAATCAATTATTTTTGAGTCGACATAGCTGTATCAAAAAATGGGACATGTCCTATTCTAGACCGTTCTCCCGGCCGCACGGCTCCCATAGAAGTCTATGGGGCCGTGTAAAGCACGGCTGTCACTCGGATGTGATCCGAGAGACGGCCGAGCTTTCTGCTTTCTGCCGCTCGCTCTCTTCCCCTCCTCACAGTGCGAAGTGCATGTGAGGAGGAGGAGGTTATTTTTTTGCTCACTGTAGGAGCGGAATCCCCAATCCCCGGCAACAGCGTTGCCGGAGCTGTGGCCGGGGATTCCGCTCCAGGAGAAGTCCCTAACTTCACTGTCCATATATGGACATTGAAGTCAGGCGTCTCCTGGTACACAATATTTATTGCCCAGATTCTGCAGTTTTTAGAAATATCCCACATGTGGCCCTAGTATGATAATGGACTGAAATACCGGCCTCAGAAGCAAAGGAGCACCTAGTGGATTTTGTGGCCTCCCTTTTTTTTTAGAATATATTTTAGGCACCATGTTGGGTTTGAAGAGGTCTTGTGGTGCCAAAACAGTGGAAATCCCCCAAAAGTGACACGGTTTTGGAAACTGCACACCTCAAGGAATTTATCTAGGGGTATAGTTAGCATCTTGACCCCACAGGTCTTCTGCTATATTTATTGAAGTTTGCCTGTGAAAGTGAAAATCTACTTTTTTTCTGAAAAAATATAAAAAAAATATTTGCAAGGAATAAAGAATAAAAAGCACCCCAAAACTTGTAAAGCTACTTCTCCCGATTACAGCAATACCCCATATGTGGTACTAAACTGCTGTTTGGACCCACGGCAGAGCTCTGAAGGGAAGGAGCGCCATTTGGATTTTGAAGCGCAGATTGTGCTGGATTGGTTTTCAGTGCCATGTCGCGTTTGCAATGCCCTGGAGGGAGCAAAACGGTGGAAACCCCCCAAAAGTGACCCCATTTTGTAGACTACACCCCTCAAGGTATTTTTCTAGGGGTATAATTAGCATTTTGACCCCCACAGTTTTTTTGCTGAATTTAGTGGAGTTAGGCCGTGAAAATGAAAATCTACTTTTTTCTGAAAAAACATAGAAATATTTAATTTTTACAATGAATAAAGGAGAAAAATCACCCCAAAATTTGTAAAGCAATTTGTCCTGACGCCATATGTGGTAATAAACCCAAGGCAAGACTCAGAAGGGAAGGAACAATATTTGGCTTTTGGAGCTCAAATTTAGCTGGAATGGTTTTCGGGTGTTATGTCGCATTTGCAAAGCCCCTGAGGTACCAAAACAGTGGAAACCTCCCAAAAGTCCCTTTAGGGGACTGGAACGAGCGATCATTAGGTCGCTGGTACAATACACTGCAGTACTAATGTATTGCAGTATAATATCATTTTTACAGGCTCCTGTAACAGCGCGATCGCTGTTCCTGTCCATTAGTCCCGGGTGTCATCTGTAATACACAGCAGACACCTGCAGAATATGGAGTGGGCGCAGCGCATGAGCCCGCTCCATATATAACCCCCCACACCACGCCATTCTATTAAGTCGTGGTGCGCGAAGGCGTTAATGCGCAGCGGATGTTGCAAAGTGAAAATTAAAACTTTCCACTGATATGCCATTTTTATGCACAATATGTTTTGCCCAGTTTGTGCCACTGAAGACAAATACCTTGTACAATGTTGAGCGGGTTCTCCCGGATATAAAAGATCATATATGTGGACGTAAGCTGGTGTTTGGGCACGCTGTGGGGCTCAGAAGGGAGGGAGCGCCATTTGGCTTTTGGAGCGCAGAGTTTGCTTGGTAACTGTTCTGTTTGGGGTTTTGCTGGTATTTCAGTTTGTGATGTGGGGGTATGTCTAAATTGGGCAGAGTACATCAGGACATAATAAGAGGGTATAATAATTCGGTAAATAAATAATAATCCGCAGATATGTGGCCAATGTCGCACTGATAAATGGAGCCCGATCTTATCCGCTTTTGGACACTGCACAATTTCTGTCGCTATATTCTGAGAGCCAGAACTTTTTTTTATTTTTTTCTTCACCGGAGCCGTACGAGGGCTTATTTGTTGCAGGACAATCTGTCGTTTTCACTGGTACCATTTTAGGGTACATGCAATTTTTTAGCAAGCAAAGTGACAAAAAAAACATATTCTGAGAATTGTTTTTTTTGTCTTTTTTTTTTTTACACTTTTCACCGTGCGCTATAAATGAAATTTTACTTTATTCTGCGGGTCGATACAATTACGGCAATACCAGATGTATATAATTTTTTTATGTTTTGTGGCGTTTGCGCAATAAAATCACTTTTCGATAAAATGTATTTATTTTTTGTGTGACCATATTCTGAGAGCCATAACTTTTTTATTTTTCAGTCAAAAAAGCTGTGTAAGGGCTTGTTTTTTTTGCGGGACGGGTTGTAGTTTTTATTGGTACTATTTTAGGGTACATGTGGGTTTTTGATCACTTTTTTTTCTATATTTTTGGAGGGTTGATGACCAAGAAAATAGTGATTCTGACATTGTTTTTTTAATTATTATTTTTTTTGCGCTGTTCACCGTGCGGGAAAAATAATCTAGTTTTATAGTTGGGGTCGTTATGAACGCCGTGATACCAAATATGTGTACTTTTTTGAACATTTTCATTTTTTTCCTATAATAAAAGACTTATTATAGGGGGAAAAAAAGCATTTTTTGTTTTTGTAACTTATAACTTATAACTTATTTTGACACTTTTCTAAAACATTTTTATTACTTTTTTTTTTTTTTTTTTTTAACTTGTTTTACTTGAAAACCTGCAGCACTGATAGCTGCTATAATACATTACACTACCTAGGCAGTGTAACGTATTATAAACTGTCAGTGTGAGGCTGAGAGTCACACTAACAGGAAGCTTATGAGGAGCGGCCTTCGGCTGGTTCTCATAGGCTGCTGTGCATGGCAGACCCGGGGCTGTTGTATGGCCTCCGGTTTTGCCTTATAGCCGATTGCAGCACCTGCAATTGGTCCCCGGAAAGTTTGTTGTAGTAACAAACTTTCCAGTTCGTTGCTACAACAAACTTTCCATGCGATCACATGACCGGGACCTGAACCAATTAGGTCCCGGTCATGTCTCCGGGACTAGAGGCAGGGGGTAACAGCGCGATCCGGGTGTCAGCGCTACTCTGAGACACCCGGATCGCGCTTTTAACACCCACCGTGAATTCACGTCGGCGCTGCACAGAGCCCAGCAAGCGCCGACGTGAATATACTGTGGGCGGTCGGGAAGGGGTTAAACAAATGACAACATGTAGAAAAGAAGACCGCACGGCACTCACCATTTGCATTTGGAATCTTTATTCCAAGATTGAGGCAGGTAACACGGGATTGAAAAGACAAACATATTTTAATCACTTTCACAGCCCGTGACCTGTAGTTCCGTTTGATTTTCTCTTGGGACTGTCGACATGTTTGTGCAAAAACTGCAGGAAAAAAAGAATACGAACTGAATTAGCCTGTGTCTGTGGGAAGGGTATGGCCTGCCTGGGTGGAGCTAAGACTCTTTCTAACCTAATGACGCCTCCTAGTGGCAGGAGCATCTACCCATGATGCTGTATCCCCCAATAGATTCAACGAGAAAAATCGTGGTTTGTTTTTTTTTTACAGTCTTTTGCCCTTTTCTGTTGTATAGCATGTCGGTGACCTGGGGAATATCTTGGCTTGTGATGATGGTCGAGCGACATTTAGGATTGAGAATAATCGGGTAAAGGTGAGAGAGACGCTTTTGCTCAAGTTTTATTATTTTTTTTATGGCATTTAGCTTTGCTGTGTGCTTTTATTAATATATACCTATATACTTGTTATGCGTACTGAAAACAAATAACACCTATTTTTTTTTGTCATATAAAGGGTCTCATATCAAAGCTCTCTTGGAAAAAGTGGCCTTGCTGTCTACAGCACCTTGTCAGCAATCAGATTTTATTTTCTGAGCTTTACTGCAAAAAGTAATAATGGACTCCAGTTTGTTTCTATGGATCACAAGACCACTTTTTCTCTGAAAGTATTTTTATTTTTTAAGACTAAACAGCTTTATGTATAAAAAGGTTTAGGACCCCTTTAATTAGTCTGATCTATAGTGTGCACATTGTTCTGTTTAGTAACTGTCATTATACACTGCTGTTTTTTATTTCCATAGTCTTTATTGAAAGACCGCAATAACAAACCAAGCATATGCAATGTATTGTGAGATGTTTATATAGAAGAAGAAAAAATTAAAAAGGGGTAATCAATTATATAAACAAGTGACCACATCCATAAAAAATATGTAATCTACACACTTGTTGACATGGTGCCTATCTGACGGGGGAAGTGTTGAGTTCAGAGAGGGCCCTAATTGTGGTAAAAGGACAGAACCAGGCTGGTAATTCTAGTATTATGTTATAATGAAGAATAATGCTGAAAATCTGAGATAATATTGAAACATACTCGCGATTGATATGAGAAAATATGAAAACCTTGGGTATCAATACAGATTCAGGTAGATATCACTACGGCATTATTTACCCTATGGAAAAACTACTTGGTGCAAGAGCATAGCAGTCCTCCACTTTTGCGCTACCTGTATGCATCCATGAGCACATTTTTTAGCAACTTCTGAAAGAGATTAGTAACAGTGATGCCCAACACTTGGGTCAATATTGGGTCAAGATATGTTAATTCAGAAATTATCACGATTCATGAAGGGTAGTCTCCCTATATCTACAAAATAGGTAAGTTTATGTATGATCCACCAGTAATATACACTATTTTATGAGTTGTTGCTATTGTATTTCTTTAACTCTTATCATTCCTTCAAAGGTATGGGACATCATAGGTCGTTCTTTAGTTGTGGATGAAGGGGAAGATGACTTTGGATACGGGACTCACCATTTATCTAAAGTTACAGGCAACTCAGGCAAAGGGTAAGATGTTTCACAATATACTGTGCAGGTTTATGCCAATGTGTATCTTACTCTTTTTAACTTTTACGTTTATTGCTTTTCTTTTCTTTCCCTCTGCCACAATGTATAGGTTTGTCTTACTCAGATCCTCACACATACATACTGTAAACATTACATGCACCAGTTGTCTACAACCAATGGCTCCGCTGTTGTGACATTGGTAACTCCCATTAGTAAACTGATATTCACCATGGCTATACTCCTGCGCAGCAGTAAATTTCTGCTGAGATCGGCTGAAATATGTGGCAAACATGCAGATTTTGATGTAGATTTCATTGCAGATTTCACTCTGCATGGCAATGCGTGAAATCCACGGCAAAGCCACATCGTGACTTTCTATAGACACGCAACTATGCTCTGATTATTCTTTCTACCTCGTTTGAGTTTTCTGAACTAAGGGAGGTCTCAATGAATGTTCTGCACCACTTTTTCCTCCACCACATCTATACCTCTGCCCCTTCATTTGTTTTCCAGGCGTCCTACTACTTTTTCCACAAGGTTACATGGATCTCCCACTTATCACTGTGTGCATCACTAGGACTGCTGAAACATGTTATTCAACAAGTGTCAGATAGCCCTAGTTGATGTTATCAGAGTTATTACCAGGGGCCCTTTAATATCTGGCCGATCACCTCTGCTGCCATATCAGTGGTCCCCTACCTAGTGGGTCCCTGTGAAGGTCCACAGGTGGTATCGCCGTCCTCATAACTATTGTTACAATATAGGTAGGATTTAACAAACTTTATTTGTATTGTATTAGTCTCTGGTCAAATTTGTGCTGAAGGCTCCATTCTGCAAAAGGCATCAGATTTGATAGGAATAATGGCATACAGTTCCAATGCATGCAGCGCTATTTTTACTTGTCAAAACAATGGAACCGATCAGACTCCATTATAAATCATTGGGGTCCGTAGGGTGCCGGTGTTATCCAGTGTACGACAGATACAGCACTGCTCTGTGGCTTCCGTTATAACAGGGGCCTGGCCTAGGTCATAGCATACCAACATCTGTTCTTGATGACCAATCAGAATTATTATGGGTCAAATTTTCAAACCGCACAAAATATAACTAATTTGCGGTTAGGCAAAAGGATGCTCTGATTTCCAGCTGACTAACCAGAGTAAGTGCTAAAAAAATAACTTTTATTGATTATTTCTAAATTAAACAAAAACCACACAATTAAAAATAACCAACGCTAGCTGACCGTATGAGGTTTGTATGGCACATTGCCAAAAACGCGCTAGGTCAGGATGACCTGGTGTGTAAGTGTTACGGTCAAGTACTAACTCGATATATAGGTTTGTTTCTAGCTGTTGGCTAAGCATTGAGATTAAAACAGGAAGAGCCCCCCCTGACATGTATCGCTACAGACGTAGCGTCTTCAGGGGTTCAAATGGGGCTACTCTGAAGACGCTACTAAGGTCTTTTCCTTGCTCTAGTAAAGGTTTTAAACAGAAACTGTATGTGAAGGTTTACAAAAAACATTTATAAATGAACAAGCATATTAAAATAAAAGTGCGATGAGCGGCTATTTTAGTTTAAATAAAAATTAAGTCATGTCGGAGGTTTAGTCCCACAGGGGAGCGTGTCTACAAAGCAAATATCCAGTATGCTTCTAAATTTAGCAGAGCCCCTCCAGTGGTGGTCACCACATGGTGCAGGTTTAACTCTTTCAGTGCCTGAATATGAGAGGAGATATAATTTCTTCCAGAACCCTGCTGCCAATTGGACAGATCCCTGGATCGACATTCTACATTAATACCATTAACCTTCTATATTATTGATGTCTAACCCTTTCTTAAATCTATCCATTCTTTGAGCCTTTACCTAATCCTGTAGGAGCGTTTTCCATCTCCATATGGTTCGGACAGTAAAGTAATTCGTTTGACTCATGGTTTTAGCTTACAAATACTAATTCAAAATACGCCTGTGTGAAAGTGGCCTTTAAGCTCTATTCACATTTGTTTGACATATACGTCAGGAAATACCATACATTTAAATACGTCGACCATAGGCCACCAGTATATTTATTTTTTTATAAAATAGGAATACTAACTTTTATAGCAGACCGGCGGATGGCAAAAAGACACTCCTTTAGCATCCATCATTTCCATAGGGGTCTATTTATATCTTTTGCATATGCTCCAGGAACATTTCCCTGGCACATATGACCATTGTGAATAGACCCCAAGTTGAGTTCTATTGTTTTGCTTATAATTGGGTGTACAGTTACACTCCAGTCAAAAATGAAAAATAAGCCAAGTGTTTTTATGTGTTCTGTAAAAGGGCTAAATATAATATATAAATATAATATATATACACATATAGCCTCCTGGCTGGCTCGCCAAATGTAAAAGGGCTCATATATAATATATAAATATAATATATATATATATATATATATATATATATATATATATATATATATGCTCACTTTCTTACTACACACTCACCCACGTGTGTACAAGGGCTGGTATAATAGCTGGGTTTCACCTACTTGGTCGCCCACTATTACTACCGCCTTTATAATCAGGGTTACTAGGGTTATGCCTAGTTCCCCTACCTTTTCCTTATACTAACGTCGATCTAATTGCTTTGCTTTGCTTCTACGGAATAGGACCGTACAATAAATACAATTGTATAGTAAATAAAGGGTAATATTTATTACTAACAATTATCACACTTACATATAAAATACACCAAACCAAACACAGAACACAGTAACTGATCACAGTATAGTATCAGTATACCCGAATACACATAACACGTTAATATATACTGAGTATACTCACACTATACAGTATAAACACGGTATCCTATGTTATGCCTCCACCCACATACCTAAACATACACATGAATACAGTTACGTTACAATCCAATACACGCTCACTATTTCTGTATCACTCCCTCCTAATATAGCTTTCCCTATACTCTAAGGGTTAATAGCAAGGGTTACCAGGGACAGCAGGAGGATAAAGGGTTAACTTAGGAAAGGGTTAAAGTAAGGAGGGGGAGAGCATAACGTGTAGCTGCTGCTACACGTGGATACTTAGCAGTCCATGTGGTACAAGTTGGTGTGGTCTCTCAGCAAGGGCCATGAGCAGGCCAGGAGGGAAGAGGAGACCCTTAGTGGAGTTGGGGAGCAGGAACAAGAGAGAGTGAGCTTTGGGAACGTTTGTCCTTTTAAACATCCCCGTGCACACCTGTGTGACCTCACAGGCTCATGCACGTGAAAGGGAGGGGCCTGGGCCTCATGGAATGGGTATACACCTTTCTGGAGGGACAAATCTATATATTTCTACACTCACATGTATATAGATAGAAATATATAAAACACTTCCCTTTACATGTTCCTTACTTTTACATTGTATAGTCTTTGTACTTCCTGTTATTTGCGGTTACTACAAACTTCCTACATTGCAGCTGCTTCTATCTCAATGACTCGATGCCATTGAGTCCGCTGCATGTAATTACCTCTCCTTACATAGATATTAGTGAGCAGTTGCTCAATTATGAAAATGAAACTGTCAGTTAGAAATGATGCGTCATGGAGTCCGACTGACAGAAAACATGAGTGATTTATGCATCGTCTTAACATTATCCAAGTCCTATCATCGCTGGTGTCTTTTTAGTATCCTGCAGGGGGATAGCTTTTATTGCAAAATTATGTGGCTCTGTTTGTTTCCTATACTGACTTTTAAGTGTCTCAGTATGCACTGCTCTATTGTTATGGCAAGCACAGGCTTAAAGGGGTTGTCCACAACACCCGGACCCCACACCGATCCGCCACTCCGGCTCCCTCTGGGCACCGGATGTTTTGAATGGTATGCAGTAGTTGGAGTCGGAAGCAAATAGCTCCAATAACTGCACAGCGGCCGTTCTACAGAACTGCAGCTCTGCTCCTATTCACTTTGTCTGCTTCCGACTCCAACTACTGCATGCCGTTCAAAACAACTGGCGCCCGGAGGCAGCCGGAGTGGCGGATCGGTGCGAGGTTTGAGTGTCTGACTCACACCGATCATATACCGATGACCTTTCCTGGGGATAGGTCATCAGTTGACCGATCGTGGACAACCCCTTTTAAGCTGCGGCCTAGTAGGGGACACCAGGGGATCTCTGTATCATTCAGGTAAATTCAACTTTGGGGGCTTGTAAAGCTCCATGACTCTCTAAAATAAATAAAGTTTTTACTGGTGTGACCCTTTAACTTTTACAAAATCCTCTTTCACAGGTTGGCTTGTGGAATCATTGCTCGCTCTGCAGGCCTCTTTGAGAACGCAAAACAAATTTGTTCTTGTGATGGCATAACCATATGGGAAGAAAGAAACTGTCCTATCGCTGGCCAAGAACGGAAAAAAGGACACACTACCCACGCGCAATTGTAGTGCCACCAGCTCTGTCTTGCTAACTGGAATAATCTAATCACAGTGGTTCCTTGCTCTCTTATCCTGCATATATGGCAGATATTATGCAAGTACTCCTTCCAGCTTTTTTAGTACTTGGTGATATGTGTGCCTTATAAGAGTGCCACACTCTTGTTGGCATAAAGAGGTTAAGAAAGTCACCTCACTTTGCTTTAAATAGGTGGCACCTCTGTACAAGAAATGTATTGCACAATTGGGTAAAATAGACCAATTGAATGATCTAAAAATAAAATGCATTTTTAGACTGTAAAATTGTATTGAAAACATGATTTCTTTCATGGTAATGTATCGCTAATTCAGAATGTCAGGTAGGGAAGATAGCATCAGATCTCATTAAGTATATAGCTTTTCTATGCTGCAAGCACTTGGATGATTTTTTTGTAAACCAAAGAACAACACTGATTGAAAGAATTTCTAAGGATTTGACATTTCAGATTATTAAAAATGCAGTACATCTAATCTGTAAAACAAACATTTATGATTTTGTGTTTGTTTTTGTCTTGGAAATTAAAAAAACATCTTTATAGAAATTTATAAGAATAATAAAATTATAAGCATTTATATGTCTTGACCATTTGTGATCAACATTACAGTGCATTTGCTTATAAATGAGGAAAGATTATAAAGAACCTAAAGAAATTCCATGGGAACAATATAGGAATGTAATAGGTCCCTAGCCCCAGAGTTACCTTTAGGAGGGTTGTTCCCTTTGAGATAGGCACGTGCATATCTACTTCACCCCAGCTGCCAAAGAAGGGACATGGCTGGATAGAAACATCAATTTTAGGTGCAGTGGATGTGTTCCCTGTAGTTTTATGCAATACATTGGTTTTCTCCTATAAAAGAGACATACAAGATTGCTGATTTCATTGATTGTAGATCACTAGGTGGGATTTATAAAGCAGCCTTCATATGTGGCATTGAATATGTAGGAAAGACGGTCAGTGAATTTTGCCAGAGAATTGGTGACTAAGTAGCTTGATAACAACTCATGTGACACTGCTGTTTCAAGACATGTGAATATGCAACATAATGGAGCTGCTATTTATTTGGTGAGAACTACCCTTAGAGGGGGTAATTGGGAGAGGAAAATGCTCCAAAGAGAAACTGGATTTACAGACTAGATACGGTAGCACTTAAGAGACTTAATGTGCAGCTGAGTTTAGTTGCTACATTTAGGACAAGCTGGCTATTGGGTATCTTAGACTGATCCCTATCTCTTGTATGTCTTGTGTGCATACATATCCGTTTATTTCTCACTTTAAGGAGTGCTGGTGGTGGCACTGGCTGTCTTGTGCTGCCTTTCACTATCCCTAAGGAACCTTCTCTAAGGGCCCTTTTACCTGGGCCAATCATTGCCCTGTGTAAACAGGGCAACGATCTGCCGATGAATGAGCAAACGCTCGTTCGTCTGCTGATTTGTGTCGTTTATGCAGCAAGAAATATTATCATTGTCGGCAGCACATCTCCCTGTGTAATCAGGGAGATGTGCTGCCTTCATGATAGATAGGGAGGAGCGATCGAAGTAACGACCCCTCATCCTCATAAATTGCTGATCATTGCTCCTTTTGTTTGGAGCAAACGAGCACCGATCAACGAGCTGCCTTGTCTATCGGCGCTCGGTTTCACGGCCAATATCGAGGACCTTTGTAGTATCTAGAGTAAGGACAACCTTACAGCACGCGCCTTATAAATGATGACCTAGTACCTCTCATCCCCTGTGTCACATGTACCTATTAGTTTGTAGGTCTGGGCATATGGCGCTATTTATTTATGACTCAGGTTCCAATTTTTTTATATAGCTGTTCTTTTTGAAGGATGTTGTATGGGACATATCCATCATCCTGATGAGCATTTTTATTAACCAGGAGGGTTTGATATGCTAAATACGATTTATGCAGAAATCTTTTATGGGTGTAGCTATCATACAGAGCGTAAATTGTCCTCTCTGCTTGAAAAGAGGTTTCCGATCTCCTTTTAATCTTTCATCACCTTTCCTCATAAGGACGAGAATACTCATCCTGTTGATCGCGCGGGAACAACAAGTGTGCTCGTGCGAACAGGAGCAGGGCAACGGATGTAATACACAGCCACAGCCCCGCTCTAACGGCGGACATCAGAGAAACCTCTGATCTCCGCTTTCAACCCCTTGAATGCTGCGATCAACGCTGATCGTGGAATTCAAAGCTAAAAGTGGGGGGACCCCCTTTTTATCACATCACAGGGAATGCAAATCGTAGCGTTGTATAATTTACCAGGTAGGATTTTCTGCATCAAAGATTAGTTGTAACATGGTTACATTCTTTAAAGAGGCTCTGTCACCAGATTTTGCAACCCCTATCTGCTATTGCATCAGATAGGCGCTGCAATGTAGATTACAGTAACGTTTTTATTTTTTAAAAACGAGCATTTTTGGCCAAGTTATGACCATTTTTGTATTTATGCAAATGAGGCTTGCAAAAGTCCAAGTGGGTGTGTTTAAAAGTAAAAGTCCAAGTGGGCGTGTATTATGTGCGTACATCGGGGCGTTTTTACTACTTTTACTAGCTGGGCGTTCTGACGAGAAGTATCATCCACTTCTCTTCAGAACGCCCAGCTTCTGGCAGTGCAGACACAGAGCGTGTTCTTGGACTTTTGCAAGCCCCATTTGCATAAATACAAAAATGGTCATAACTTGGCCAAAAATGCTCGTGTTTTAAAAATAAAAACGTTACTGTAATCTACATTGCAGCGCCGATCTGCTGCAATAGCAGATAGGGGTTGCAAAATCTGGTGACAGAGCCTCTTTAAGGCCCCATGCACACGACCGTATTTTCATCTATCCCGAAATACTGTCTGTAAATACGGTCCGTATTCCATCCGTATATACAGATCCGTAAAAAAAAAAAGGGAGGAGGCTAATGATGTCATCAGCATGTTGCATAGCAAGGCTTCTATGGGAGAGTCCGTGCCGTAATTACGGACAAGAATAGGACAGGTTCTATAATTTTGTTCAGCACGTACACCCATTAGTAAAAATACTGAAAGGTGTCCGTGGCCAATAGAAATGAATGGGTCCGTAATTATGAATCAAAAATACAGTCGTGTGCATGGAGCCTAACCAAAACAGTTATTACCTTCTTTCTTCTACAAATTGCAATACAACGCATAACCTGTTGATAGGTGTGGTGCTGTTTTTGAAAGAAAGCAGTCATGTTTTACTAATCTTGTACAACCCCTTAACCTCACCCATTTGGCAATGTTTTCCTTATTCCCTTACCCTATGTGTTATAGACATTGAGAAACTTCAAAATGAACAGTTTTCCTGGAAAGTGAATAGGGCTGTGCTGCAGGTAGCTGGAAGTGCTGCAGTGGAGAGATAAACAGTAAGAGATAAATGCTGCAGAAAATTTCTGCAGCATTTCCTTTAAAACTAGCAGACATCCCGCTGCGGAAAAAACACGCGTTTTTTACCACAGAAAATAATACGCAGCCATTCAATCTACTTTCCGCCGCAGGGATTCACATACTGCAGTACGAAAAATTTACGCAGCGTGTGGATGAGATTTGTAAAATCCCACCCACTTTGCTGCTACTGCATTCTGCTGTGCATTTTCCGTCCGCAATTCCAGACTGAAAATACGCAGCAATTCCGTTACGTGTGGACAAGCCCTAAAAGTGTCCGCAGTGTATATATAGCGCTGTGGCCTCTATCAGATTTGTTGGGTCGTGGGACACTTTATTTAGCCCTACATGTTACTTCATATCAATCCCTTAGATTTAACTAATCGGCATATACTAAATAATGACAGATTTTTTTCAACATTGTTTATTTGTATGAACATTTTTTGGGGATAAAGCTGTGCCCCTTGGTATAACACAAAGGGATGAGAGAGACCCCAGGTAGCTGGCAGGCACACTAATGGATTACAGAAAAAGAAAGTATCGCCCTCAAGCGACAAGCCTAATTTCCCAGCTACCTAACAATTGATAGATTAAAAGTATTGCTTTATTGGCTACTTATAGCAAGACGAACACACACACAGATTTAAAATTCTCACTACCAGGAGACCGGGTAACAGTATCTTGCCTTTGGTACAGGCATAAGGCAGCTACCGATAGGGTACGCATTGACAATTGTAAAGTTAAATTGCTCAAAAAAGTCAACTAAATAGGTAGCAAGGTGAAACCGGTCAGTGGTAGGAATTAAAAAGATTTAGCAAGCCCCCCCGACATGTTTCGCTACGGAGTAGCGTCCTCAGGGGTACACGGGGCTAATGGCGACGCGGCGAGACGGAAGCTCTTGATATGGGCCAGTAGCTGACGTATAGTGGAGGTGTGTCAGCATAAGAGCCAATCCTGTCAAAGGAAACATGTCCGTAGCGTGAAGAGGGAGAACCAACAAATAAGAAACTGTATAAGGTTGACCAATAGCGCGAGGGCTAGGGCGCAGGCGCAGAAACACAAAATCGGACTTAGTCTGAGTGTGTCACGCCAGGTATAACAGCGCCAGCCAACGCATGCGCAGATGCCACTAACAGGGACTCAGAGGAGGAATACAAGTTCCCATCAGTTAACAACAGAGGTGGCACAAGCGCAGGTGACAGTATATGTTATATGAAAATAATTAGTAAGTAAATATATAAGTGAGTAGAATTAAGGCACTGGCGAAACGAATACTGTTAAATTTTATGTATATGTAATAAACCAAATGGAAGATAAGTGAGGCATGCAAGAAATTGCACGGCTCGTAGGCGCATGCGCAGAACAGCTGTTTCGTAAGACAACCAAAAAAATAACACATATAATGAATGACAGAAAAAAATAAATAAAAAAAAAATAAATTATTATCATATAGCATTAGAAAATTAAAAAATCCCCATAATCCCCACGCCACCAAAATGACAGGAATGCATCAACTTATAAAAAGTGTAATGCATAGATCCACCTATTCCGGCATAATATGGAAGGTCCACATTCAAGAGAGATACGTCCATACATAAATAAAGGGGCGGTAAGTACCGTCCCCTAACGGAATAATTCCTGATATGTCGCCATAGTTGTATAGTACTCGTCAAGGAGATAGATTAAGTAAACATATATGTAAGATCCCAGAATAATTTATATGGGGTCAGAAGTATAATCACAAAAATATTACGATACCTTGAAAAGGATATGGCAGGGAAAGAAACTTCAAGGTATAAAGTAGAAAAAACCGTATCAATAAAGTATCCATTATACCTTACTGATGACAGAATAAGTACCAAGAGGCTCATAGGAAGGCACTAAAAGTAAAACCCTCGTTAAGACCCCTTGGAGACATGGTATTAAGGCGATAAATCCACCGCGCTTCCTCCTGTAGGAGTCTGCGGTCCAGGTTACCTGCTCTGGGGCCCATTTTAATCTGGGTAACCCCCCAGAATTTAAGCAGCCCTGAATTACCCCCATGGTACTCATGGGTATGTCTAGAGAGGGTAGTGTCCTCCTTGAGCCTGATGGTACTGAGATGTCTGGATATGCGTCTTCTTAATTCTTGCACTGTTTTTCCCACATACAGCTTGGGACATGGGCATCTAGCAATGTAGACAACCCCTTTGCTCTGACAGTTAAGAAATTGTTTCACTGAATAGGTTTTGCCATCGGTAGGATTAATGAACTCCTTAACGGTGGGCATATAAGAACAGAAAGAGCACCTACCGCAGGGATGAAAACCCTTTACTGACTATGCAAGCCATGTAGATGGAGTACTTGTTATAGTTGAATAATGGCTATGTAATAATTTATCACACTCCAGTTGGAATGATGCTTCACTGGAGCAGTTCCGTAGACAAATATGTGTTTGATATTAAGGTTTGGTCCCCCAGTTTAGGCTGGGTGGGCCTAAAAAAGGAAAAATAGCCCGGGGGCCAGTGACAGAATTGGCCATATTGTCCCCTGGGTTCTGATTCAGATTTATCCGTGATTGTATATGACTGATCGGAGTATTCATAGTATTTGGTATCGATGTTAAAGAGGATGCAGAAGGTATAGGCAAAAAAACTTTCACTGACTTTATGTCTATACTCAACACGAACCATATAGGCATGAGGTTCACTTATGAGATACATGACCATGCCATTAATTTCCTTGACCTTAAGATCTCTTTGGATCCTGGTGGCGGTGTCCAAACTGACATATTCCGAAAGGCCACAGCTACTAATAACTATTTACATTGGGAAAGTTACCATCCTCCAGCCCTTAAGAAAGGGATACCTATAGGCCAATACCTGAGAGCGAAACGGAACTGCTCCAGTGAAGCATCATTCCAACTGGAGTGTGATAAATTATTTCATAAATTTAGAGCACGAGGATACCCTAAGAAATGTTTGCATAGGGCCTACGCAAGGGCAAGGGCTGCTCGGCGAACTGATCTTCTGTCCAATAAGGAAACTATAGTTGCTAAGACGGGATCATCCAGTGCCATTCGTTGCATTGGCACTTTTGATGTATGTTCACCTCAAGTTTCCCAAATCCTACGGAAGCATTGGGATATACTTATTGCTGACCCAGATTTGGAGGGGGCTATCTCTGAGAGTCCTAGTATTACCTACCGCAGGGGTAGAAACTTACGTGACCTTTTAGTACATAGCCATTATTCAACTATAACAAGTACTCCATCTACATGGCTTGCATCGTCAGTAAAGGGTTTTCATCCCTGCGGTAGGTGCTCTTTCTGTTCTTATATGCCCACCGTTAAGGAGTTCATTAATCCTACCGATGGCAAAACCTATTCAGTGAAACAATTTCTTAACTGTCAGAGCAAAGGGGTTGTCTACATTGCTAGATGCCCATGTCCCAAGCTGTATGTGGGAAAAACAGTGCAAGAATTAAGAAGACGCATATCCAGACATCTCAGTACCATCAGGCTCAAGGAGGACACTACCCTCTCTAGACATACCCATGAGTACCATGGGGGTAATTCAGGGCTGCTTAAATTCTGGGGGGTTACCCAGATTAAAATGGGCCCCAGAGCAGGTAACCTGGACCGCAGACTCCTACAGGAGGAAGCGCGGTGGATTTATCGCCTTAATACCATGTCTCCAAGGGGTCTTAACGAGGGTTTTACTTTTAGTGCCTTCCTATGAGCCTCTTGGTACTTATTCTGTCATCAGTAAGGTATAATGGATACTTTATTGATACGGTTTTTTCTACTTTATACCTTGAAGTTTCTTTCCCTGCCATATCCTTTTCAAGGTATCGTAATATTTTTGTGATTATACTTCTGACCCCATATAAATTATTCTGGGATCTTACATATATGTTTACTTAATCTATCTCCTTGACGAGTACTATACAACTATGGCGACATATCAGGAATTATTCCGTTAGGGGACGGTACTTACCGCCCCTTTATTTATGTATGGACGTATCTCTCTTGAATGTGGACCTTCCATATTATGCCGGAATAGGTGGATCTATGCATTACACTTTTTATAAGTTGATGCATTCCTGTCATTTTGGTGGCGTGGGGATTATGGGGATTTTTTAATTTTCTAATGCTATATGATAATAATTTATTTTTTTATTTTTATTTTTCTGTCATTCATTATATGTGTTATTTTTTTGGTTGTCTTACGAAACAGCTGTTCTGCGCATGCGCCTACGAGCCGTGCAATTTCTTGCATGCCTCACTTATCTTCCATTTGGTTTATTACATATACATAAAATTTAACAGTATTCGTTTCGCCAGTGCCTTAATTCTACTCACTTATATATTTACTTACTAATTATTTTCATATAACATATACTGTCACCTGCGCTTGTGCCACCTCTGTTGTTAACTGATGGGAACTTGTATTCCTCCTCTGAGTCCCTGTTAGTGGCATCTGCGCATGCGTTGGCTGGCGCTGTTATACCTGGCGTGACACACTCAGACTAAGTCCGATTTTGTGTTTCTGCGCCTGCGCCCTAGCCCTCGCGCTATTGGTCAACCTTATACAGTTTCTTATTTGTTGGTTCTCCCTCTTCACGCTACGGACATGTTTCCTTTGACAGGATTGGCTCTTATGCTGACACACCTCCACTATACGTCAGCTACTGGCCCATATCAAGAGCTTCCGTCTCGCCGCGTCGCCATTAGCCCCGTGTACCCCTGAGGACGCTACTCCGTAGCGAAACATGTCGGGGGGGCTTGCTAAATCTTTTTAATTCCTACCACTGACCGGTTTCACCTTGCTACCTATTTAGTTGACTTTTTTGAGCAATTTAACTTTACAATTGTCAATGCGTACCCTATCGGTAGCTGCCTTATGCCTGTACCAAAGGCAAGATACTGTTACCCGGTCTCCTGGTAGTGAGAATTTTAAATCTGTGTGTGTGTTCGTCTTGCTATAAGTAGCCAATAAAGCAATACTTTTAATCTATCAATTGTTAGGTAGCTGGGAAATTAGGCTTGTCGCTTGAGGGCGATACTTTCTTTTTCTGTAATCCCTTGGTATAACACACCCCTTCAGTAGGACATGCCCCAATTTGTCTAAATAAATAGTGTCCCTGAAAAACATTTTTAAATTTTGATAACTATGCCCATATGTGGTCATAAACTTCTGATTGGGCACACGGTAGTTCGGTTTGTTACGGATGTGACAATTATGCATAGTTTTTATTTCTTGAAACTTTCATTTTGGTTTTACTTTTTTTGTGGTCCCACTAGGTAATTTAAAGCCTGATCTTCTGATCACTGTTATAATACATTGCACTACTTCTCCTTGGAGCCAGTCATTTGCCGCAAGAGTCTATTTCATATGAGATGATTCACAAATTACCTATTAGACCTTATTGATAATATGTCCTGTGGGTACAATGATAACAACAAGGACTGTAATGAAATTAAAAGTGGGCATATCCATGTTCTATATAGATGGAGGGTGGGCTCTCAGAATCATCTCCTCTGGTGGGCTCAAGAAACCCCAGTCCAACGCTGGTCATAATACTATGGCGGTTTTCATTAACTAGCAGCAAATCGTAACGTACTACAACTGTGCACAGCGGGAAGGGGTTAAAATGTTAAATTTTTTTCCATGCTGCTCTAACTTTCCTACAACCTTAAAGAGGAAAAGTATTGCTTAACCCTCTAAATGCCAGTGTGCTAGACATTAACCTGTTAGACAGATTCAGTGTGTGCTTGTGTGTTACCACGAGTAGGCTCATGTCGAACTAATACAGCAAATGGTGGCAGCGTTTTGTGTCGGTGTGTGGACTTGTTTTAGGGTACTTGGCTTATTAGTGAGTGGCACTATTGACACGTAGCATGAACACGTGTAAACACTGTGGACCCAAACCGCATGTTTAAATGAACTGCGGCTGCAATGTGTGACCTGACATGGTTAGCTCTTATTGGAAAAAGCCAGGCAGTGTAGGGACATGGCCCATGGCAAGAGGAATATTAACAACCACTTTTATTTATACATTTCATATTTTTATTTATACACTTCCAGGGGGAATAAGAGTTCTAAAAACAAATGCTCCAGAATTGTTTTTTCATGGTGAATACAAGTATTTACTAAAGCAGACATGAAGCCCCACAAATCATACATTAATAGATAATCTTTACCCCTTAACGTCATGCCACGTACATGTTGCTCTGTTTTGGCCTTGCTAAATTAAGTGGCTTGTGGATAAAGTGGATTTACTAAACCATAGTTAAAAAGAGGAGTTAAAGTCCCTATAAGTACTCTTCTTTTCTTTTACTTTTTCAATTGTTGACAGTTTTTTTGTAACTGGGATAATGGACAGCAAGATTGGAGGTTTTCTTCAGTGCACAGTTTGCCATATGTATGCACGACTGTAGCAGGAGTTCCAGGGTAAATACCTCTGCGGCAGATGTTCGCATGTTGTTCTCCTGGAAGCTAGCATTAGAGATCTGGAGGAGCAAAATGCAACACTTAGGGCGATAGACAATCTTGAGCGGAGCATGCTGTTCACTGAGCAAGCAGTTAATGGGGTAGAACTGGAGGGTGAAGACATGGGTCAGCAGGATCAGGGAAGTAGCTGGGTTAATGTAGTTCGGGGCAGTAGAAAGGGGTCCAAGAAAAGGAAGGCCAATCCTGTTTCTGATATTCCAAGCAAAATTGCCAAGTTGGGTGATGATGCGCGGGTGTCTGTCTCAGAAAAGGCAGCCCTAGTGGATACTGATCCCCCTAACACCCGGGAGAACAGCCCAGCTAGTAGTCAGCGGGATGATAATGCAGGTATGGAAAGACAATTGGTAGTTGTAGGGGATTCTATAATCAGGAAGACGGATATAATAATTTGTCGCCAAGATGCCTCAACCGAATGGTTTGCTGTCTCCCTGGTGCCAGGGTACGGCATGTGGTGGAACAGGTGGATAAATTACTGGGAGGGGCTGTTGATGATCCAGCTGTCGTGGTCCATGTGGGAACCAATGACAGAATACATGGAAGGTGGAGGAGCCTTAAAAATAATTTTAAAGAACTAGGCTACAAGCTGAAGGGAAGGACCTCCAAGATTGTATTCTCAGGAATACTGCCTGTGCCATGCGCATCACAGGAATGACAGCGGGAGCTCAGGGAGTTAAATGCATGGCTGAAGTCTTGGTGTAGAGAAAATGGTTTTGGGTTCCTAGAGTACTGGGCTGACTTTTCATTGTGGTATAAACTGTATTCTGCAGATGATTTGTGCCTAAATGTAAGGGAGTCCGCTGTGCTGGGTGAGAAAATTCTAGCTGGGGTGGCGGAGTATTTAACTCCTTGAGGACCAAGCTCATTTTGGCCTTGAGGACCAGACCCATTTTTTCAAATCTGACATGTCACTTTATGTGGTAATAACTCTGGAATGCTTTTACCTATCCAATTGATTCTGAGTCTGTTTTCTCGTGACATACTGTACTTTATGTTAGTGAAAAAATTTGGTCGATAAATTCATTGCTTATTTGTGAAAAACACGAAAATTTAGAGAAAATTTGAAGAAATTATGATTTTTCCAATTTTAAATGTATCTGCTTGTAAAACAGATAGTAATACTAATTAACATTTCGCATATGTCTACTTTATGTTTGCATCGTTTTTTGAACATCCTTTTATTTTTCTAGGACGTTACAAGGCTTAGATCTTTAGCAGCAATTTCTCATATTTTTAAGAAAATTTCAGAAAACTATTTTTTTCAGGGACGAGTTCAGTTCTGAAGTGGTTTTGAGGGCCCTATATATTAGAAACCCCCATAAAACACCCTGTTTTAAAAACTGCACCCCTCAAAGTATCCAAAACAGCATTCACAAAGTGTTTCAACCCTTTAGGCGGTTTACAGGAATTGAAGGAAAGTAGAGCTGAAATGTTCAAATTAATACATGTAATACATGTTTTTCTGTACTACAGAAGGTTTTACCTGAGAAACGCATCTCAATATTTATTGCCCAGGTTCTGCAGTTTTTAGATATATCCCACATGGGCTCTAGTGTGCTAATGGACTGAAACACTGGCCTCAGAAGCAAAGGAGCACCTCTTGGATTTTGGGGCCTCCTTTTTTTAGAATATATTTTAGGCACCATGTCAGGTTTGAAGAGGTCTTGTGGTGCCAAAACAGTGGAAGTGACAAAAGTGACCCCATTTTTAAACTACACCCCTCAGGGAATTTATCTAGGGGTATAGTTAGCATTTTGACTCCACAGGTATTTTGCTATATTTTATTGGAGTTAGTCTGTGAAAATGAGAATCTACTTTTTTTCTGGAAAAACTTAGAAATTTCGAATTTTTGCAAGAAATAAAGGAGAAAAAGCACCTCAACATTTGTAAAGCAATTTCTCCTGATTACGGTAACACCCCATATGTGCTAATAAACTGCTGTTTAGACCCATGGCAGGGCTCAGAAGGGACGGAGCACCATTTGGATTTTGCTGCTCAGATTTTGTAGAATTGGTTTCTGGGGGCCATGTCACATTTGCAGAGTCCCTGAAGTACCAGTACAGTAGAAATTCCCCAGGTGTGATCCCAATTTGGAGACTATACCCCTGAAAGGATTTAATTAGATGTGTAGTGAGCATTTTGAGCCCTCAGGTGTTTTATAGATTTTATTAGAATTGGTCCGTGAAAATGAAAAAATATATTTTTTCCAATAACCTGTAGATTTAGCTCATAATTTTTCATTTCCACAAGGCATGCAGGAGAAAAGACACCCCAAAATTTGTTACACAATTTCTCCTGAGTAGGGAAATACCCCATATGTGGTTGTAAACTGGACACAGGTACAATTAGAAGCAATGAATGACCGGGCATGTTCCGTGCCTGGCCATTCAGGCGCCTTTCCACGAGTGAAGCAACTGGTACCTTTTGTACCAGTGAAGCTTCCGTCGATGAAAGGCGCTGACTGACAGGGAAAGTCATCCTGCCCAGCCAATCAGCGCCTTTCATAGACGCTGCGTTCAACCCCCAGGAGACCTGCGCAGAAGAGAGCAGGTCTCCATGACTGCCGAACGGCGTGGAAGCGGGATTAAGGTGAGTTTGAATAGGTTTTTTTTTAATTGTAATAAAAGTGTGTGCCATTATCTACGGGGGGGGGGCTTTGTCTACACGGGGGGTTTTATCTACACGGGGGGTTTTTGTCTACGGGGAACTTTATCTACACGGGGGGGAACTTTATCTACACGGGGGGGAACTTTATCTACACGGGGGGGAACTTTATCTACACGGGGGGGAACTTTATCTACACGGGGGGAACTTTATCTACGGGGGTCTTTATCTACGGGGGGACTTTATCTACGGGGGGGCTTTATCTACAAGGGGGGCTTTATCTACATGCGGGGGGCTTTATCTATGGGGGGTGTCTATCTACAGGGGGGCTATATACTGGGGTGGGCTATCTATGGAGCACCATATACAGGGGTGGGCTATAGCTACAGGGGGGCTATATAGTATATAGCCCCCTGTAGATATAGCCCACCCCTGTAGATATAGCCCACCCATGGATATAGTCCCCCTGTAGATATAGTCCCCCTGTAGATATAGTCCACCCCTGTATATAGTCCCCATGTAGATAGTATCCCACAAATAGCTCCCCCTATAGTGCTCCACAGAAAGCCCACCCCTGTATATAGCCCCCCTGTACATATAGTCCACAGGGGGGCTATACAGGGGTGGGCTATCTGAGGAGCACTATATACAGGGGTGGACTATCTAGTGGAGCACTATATACAGGGGTGGACTATATGTACAGGGGGGCTATATACAGGGGTGGGCTATCTGTGAAACAATATATACAGGGGTGGACTATATGTGGAGCACTATATACAGGGGTGGACTATATGTGGAGCACTATATACAGGGGTGGGCTATATCTACAGGGGGGCTACATACAGGGGTGGGCTATATCTACAGGGGGGCTATATACAGGGGTGGGCTATCTGTAGAGCACTATATACAGGGGTGGGCTATATCTACAGGGGGCTATATACAGGGTTGGGCTATACGTGGAGCACTATATACAGGGCTGGGCTATATCTACAGGGGGCTATATACAGGGGTGGGGTATCTGTAGAGCACTATAGGGGGAGTTATTTGTAGGACACTATATACAGGGGTGGGCTATATGGGGGCACTATCTACACGGGGCTCTATGGGGGCACTATCTACAGGGGGCTCTATGGCAGGCACTATCTACAGGGGGCACAGTGTGTGTGTGTGTGTGTGTGTGTGTGTGTGTGTGACATGGTGTATGGTGCTTTTATAATTAGAGGTGCAGTGTATGGCACTATTATATTTAGGGGCGTAGTGTGTGGTATAATGAGAACTTTATCTTTATTTATAGGTGTAGAATTGTTGGAAAAGTGAGAAGCTGAAGACATCTGAGCAGCAAACTGCAGAAATGGTCACTTAATGTAAATGTTTATTCTGCCTCTAATCAGCACTGTAGTCACTGTATGATCTGCAGCGAGATGATGGATGATATGATTATGATATGATTTATTTTTTGTGAAACAGCGTCTCCCAGCATATCCTTACCATTGTTCGGGCCATGCTGGGAGCTGTAGTTTTACGCCGTACACACCTGTACAGCAGGGGTTGCACTAAATTGAGCTGTATTTGTGCTGGTACTGTATTTATGTACTGAGCTTGGTTCTGGTGTTGTGTATAGAACTATATTGCTTCTAAAATGTACAAATGTTTTTATGCTTGCGTTACATAAAAAGAAATGTGGAAAATAAATGACACGTCGATTGGTAGAGAAAACAAGCACGGCGAGGGGGAAGGAGATGTCGGGAAAGAGGTTGGGGTGGGGGGGGGCGCCAAACTGAATCTTTGCCCCGGGTTCTGGAGAACCTAGCTACGCCTCTGGGCAAGGGTCTAAACGGAAAAAGCGCAATTTCATTTTTGGAGTGATTTTACAAAATTAGTTTTTTACGCCATGTTGCATTGTGCTGAGGTACCAGTACAGTGAAAACTCCCGAGAAGTGACCCCATTTAGGAAACTACACCCCTCAAGGAATTCATCTAGAAGTGTAGTGAGCATTTTGACCTCAAATTAGTGCACAGTGGATGTTGCAGATTGAAAATTGCCATTTTCCACAGATATGATATTTCAGTGCCCAATGTGTTGGGCCCATCTTGTACCACTGGAGACATACGCCCCATAAATTGTTAAGCAGTTCTCCAGAGTACGGTAATGCCCCATATGTGGTCATAAACTGCTGTTTGGGCACACTGCCAGGCCCAGAAGGAGCGCCATTTGGCTTTTGGAGCGCAGATTTTGCTTGGTAGTAGTTTAGTTTAGTGTTTTACTGGTGTTTCAGTTTATAATGTGGGGGCATATGTAAGCTGGGCGGAGTGCATCAGGGTATATGTAAGCTGTGCGGAGTACATCAGGGTATATGTAAGCTGTGCGGAGTACATCAGGGTATATGTAAGCTGGGCGGAGTACATCAGGGTATATGTAAGCTATGTGGAGTACATCAGGGTATATGTAAGCTGGGAGGAGTACATCAGGGTATATGCAAGCTGGGCGGAGTACATCAGGGTATATGTAAGCTATGTGGAGTACATCAGGGTATATGTAAGCTGGGCTAACTGCAACAGGTCATAATAGGATGATCTAATAATGGGGTAAATAAATAATGAAATTAATTATCCATGGATAGTGACGTACGCTTTGAACCAATCCTTCATGCATAGGCCGGATTATTGGGTGCAGGAGTCGCACTTCTTCTAAAGGGTGTCCGTGGTATTGTACAAAATATCCGCACTCCAGCATTGCCTAATCTTTGACTTCTTCACTAGCCCCATATGTAGCACAGACCCCAAAATGTCATCGTTTCCGCTGAATTTACAGGGTCTACCTGTGGGGGCTGCAAATGATGACGTGGGGTTTTAGGTAAGAACTGCTGCACATATAAATTAGTCTGGGCTGTCGTTTTGCATTATTGCGTTCCAAGAGTCAAAACTTTTTATTTTTCTGTTGACGAGCTGTGTGAGTGCTTGATTTTCATGGGACGAGCTGTAGTTTTTATTAGTATCATTTTGGGGTACCGTATATATCGGCGTACAAGACGACTTTTTACACCCTTAAAAAAATGTCAAAAGTGTGGGGTCGTCTTATATGCCGGATATTGTCTACATTAGGGATGCACGTTGCAGCCGCACAGCTCAGTATAGTAACACATGAATGTATGGGAGCGCGGCTGCGGCTGTGTAATTCAGCCACAGCCCCGCTCCTGAGTCATGATAAGTTCGCAGGGTCAGGATGATGCAATGCGGCCAGCGCTGCACTAATGAGCGGCGGCACTGGAGACAGAACATGGCGGGCGCGCTACAAAACACCCCCATGTTCTGTCTTCAGTGCCTTAACTGCCGCTCATTAGTGCAGCGCCGGCCGCATCACCTCATGCTGACCGCGCGGGCACTTCCTGCCAGGAGCAGGGCAATGGCTGTATTACACAGCCGCAGCCCCGCTCTATAACGGCGGAGGTCAGAGAAACCGCTCATCTCCGCCGTTATTCCCCTGAATGCTGCGATCACAGCTGACTGCAGCATTCAGGGGAAAGTGAGAAGGGGGGATGCCCCTGGATCGCGTCACAGGGAATTCCTGTGACGCGATCGAGGGCCATACCATATATGGGCAGACAGCCCAGGGTCTATTGATGGACCCCAGGGCTGTCTTACCATATTTCATGTTGTTAGGACATACCCAAGTATGTCCTAACAACTGCCTGTGTATTATCCGTCCACAGGTTAATGTACTGGCACATATCTGATATATGTCAGTACATTAAAGTTTAAAAATAAAGTAAAAACAAAGTATTGTTAAATTTAAAAAAAAATACACCTTCACCTTTTTTACAATAAACATTAAAATAAGTCTCAATACATAAAATACACACATTCAGTAATGGCGCGGACAACAATGTTTTTGCATCATTTATGATGTGTACGCTGTAAAAAAATGAAATAAACACGGCTTTCATTCACTTATTAATGTGAGGTGCGATGAATTTACCCTCCATGTTCCTCACATTAATAGTAATTAACCCCATCATGTACCTCGCACATTAACCCAATATGACTGAGAAACATGATGGGATTAATTACTATTAATGTGAGGCGCGTTCAAAATTCATCACACGTCGCGCCTCACATCAGAAAACGGAAGAATTTTTTTTTTATTACTGTTGGCAAAAGTATCGAAATTGGTATCGAAATCGCAATACTAAACGAAGTATCGGTATCGAAGTCCAAATTCTGGTATCGTGACATCCCTAGTCTACATATTGTCTACACACAGGTTGTGTGTTACCTTGTGAGCCTGCAGTCCGGTACACAGGCTCCCGGGATGCACGGAATCCGCCACGGATCTGAGGGAAGCCGGTATTAGCCGCCAGGGAACATCTCTGTAAGATCCTCTGGCCCGCCCTTTCCTCTCAGATCTCGCGCGATGAAGCAGCCTATCTGCGCATGCGCGAGTTCAAAGAGACAGAGAGTCCTGGGTCCTGCCGCCGATGGCCATAGTGAAGCGCTCCTGCACGAAATGGTGAGTATATCTTAAATTCTATATTTTAAGGGTAAAAGTTGGGGGTCGTCTTATACGCCCAGTCGTCTTATACGCCGACATATACGGTACATGCGATAATTTGATCAGTTTTTATTCCATTTTTTATGAGGTGAGGAGACCAAAAAACAGAAATTCTCTCCGTTTTTTTAATAATTTTTTAACGGCGTCCTCTGTGCAGTATAAATAACATGTTTGCTTTATTCTGTGGTTCGATCCGATTATGGCAATAACAAATTTACATAGTTTTTATATATTTTACTACTTTTACACAATAAAAACACTTTTTTCTAAATAAAATAATGTTTGTGTCACCATATCCTGAGAGCCATAACTTTTTTATTTTTTTTGTCGACGGAGCTTTGTGAGGGCTTGTTTTTTGCGTGACACACTGTAGTGTTTATTGGTACTATGTTTGGGTACGTGCGACTTTTTGATCACTTTTTATTCAAATTTTTTTTAAGGGGTTAAACGATGGAGATCGGAGATAACAGTGAGATGTAGTGAGATGTCGGCTGTATATCCTAGACAGCTGACACATCAGTCTTGCCGGTCAGTGGACCATCGTCGCTGCTTTCGGCAATTAACCCCTTAAATGCGGCGACAGATTGCCGTCGCCGCATTTAAGTGGTTTGAAGCACATCGGCAGCCCCCACAAAGTGATTGTGGGGGCTGCCGATGCTTGTTGTGGCAATCGGAGGCTAGACAATGGCCTCTGGGTTGCCATGTACGGAAGCCTCGGAGGAGCAGCCTCTGGCCGGTCCTCCTCGGCTTCCTGTCAGAGTGACAGTTACGTCACAATGACAGTTAGGAGTACATTACACTACGTGTGTAGTGTAATGTACTCTAGCAGCGATCAAAGCTGCAAGTCTCGTAGTCCCAAGTGGGACAAGTAAGAAATGTTTTTTAAAAAAAAGAAGTGTAAAAATGAGTTATAAGTTAAATAAACAAATAATGCTTTTTTTCCTATAAGACTTTTATTATAGAAAAAAATGAACACGTTAAAAAAGTACACATATTTGGTATCACCGCATTTGCAATGACCCCAACTATAAAATTATAATGTTATTTTTCCCTCATGATGAACACCGCAATAAAGATCTATAAAAAACTCCAACACAATCGCAATCTTTTTGGTCACCACCCCTCCCAAAATAAAGAATAAAAAGTGATCAAAAAGTCGCATGTACGGGGGGCGTGGCTTGGACATGGCGCTGACCAGACGTGCTGCTTGAGAGCTCCGTTCCTGCACTTCTCTAACCCGATCATAAGCTCATTAATAAGCTTCATTTTACTTGCCTGATGGTCAGGAAATCCAAGACCTCCCCGGGGACTCCTTATTGCACACGGCAGATGTCTTCAGGCGGCTCCATCCAGCGATTCCTGACCGACGCTGCTGCTGGAACATCATCTAACATGGCGCCGCTGGAGGGAAGACGAGATGGCACCGGGACCTTGCTTCCAGAAGGGCTGTTATCTGCGGCCGGCGCTGCTGCATCAGGTACCGATAGTACCTTCTCCTCGATGTCTGGTTCGCCTGAGCAGTTTCCCTCCCTGCTGGATGGGCTAGCACCGGGCTCTTCTGGGGCTGTGATGGCGCTGCCTGCGCGGGACTGCTTGCCACGTGGTGTCTGTCATGGCGGCCGGATCTCTCCTTCTTCCTCCCCTCATGTGCTGGGGCCTGCATTGCTGTCTTCTACCTCTCCCAGAGATATGGCTATTCATCCCTCATCTAAATTAGGTGGTTCTTCTGCCCTGGGAGATGATTTACAGAGCATGAGACGACAATTATCTGCACTGCCCACTAAACAGGACATGGAGCGTTATGTAAATCGTCTTGAGACGACGTACAAGTCGGAGATACAATCTCTTACCACCAATTTGTCCCAATTGTCCGATCAAGTGCAGCGTATGGAAAGCGATGTTTCCGTTATTTCACAACAGCAAGTTTCTCATGCCGATAGATTGGATCAGCACTCTCATCAGATTCACGCATTATTTAACCTTGCTGAGGATCACGAGAATCGGAATCGCCGCAATAATATTCGGCTTCGGGGCATCCCTGAGGATATCTCTCCGGGTCAACTCATCCCTGCTTTACAGTCTCTGTTTAACACGTTGCTAGGGCGCCCTGCTGATGACCCTCTGGAATTGGATAGAGCTCACAGGACTCTAGGCCCTCATAACCCAGATCCTGATAGGCCTAGAGATGTGCTAGGCCGTGTCCATTTCTTTTCTCTCAAGGAGCAGATCATGAGGAAGGCCCGAGAAAAAGGTGAGGTTTTATTACAGGGGGTCAAAATCCAGCTGCTGTCTGATTAGTCCAGGATGACTCTGGACAAGCGCAGAGTGCCTTGTCCTTTGCTGGACGTCTTGAGAGAACACGAGATCTCTTATTCCTGGGGTCACCCCTTCCAGCTACAGGTTCGCAGGGATGGGACACTGTTGAGTGTTCGGGACCCAGGGGAAGTTCCGGACTTCTGCGCTGCTCTACGTTTGCCTAGAGTCTCCCTTCCTGATTGGCCTTATGTTCCCGTCCCACCGCCGCGTCCACGGTCACGCAGGCGAGGTCGTTCTCCTGTGAGGCGTCATGAGGGTCGTCCTGCTGAGCCAATGTGATACCTTTCTTATGTCTCCTTGCGGCCTGTTGTCAGAGCTAAATGCAACGGCTCGTGTTTCTCATCTGAAGCAATTGTATTCTGTGTTTCATATAGCCATTGTGGTTTGGGTCTGCTTCTTGATATAAGTGATTGCTGATAGAGATCCGGTGGCTAATTGGTGCAGGTTGATTGCTGTCAATGCGCTACAAATGTGAATGTTTAAAATGTTTTATATATTCCCTGTATTGCTAACCTGTATGTGCACTCATGTTGATATTGAATGTATTCAGGGGTGTTCTCTGCTGAGGTTTCTTTAGGTCCCTACTAATGCTGCATACTATTATTTCACCACTATAGGGTATCATGCTAAGGGTCTTGGTTTTCTTTTCTTTTCTGTTATATTGTTATTTGCTTTATTGAAATTTGCCGGGTTGGGGGGTGCGGAGCGCTGGCTAGACCTTGTCCTGACATTTCTCCTCTTAGGGACTCACTGGTTGAATCCGGTGTATATTGAGTTGTTTCTCCTTGAGTAGATCAAGGAGTGGGTGATTATTTCGCCCGTTTGTCTGTCTTTGTTGTCGTGTCTCCCTTCCTTGTCTGTTTTGATCTTTTCACCACTGTTGCAGCGCCTTCTGTACGAGAGCTCCTTCGGTAGGATGTGGCGATGGCGCAATTGAAAGTCTGTACCTTTAATGCTAGGGTGCTTAATGTCCCGGAAAAACGCTCGCAAGTTTTATATAACATGCACAAGGAGCGGGTACATATTTTGTTCCTACAGGAGACTCACTTCCAGGTGGGCCATACGCCATAGTTACATAGTTAGTACGGCTGAAAAAAGACACATGTCCATCAAGTTCAACCAAGGGACGGGAAAAGGGAAGGAAAAATTTCTACACATAGGAGCTAATAATTTTTTGTTCTAGGAAATTATCTAACCCTTTTTTAAAGCCATCTACTGTCCCTGCTGTGACCAGCTCCTGCGGTAGGCTATTCCATAGATTCACAGTTCTCACGGTAAAGAAGGCTTGTCGCCCCAGCAGGTTGAACCTTTTTTTCTCCAGACGGAGGGAGTGCCCCCTTGTTTTTTGAGGGGGTTTTACAAGGAACAGGATTTCACCATATTTTTTGTATGTGCCATTAATATATTTATATAAGTTAATCATGTCCCCCCTTAGTCGTCTTTTTTCAAGGCTAAACAGGTTTAATTCTTTTAATCTTTCCTCATAACTTAAATTCTCCATGCCCCTAATTAGCTTTGTTGCTCTTCTTTGTATTTTTTCCAACTCCAGGGCATCCTTTCTATGAACTGGAGCCCAGAACTGAACTGCATATTCCAGATGAGGCCTCACTAATGCCCTGTAAAGTGGCAATATTACATCCCTGTCCCGTGAGTCCATGCCTCTCTTAATACACGACAATAACCTGCTGGCCTTTGAAGCAGCTGATTGACACTGCATTCTGTTACTTAGTTTATGATTTACAAGTACACCCAGATCCTTCTCAACAAGTGAATCCGCCAGTGTAGCTCCCCCTAGGACATATGATGCATGCAGGTTGTTGGTACCCAGATGCATAACTTTACATTTATCCACATTAAACTCCATCTGCCAAGTGGACGCCCCAAACACTTTGTTTATTTAAATCCGCTTGCAATTCATGAACATCTTCCATAGACTGAACTATATTACATAGCTTGGTGTCATCTGCAAAAATAGAAATAGTGCTATTAATCCCATCCTCTATATCATTAATAAATAAGTTGAATAATAGTGGTCCCAGCACTGAACCCTGGGGTACACCACTTATTACCGGGGACCATTCAGAGTAGGAATCATTGACCACAACTCTCTGGATACAGTCCTTGAGCCAATTCTCAATCCAATTACAAACTATATTTTCTAAACCTATAGTCCTTAATTTACCCATTAGGCGTCTATGGGGGACAGTGTCAAATGCCTTTGCAAAGTCCAAAAACACTAAATCCACAGTGACCCCTCTGTCTAGGCTTCTGCTCACCTCTTCATAAAAACAGATTAGGTTAGTTTGACAACTTCTGTCCTTAGTAAAACCGTGCTGGCTGTCACTTATAATACTATTTTTTGTCACATAATCCTGTATATAGTCCCTCAATAGCCCCTCAAACATTTTCCCCACGATGGATGTTAAGCTTACTAGTCTATAATTACCCGGGGAAGACCTAGAGCCCTTTTTGAAAATAGGCACCACATTTGCGCTGCGCCAGTCCCTTGGCACTATACCAGTCACTAGAGATTCTCTGAATATTATGAAAAGGGGGACAGAAATAACTGAACTAAGCTCTTTAAGAATTCTAGGGTGTAACCCATCTGGTCCCGGGGCCTTGTGCACATTTATTTAATTTAATTTAGCTTGGACCATATCTACATTCATCCAATTCAGTATATCAACTGATATATTAACAGCACTGGCACCGGCTACATCAGCTGCTCTTTCTTCAGTTGTATATACAGAGCTAAAGAACCCATTTAGTAACTCTGCCTTCTCTTGATCCCCTGTGACCAACTCCCCATTACCATTATCTAGGGGTCCTACATGTTCAGACCTTGGCTTTTTAGCATTTATATACTTGAAGATTTTTTTGGGATTTGTTTTACTATCCTTGGCCACCTGCCTTTCATTTTGTATTTTTGCAAATGTTATTACCTTTTTACAGATTTTATTAAGCTCTTCATATTTTACAAAGGCTGCAGATGTACCCTCAGATTTGTATTTTTTAAATGCCCTTTTTTTGTCATGTATTGCCCCTTTCACAGAAGGTGTAAGCCATGTGGGATTTAATTTGAGTCGTTTATACTTGTTACCTATAGGAATACATTTTGCACTATAATAACTCAAAGTAGATTTGAAAATCTCCCATTTATCATTTGTCCCATTATATGACATTAGTTCTTTCCAGTCTATATCCTGAATTGCAGCCCTCATCCTGGGGAATTTGGCTTTCTTAAAATTAAATGTTTTTGCCCTCCCAGCCTGCGTTTGTTTTTTACAGTATAGGTAAAATGTAACTATATTATGATCACTGTTACCGAGGTTTTCACGAACATTGACATTCCCAACAAGATCTGCATTATTAGAAATGACCAGATCCAACAGAGCTTCACCTCTAGTCGGGTCTTCCACAAACTGGCCCATAAAATTTTCCTGCAACAGGTTGAGGAAATGTCTCCCCTTTGCAGTTGAAGCTGAACCATGACACCAATTAATATCCCGGAAATTAAAATCTCCCATTATCACTACAGTACCCGCCTGTGCAGCCCGCTCCATCTGTTTATATAGCTGACCTTCCATCTCCTCAGTTATATTGGGGGGTCTATAGATTACACCAAAAGTTAAATTGATATTTTCCGACTTGGTTTCACAGCGCCAACCCAGAATCCAAGTCCAAGGGCGCTAGTATATGTCTCCACAAATCACTTTCTCACAAAATAATTGACGTTCTGGTTGACCCAGGTGGTCGGTACATTTTTCTCAAACTGTCCTTGCGAAATAAGATTTTCACCCTGGCTAACTTGTACCTCCCTAATCAGGACCAGGCCCGAGTGGGTCGTTTGTTTTTGAAGAAATTGGAAGAGTTCACCGAGGGCGTTTTAATTGTGGGAGGAGATCTTAATTTGACTTTCGATTCCAGGCTTGACACCTCCTCGGGTAGGTCTACTGTTCCTAAGTCGCACTTGGGGGCACTGAAGACTGTGATGCATTCCATGCAACTGATTGACGTGTGGAGGATTCTGCACCCTCAGGTGAGAGAGTATACTTTCTTCTCCCCACTGCATAATATGTATAGTCGGATAGACGCTTTTTTGATTAGCCACCATTTGCTTACCTGGCATCCTACTTCTGATGTGGGCCCCATGATCTGGTCAGATCATGCCCCTGTGTTTCTGACTCTTACATTTCCTGACTCGGTGACGAATTTCCAGTCATGGAAACTTAATGATAACTTATTACGAGATACAGTGTGCGTGTCGGCCCTTAGGGATTCGCTTTCGTTTTTTTTTTAGGTCCATGAGCATGACTCTACTCCCTTGCCACTCCAGTGGGAGGCGCTGAAATGTGTCATTAGATGAGTCTTGATACAACATGGGGCACGTTTGAAGCGGGAAAAAGGGGTAACTATTGCGTGTCTCCTCACTCAGATACGGGATTTGGAATCCTGTCATAAACGGGTTCCATCTTCACAGGTTTTTGCAGATCTTACTACAGCGATAGAATCCTTGCGCTCCCTGATAGATCAGTCCCACGCCCGGTTCAGGGATCGGATGAGGAAGCACTCCTATGAATTTGCGGACAAGTGTGGTAGGTTTTTGGCGCGCATATTGCATCCCCGTACACAAGCGTCCTTTAACTCTGTGTCTTCCTCGTTTCCCTTTGCGCCCCAGTCCCTCGAGGCTCATATCACCCTCCTACCAAAACCAGGCAAGGATCCGACATTGTGCGCTAACTTCCGGCCCATATCACTAATCAATGTTGATGTAAAACTTTTCGCGAAGTTGCTTGCCTCTCGTCTGTCACCGTTTCTGCCTGGCTTGATCCTGGATGATCAGGTTGGGTTTGTGTGCGGTCGGGAAGCGCGGGATAATACTAACAAGACTCTCCTTTTAACATCGTACTGCCAATCCCGTAAGATACCGATGTGCTTACTCTCGGTGGATGCCGAAAAGGCCTTTGACAGAGTGCACTGGGTGTTCCTCCGCAGTGTCCTGACGCAGGTTGGCCTTGGCACTACTATGGTGGATAGGATAATGGCCTTGTATCATAGGCCTACTGCCCGAGTTCGTGTCAACGGACTTTTATCTGACTCTTTGTCTATCGCCAATGGCACGAGACAGGGGTGCCCACTCTCGCCCCTTTTATATGTTCTGGTCATGGAACAACTGGCTGTGGCACTGCGGAGCAACCCTAATGTTAATGGTGTACGGGTTGGCTCACAGCATCATAAACTGGCGCTTTATGCAGACGATCTCCTAGTGTATATTACAACTCCCATGATTTCTTTGCCATCTTTGACGGAGGAATTTGAGCGTTTTGGTCATTTAAGTAATTTTAAAGTCAATTATTCTAAATCTGAGGCCTTGAATATATCTCTGGATGCTCCTCTGGCTACCCATCTCGCTCGGGTTTTCCCGTTCAAATGGCAACCAACGTCCTTAAAATACTTGGGGGTGCATGTCCCCACGCAGCAGTCGGACCTGTATGCTCTGAATTACACGCCCATTCTGCAGCGTACCCTGAAGGAATTGGCGGAGCATGGTGGGAACTGTATGTCATGGTTTGGGCGTATCAACGCGGTTAAAATGGATATTTTGCCCAAATTTCTTTACATCTTCCAGACTGTCCCTATTGTAGCACCATCTAGCTTTTTCAAGACCTGACATAGGGCCATAACTAAATTTGTGTGGGGATCCTCTAAGCCTCGTATCCGTTTTGCTGTCCTTAGTCGACCAAAGGTAGACGGGGGTGCGGGTCTTCCAGACTTTAAACGATACCATCAAGCTGCAATGATTATGCGCGTCGTAGATTGGTTCCGCTCGGAAACGGGTAAGCAGTGGGTGCGCATTGAAAAAGCTATGTCTCCTCTTGCATTGTCCTCTCTGCCGTGGTTGTCTGTCCTTCAGCGACACGTGCTTTCTTTGCCTTTCCTCACACGTCAGTTCCTTGTGGTCTGGGAGCGAATCTATAGTGCCGCGGGCCTTATTCATCGCCCGGGTCCTCTGACTCCTCTTTTTGATAACCCTTCCTTCCCCCCGGCGGTGGGTGTTGATACATTCCTCTGTTGGGGGAGAGGAGAGGGCGGATATTTGGCTGAGACTCTTACTCCTGATGGTGCCATCTTATCAATGAATGCTGTCTCTGAGGCCTGCCCGGGGAGACGATCAACCTGATGGTCCTATTTACAGCTACGCTCCTATCTTTCTTCCATGGGTGACTGTCTTGTTTTTCTACAGGATAAGACTCCTCTGGAACATTATTTATCCTTGACTACTGCCCCTTCTCATGTGTTGTCCTATTTACATGGGATCCTTCTGCCCAAATTCTCGTTCTCTCAACTGTCCTTCACTACTGCATGGGACGAGGAAATGGGGGTCCAGCATTCTGAAGAGGAATGGGGTACTTCTTTCTTTTTAGCTCACAAGCTCCCAACGTCTTGTTTCGCTCAAGAAAAGAACTACAAGATACTTACCAGGTGGTACCGTTGTCCTGTGTTGTTGAATAGGATATTTCCTGATGTGTCTGCTGATTGTTGGAGGTGTGGGGAGGCTCCTGGAACCATGTTGCATATTTGGTGGGATTGTCCCAAGCTACGTCCCTTCTGGGGAAAAAATTTTGACCTAGGTAACAAGCTCTTTCACACTGAGGTCCCGACCTCGGCTTCTATAGGATTGCTTTCCATGGTCCCTGGATCACTCCCACACCTCAAAAAGGGTGTCTTTAGGCATTTCTTGACTGCGGCAAGAACGGTGATACCTCGTCACTGGAAGTCTCAAACTGTCCCTTCTTTGAAGGAATTGGTAACGGAGGTGAACGGGATAATGAGGATGGAGGAGTTGCTGTCCGCTGATAGGGGCAAATCTGGGCTCTTCGTCCAAACGTGGGCAGTGTGGTCTGGATTCCGGGGTGGTGCTGATCTATCTCTCTGGCTGGATGGAATGTTCTGAACTAATTCTGTGACCCTACTCTGTGCGCTTTGTCTGTATGTGTTTCCCTTTGTTGTCTGGTGTCTTGTGTTGGTGTGATATCATAATGGTGGCACTTATACGTACCAACTCTTATTTCTCTGGGGCCTGGTCCCCTAACTATTGCACTATCTTGCTGTAAACATGGTACAGTTAGTACCACTGAATTTCGATATATACTTAATTTGGATGGTTGGGAGGCTACCTCCCACTGATGTTTATACATTATATATACTGTTCTTACATTGTGAAAGTTTGTATATTGCACTGCGTGCTCATTTCTTGGCAAAAATGTACAATGCTGTTATATTTTCAAAATAAAAATCTTGATAAAGAAAAAAAAAGTCGCATGTACCCAAAAATAGTACCAATGAAAACTTCAATCCGTCCCGCAAAAAACAAGCCCTTACACAGCTTTTTTGAGTAAAAAATAAAAAATCGATGGCTCTCAGAATATGGTGACACAGAATTTTTTTTATTTTTATAAATAAGTGATTTTATTGTGCAAACGCTAAAAAAAAGGAAAAAAACCTATATACATATGGTATCGCCGTAATCGTACCAATTCGTAGAATAAATTAAAAATTTCATTTATAGCGTACGGTGAACGCTGCAAAAAAAAAACCTAAAAAACTTTGTCAGAATTCCTGGTTTTTGGTCAGGATTGCAAAAAAATTTAATAAAAAGTGATCAAAAATCGCATGTACCCCAAAATGGTACCAATGAAAAGTACAGATTGTCCCGCAACAAATAAGCCCTTACACAGCTCCGGTGGTGAAAAAATAAAGAAGTTCTGGCTTTCAGAATATGGCGATGCAAAATATGAAGAATGTTCCAAAAGCGGATAAGATCGGGCGCCATTTATCAATGCGACACCGGCCACATATCTATGAAATATTATTTATTTACCCCATTCTTATACCCTCTTATTATGCCCTGATGTACTCCGCGCAGCTTACATATGCCCCCACAGTATAAACTGAAATACCAGTAAAACCCCAAACAAAACTACTACCAAGCAAAATCTGCACTCCAAAAGCAAAATGGCGCTCCCTCTCTTCTGAGCCCTGCAGCGTGCCCAAGCAGCAGTTTGCGCCCACATATATGGCATCGCCATACCCAGCAGAACCCGCTTAACGTTTTATGAGGTATTTGTCTCCTGTGGCACAACATATTATGCACTAAAATGGCATACCAGTGGAAAATTGCAATTTTCACTTTGAACCATCCACTGTGCACTAACCCCTTTGCGCACTATGACTTATTTGCCCATCATGGTGCGGGGGTTGATGTATGGAGCCGGCTCTTGTGCTGAGCCCGCTCCATACGCTGCAGGTGTCAGCTGTGTATTACAGCTGACACCCGGGACTAACGGACAGGTACAGCGATCGCTCTGTTACAGAAGCCTGTAAGAATAACAATATACTGCAATACATTAGTATTGCAGTGTATTGTACCAGCGATCCAATGATCGCTGGATCAAGTCCCGTAAGGGGATTAATAAAATGTGTAGAAGAATTAAAGTTATTAGTAGTGAGAATTTTTTTTTTAAAGTTAAAAAAAAAAAACTTTTCCCATTTTTCTTCTAAAGTAATGTAAAAAAATTAACAAAATTGGTATCGCTACGTCCGTAAAAGTCCGAACTATTACAATATACTATTATTTAATTCGCATGGTAAACACCTTAAAAAAAATTAGTAATTGAAACCGCCAAAATCGCTTTTGTTTTTTTTGTCACCTTAGTGCTAAAAAAAAAAATGTAATACAACTTTTTAATCACTT
The DNA here is from genome assembly GCF_050947455.1 of Rhinoderma darwinii. Classification (NCBI taxonomy): domain Eukaryota; kingdom Metazoa; phylum Chordata; class Amphibia; order Anura; family Rhinodermatidae; genus Rhinoderma; species Rhinoderma darwinii. The sequence continues at coordinate 28,290,243 of NC_134695.1, forward strand.
TTTATGTACCAAAAAATTGTACCAATAAAACTACAGCTCCTCCCGCAAGAAATAAACCTTCACACCACTCTATTGATGGAAAAATAAAAAAGTTATGGCTCTTGGAATGTGGGGAGTGAAAATCTAAAATAAGAAAGCAAAAAATGGATCAGTCCTGAAAGGGTTAATATATTTCTAATGAAAAAACGTATGACCACATATGGGGTATTTCCGTACTCTGAAGAAATTGCTTTATAAAAAATGGTTGTTTTTTCCCTCCTTTATCCCTTGTGAAAATATGAAAATTCGACTTTTTAGTGAAAAAATTTTTGATATTAATTTTCACGCCCTAATTCTAATAAACTCTGCAAAAGACCCGTGAGGTCTAAATGCTTACTATACCCCTAGAAAAATTCCTTGAAGGTTTTTCCAAAATGGGGTCACTTTTGGTGGGTTTCCACTGTTCTGGTCCCTCCAGTGCATTGCAAATGCGACATTGCACTGAAAACCATTCCAGCAAAATCAGAAATCCAAAATCCAAATGGCGCTCCTTCCCTTCTAAGCCCTGCTATGGGTCCAAACAGCAGTTTATTACCACATATGAATTATTGTCGTAATCGGGAGACATTGCTTTACAAATTTTGAGGTGCGTTTTCTTTGTTATTCCTTGTAAATATTAACAATTTCTATGTTGTTTCAGAAAAAAAGTAGATTTTAATTTTACAGACTAATTCCAACATATTTAGCGAAAAACCTGTGTGGTCAAAATGCTAACTATACCCCTAGATAAATTCCTTGAGAGGTGTAGTTTCCAAAATGTGGTAACTTTTGGGTTGTTTCCACTGTTTTAGTCCCTCTAAGGCGTTTGCAAATGCGACATGGCACCGAAAACCATTCCAGCAAAATCAAAAATCCAAATGGCGCTCCTTCCCTTCTCTGGGTCCAAACAGCAGTTTATTACCACATATGGGGTATTTTTGTAATCGGGAGACATTGCTTTACAAATGTTGGGGTGCATTTTCTTCTTCTGTTTCAGAAAAAAAGTAGATTTTAATTTTTACAGACTAATTCCAATATATTTAGTGAAAAACCTGTGTGGTCAAAATGCTAACTATACCCCTAGATAAATACCTTAACGGGTCTAGTTTTCTAAATGGGGTAGTTTATGGGGAGTTTCTATCGTTTCGGCAGCTCAAAGTTTCTCCAAATGTACAGTGGGGCCTAAAACATTTTCAAGCAAAATATGAGTCCTGAAAGCCTCCGGGTGCTCCCTTCCTTTTGGGCCCTGCCGTGTGTCAAAACAACGCATTAGGGCCACAATGTGGGTATTTTTGAAAACAGGAGAAACAGGGTGATAGATTTTGTGGTGTGTTTCTTCATTTTCATGTTCGTTTTACAAAGAAATCGGTCTTTAAACTGATACTTATATGAAAAAAGTGAAATTATTTTTTTTTTTCTGCTATGTATTCAATTTAGCAAAAAACTGTGGGGTCAAAATACTTACTATACCCCCAGATAAATACCTTAAGGGGTCTAGTTTTCTAAATGGGGTCATTTGTGGGGGTTTCCATCATTCTGAGACCTATGAGCCTCTGAAACCCTGGCTTGGTGCAGGAAAACAAAATGTACTTCAAAATTTACAAAATTATTATTCAATTTGTAAGTCCTCTAAATTGCTGAAAATTTATGTAGAGTAAAGAGATGGAAATATATATTTAATAAAAAAATTTGTACAGTATGTGTGTACATATGTGACATATTGCAGTTAAACATAGGGAACAATTGTAATTTTTAAATTAATTTCCGCAAATTGTATCAGTCTACTTTTATCACTAAAATAAAGTACAACATGTAACGAAAAAAACAATGTCAGAATTACTTGGATATTTAAAACTTTCACAGAGTTATTCTCTGATAAAGTCAGACATACCAGATTTGACAAATCTGGCTTGGTCATTAAGGTCCAAACTAGCTTGGTCATTAAGGGGTTAATAAAATCTGTAAAACGTTAATAAAATCAGCAAAAATTACAAAATGAAAGGCAGGTGATCAGGGATAGTAAAACAAATCCCCAAAAATTCTTCAAGTATATAAATGCAAAAAAGCCAAGGTCTGAACATGTAGGACCCCTAAATAGTGGTAATGGTGAGTTAGTCACAGGGGATCAAGAGAAGGCAGAGTTACTTCAAGGGTTCTTTAGCTCTGTATATACAACAGAAGAAAGAGCAGCTGATAGCCGGTACCAGTGCTGTTAATATATCCGTTGATATCCTGAATTGGCTGAATATAGATATGGTCCAAGCTAAGTTAAATAAAATAAATACACAAGGCCCCTGGAGCAGATGGGTTACACCCTAGAGTTCTTAAAGAACTTAGTTCAGTTATTTCTGTCCCCCTCTTCATAATATTTAGAGATTCTCTAGTGACTGGTATAGTGCCAAGGGACTGGCGCAGGGCAAATGTGGTGCCTATTTTCAAAAAGGGCCCTAGGTCTTCGCCGGGTAATTATAGACCAGTAAGCTTAACATCCATCGTGGGGAAAATGTTTGAGGGGCTATTGAGGGACTATATACAGGATTATGTGACAAAAAATAGTATTATAAGTGTAACGTCCGTGGTCGCTGACCACGAACTCCGAACTCCTTCCATCCAGTCGACGCCCTTCTCTCAAGAGATGTCTGCACAAACGGCCATCCTGCTCCACAGTGACCACCAAGGTGCGCTCACGTGCTCAGTCCAGACTTAAGAAGCCAGAGGGCACGCATGTTGGTGATTGAGCTAATTGCTCCAGAGCACCCTGAGCAATAAGAAGGTCCCAGCCCCATCCTCCCACGCCTGAGCTTTGTTGTTGTATTCCAAGTCTGTCTTGGAAATAGTCCCTTAGTGTTTCCTGCTCCCAGTGTTCCCTGTTCCTGTATCCTGATCTAGTGCCGTGCTTAGCTGTAGCCATGCTGTGCTGTATACTACACCTGTCCTGCTTCTCCACGCCTGACGTGTACCTGCTGCCTAGTTCCTGCCAAGCCTGCCTTGCTACTGTCCGGGCTGCCACAGGTACCCTATATAAACTATAGACTCTGACCTGCGCCCTGTTGGCCAGCTGCCTTAACGCCAAGGCGGTACGGCCCAGTGGGTCCACGAACCATACATGACAGTAAGCTCAGGCCATGGACCCCGCTGTTCGATCCAAGACGATGACGACATCACAAGAGACATGCGGGCGGATATGCTAGACCTCCAGTCTCGACAGGACCAACTCCTCTAGGCTTTGAACATTCTCGCACTGCCGTTCCTCCTACTACACCTCCTGGCAGTGTTGATCCTCAGACTACATCTCCTGGTGTCGACCCACGTTTTTCTTTGCCACTTCTGGACCGCTATGATGGAGACGCAGGTACCTGTCGTGGATGTATGAACCAGTGCCAGATACACTTCAGCTTGTATACTAGGACATTTTCGTTTGACGGCGCAAGGGTCGCATTCATCATCTCTCTCCTCACTGGCAATGGTCTTGCATGGTCGAACCCTATCTGGGAGAGACAAGGACCAGAGACCCGTGACTTCCAGGGCTTCTTCCGGACTTTTCGCATGGTGTTTGAGGAGCCTGGATGGGTCTCATCTGCAGCGGCTTCCTTTATTAACCTACGCCAAGGAGACACCTCCGTGAGCGAGTACACCATCCACTTCCGCACTCTGGTGGGAGAACTGTTATGGAACAATGAGGCCCTGGTGGCTGCATTCTGGCATGGACTGTCTCCTAAAATTAAGGAAGAACTTGCCGCTCTAGACCTGCCATCTACCTCATCCTTCCCGGGTTCTTCTTCGTCAAAAAGAAGGATGGTTCTCTTCGTCCTTGTATTGACTACCGAGGTCTCAACCAGATCACGGTGAAAAATAAATATCCGTTGCCACTGATCTCAGAACTGTTTGATCGTATACGTGGTGCCAAGACTTTTTCCAAACCAGACCGGATTCGCCAGGGTGATGAATGAAAGACTGCATTTAACACCCGTGATGGACACTATGAATATCTAGTAATGCCCTTCGGCCTGTGTAATGCTCCCGCGGTCTTCCAGGAGCTTGTTAATTACATTTTCCGTGACCTCCTCTATGTTTGTGTAGTAGTCTACCTTGATGATCTCTTGATTTTTTCTCCAGATCCTATGACGCATCAGAGACATGTCCGTCAAGTTTTGCTGCGGTTAAGGGAGAATCGTCTGTACGCTAAGTTGGAAAAGTGCATGTTTGAAAAAGATGCTCTACCCTTCCTGGGCTATATCGTCTCGAATCGAGGTCTCGAGATGGATCCTGAAAGGGTAAAGTCTGTCCTGGAATGGCCACGCCCTCAAGGCTTGAGGGCCATATAGCGCTTTCTGGGATTAGCCAATTTTTACAGACAGTTTATTCCAAACTTCTCCTCACTGACTTCTCCTATCTCTAACCTCACTAAGAAGGGCATGAACGCCAAGGCGTGGACTCCTGAGGCAGAGTCCGCATTCAATAGCCTGAAGAGTGCCTTCATGTCAGCCTCTATCCTCCATCCAGATGTCTCTCTACAGTTCTCGTTGGAGGTGGACGCATCCTCTGTCGGTGCTGATGCACTCCAGTTCCAGAGAGGCTTCAAGGGCAAGTTAATTGTATGTGGATATTTTTCTAAGCTCTTCTCTTCCTCACAACGCAACTACTCGATTGGGGATCGGGAGTTTCTGGCCATCAAATTGGCTCTGGAGGAGTGGAGACATCTACTAGAGGGCGCAGCTCATCCCATCCTTATTTTTACGGACCATAAGTACCCAACGGCTGAACCCTCGTCAGGCCAGGTAGTCACTGTTCTTTACCAGGTTCCAGTTTGAGCTCCATTATTGCCCGGCCGACAAGAATGTGAGGGCCGATGCTTTGTCCAGGTCTTTCGAGATAGAAGACACCATGGAGATTCCACAGAACATCATTGATCCGTCTTGCATTGTCTCTGTCAATCCCCTGCAAGTTGGGGTCATTCCTCCAGGAAGGACTTTTGTGCGCCTGGCTGACTGTGGAAGAATCCTCCGCTGGGGACACTCCTCTAGACTGGCAGGTCACGCGGGGACCCGTAAGACTCGGGATCTGATTGCTCGTCATTTCTGGTGGCCCACGCTGCCCAAGGAAATAATGGACTTTGTTTCTTCCTGTTCAGTATGTGCAGCCAACAAGGTCGCTCACTCCAGACCTGCTGGTCTGCTCCAGCCATTGCCTGTGCCCGATGCCCCCTGGCAGCATGTAGCTATGGACTTTATTACGGACCTGCTTCTCTCTGCCGGATGCAGTTTCCCTTCAGGGTGGTGGTGGATCGATTTTCAAAGATGGCCCACTTCGTTCCTCTGACCGGTCTTCCTTCTGCTCCTCAACTGGCCAAGCTTTTCATCCAACACATCTTCCGCCTGCACGGCTTGCCGCAGCATATTGTGTCTGATTGGGGGGTTCAGTTCACCTCGAAGTTCTGGAGAGCCCTCTGTGGACTCCTAGGTATAAAGTTGGACTTATCCTCGGCCAACCATCCTCAGTCCAATGGTCAGGTCAAGAGGATCAATCAGATCTTGGAGAACTACCTATGCCACTTCATCTCCAAGCAGCATGATGACTGGGTTCAGTTGCTTCCGTGGGCTGAGTTCTCTTACAACAATCATACCAGCGAGTCCACACAGAAGACTCCGTTCCTTATTGTCTATGGCCAGCACCCACGAATTCCTCTCCCGGTCCCTGTTACGTCCGAGGTGCCAGCTGCTGACACGGCCTTTGGGGACTTTCTGCAGATCTGGCAGCAGACTCGATCCTCCATCCTGCTGGCGGTCGACCGCATGAAGCGGAAGGCGGACAAAAGGAGAAGAGAACCCCCTCAGTTTCTTCCTGGCACGAAGGTCTGGCTGTCCTCCAGGAATATTTGACTGAGGGTGTCATCGTACAAATTTGCTCCCAGGTTCCTCGGTCCCTTCAAGATCCTGCAGCAGATCAACCCTGTCGCCTACAAGCTTCGGCTGCCTCCTACCGTCAAGATCCCCAACTCCTTCCATGTTTCTCTCCCGAAGCCAGTGGTTCTGAACCGCTTTTAGACACCTTCGAGGTTAAGGAGATCTCGGACATTAAAAAAGTAAGAGGAAGAACATTTTATTTAGTAGATTGGAAGGGGTTTGGTCCAGAAGAGAAGTCCTGGGAGCCAGAGGAGAATCTCAACACTCCTACCCTCATTAAGAGGTTTCTCTCTCATTCTGGTCCGAAGAGGAGGGGGCGTGAGAGGGGGGATACTGTAATGTCTGTGGTCGCTGACCACGATTCCTTCAATCCAGTCGACGCCCTTCTCTCAAGAGATGTCTGCACATATGGTCGTCCTGCTCCACAGTGACCACCACAGCGCACTCGCGAGCTCAGTCCAGACTTGAGAAGCCAGAGCGCACGCATGTTGGTAATTGAGCTAATTGCTCCAGAGCACCCTGGGCTATAAGATGGTCCCATCCCCATTCTCCCACGCCTGAGCTTTGTTGTTGTATCCCAAGTCTGTCTTGGAAATGGTCCCCTAGTTTTTCCTGCTCCCATTGTTCCCTGTTCCTGTATCCTGTACCCTGATCTAGTGTCGTGCTTAGCTGTAGCCATGCTGTGCTGTATACCACGCCTGTCCTGTTTCTCCACACCTGACATCTACCTGCTGCCTAGTTCCTGTCAAGCTTGCCTTGCTATTGTCTGAGCTGCCACAGGTACCCTATATAAACTATAGACTCTGACCTGCGCTCTGTTGGACAGCTGCCATACCGCCAAGGTGGTACGGCCCAATGGGTCCACGAACCCTACGTGACAATAAGTGACAGCCAGCACAGTTTTACTAAGGACAGAAGTTGTCAAACCAACCTGATTTGTTTTTATGAAGAGGTGAGCAGAAGCTTAGACGGAGGGGCCGCTGTGGATTTAGTGTTTTTGGACTTTGCAAATCATTTGACACTGTCCCTCATAGATGTCTAATGGGTAAATTAAGGTGTCACGACGTGGGGTGTGGACCCACTGGGCCGTACCGTGTAGCGGGATAGCAGCTGGCCAAACAGGTACGTGAGGCAATGTAGACAGTAGCGGTGGGATTCAGGCTAAGATGAGGCTCTGACAGTAGACAGACACCCGGCGAGGTGTGACACAATAGATGCAGTGGAAGGCACAACACGACTCAAACTCTTGAAGGCACAGAGGCACGGTAGCACGGGATACAGGGTACAGGCAGCAGGAACGGGAAACACTGGGAACTAGAAAACACTAGGAGACCATTTGCAGGGACAAACTTAAGGTAACAGAGCCCCTTTAATAGTCCAGAAGCATTCTGGGCTAATTGCAGCTATTCTGCAAATATGTGCATACTGGCCTTTTGAGGCCGTGCATGCGCGGGCGCGTGCACCCTGCGGGACACAGTGTCCGGTCCAGGAAGAGAGTGCCAGCGTCTCCCTTCAGAGGGTGAGTCAGGACGACGGTCCGTGGCCATAGACGTTACATAAGGACTATAGGTTTAGAAAGTATAGTTTGAAATTGGATTGAGAATTGGCTCAAGGACTGTATCCAGAGAGTTGTGGTAAATGATTCCTACTCTGAATGGTCCCCGGTTATAAGTGGTGTACCCCAGGGTTCTGTGCTGGGAACACTATCATTCAACTTATTTATTAATGATATAGCGGATGGGATTAATAGCACTATTTCTATTTTTGCAGATGACACCAAGCTATGTAGTATTGTTCAGTCTATGGAAGATGTTCGTAAATTGCAAGCCGATTTGAACAGGGTATGTTCATACGCAAACGTAAAATACGTCTGAAATTACGGAGCTGTTTTCAGGCGAAAACAGCTCCTGAATTTCAGACGTTTTTGAAAGTGCACGCGTTTTTCGCGGTGTCCATTACGGATGTAATTGGAGCTGTTTTTCAATGGAGTCAATGAAAAACGGCTCCAATTATGTCCCAAGAAGTGACATGCACTTCTTTGAGGCGGCCGTCTTTTTACGCATCGTCTTTTGACAGCGGCGCGCAAAAAAAAGCCAGTCTGCACAGAACACCGTAAGACCCATTGAATTCAATGGGCAGATGTTTGCCGACGGATTGAGCCGTTTTTTCGGCCGTAATTCCAGGCGTAAAACGCCTGAATTACGTCCGTAAATAGGGCGTGTGAACATACCCTTAGTGTTTGGGCATCCACTTGGCAAATGACGTTTAATGTAGATAAATGTAAAGTTATGCATCTGAGTACCAACAACCTGCATGCATCATATGTCCTAGGGGGAGCTACACTGGGGGAGTCACTTGTTGAGAAGGATCTGGGTGTGCTTGTAAATCATAAACTAAATAACAGCATGCAGTGTCAATCTGCTGTTTCAAGGGCCAGCAAGATATTGTCGTGTATTAAAAGAGGCATGGACTCGCGGGACAGGGATATAATATTACCACTTTACAAAGCATTAGTGAGGCCTCATCTAGAATATGCAGTTCAGTTCTGAGCTCCAGTTCATAGAAAGGATGCCCTGGAGTTGGAAAAAATGCAAAGAGCAACGTTGTTAATAAGGGGCATGGGGAATCTAAATTACGAGGAAAGATTAACCCCTTAGTGACCACTAATACGCCTTTTTACGTGATGCACTAATGGGCTTTAGGCTAGGCTGACGCCTTTTCACGTCAGCCTAGTCTAAGTCCTGCACGGGTCTCCCGTGCAGGCAGGAGCCGGGGCTCTGCTGTCTGATGACAGCTGAGCTCCTGCTCCAACGCCCGCGATCGAAGTTTACTTCGATCGCGGCCGTTTAACCCGTTAAATGCCGCCGTCAATAGCGACCGCGGCATTTAACTTTGTTTACAGAGGGAGTGAGCTCCCTCTGTCACCCATCGGCGGCCCGCGAATGCAATCGCGGGTCTCCGATGGGGTGTCATGGCAGCCGGGGGACTGATAAAAGCCCCCAGGTCTGCCCTGGACATATGCCTGTTAGGACGCGCCAGAGGCACGTCCTAACAGATTGCCTGTCAGATTTACACTGACAGGCAATAATGCTCTGGTATACGAAGTATACCAGAGCATTATAGCAGCGATCGGAACATCGCACAGTAAAGTCCCCTAGTGGGACTAATAAAATCAGTCATCAAAGTGAAATAAAGATTATTAATAAAAAGTACAGTAAAAAAATAAATAAAACCATTTTTTTCCATAAAAAGTGGTTTTATTTAGTAAAAGTGTAAAAAAAAAAAAAAAGTACACATATGTGGTATCGCCGCGACCGTAATGACTCCATTAATAAAGTTAATATGTAATTTAAACCGCAAAGTGAACACCGTAAAAAAAAAAGCAAAAAACTATGGCGAAATTGCAATTTTTTTCCATTGCCCCCCAAAAAAGTCATAATAAAAATGAATCAATAAGTCCCATGTACCCCAAAACAGTACCATTCAAAACTACGTCTTGTCCCGCAGAAAACAAGCCCAAAAAATCACTACATTGATGGAAAAATAAAAAAATTACGGCTCTTGGAAAGCAACGATGCAAAAACAAATAATTTTAGTTCAAAAGTGTTTTTATTGTGCAAAAGTCGTAAAACATAAAAAAACCTCCACATATGTGGTATCGCCGTAATCGTACCGACCCATAGAATAAAGGTAACATGTTATTTACGTCGCATAGTGAACGGCGTCAATTTAAAAACGCATAGAACAATGGCGGAATTTCAGGTTTTTTTTATAATCCCCCCCAAAAAGGTTAATAAAAGTTAATATAAAAATTATATGTACCCAAAAATGGTGCTATTAAAAAGCTCAACTAATCCCGCAAAAAACAAGTCCTCATACAGCTATGTAGACGAAAATATAAAAACGTTATAGCTCTTTGAATGCGACTATAGAAAAACGAATAAAATAGCTTGGTCATTAAGGCCTAAAATGGGCTAGTCACTAAGGGGTTAAAAGAATTAAACCTATTTACCCTTGAAAAGAGACGACTAAGGGGGGACATGATTAACTGATATAAATATATTAATGGCACATACAAAAAATATGGTGAAATCCTGTTCCATGTAAAACCCCCTCAAAAAACAAGGGGACAATCCCTCCGTCTGGAGAAAAAAGGTTAAACCTGCAGAGGCGACAAGCCTTCTTTACAGTGAGAACTATGAATCTATGGAATAGTCACCGCAGGAGCTGTCACAGCAGGGACAGTAGATGGCTTTAAAAAAGGCTTAGATATTTCCTAGAACAAAAAAATATCAGCTCCTATGTGTAGAAATTTTTCCCATCCCTTTTCCCATCCCTTGGTTGAACTTGATGGACATTTTTGTTTTTCAACCGTACTATGTAACCATGAACTATGAACTATGGTCTATGTATGTGGTCTATGTATGTGGCAGCCGTTAAAGAGGCTCTGTCACCAGATTTTGCAACCCCTATCTGCTACTGCAGCAGATAGGCGCTGCAATGTAGATTACAGTAACGTTTTTATTTTTAAAAAACGAGCATTTTTGGCCAAGTTATGACCATTTTTGTATTTATGCAAATGAGGCTTGCAAAAGTACAACTGGGCGTGTTGAAAAGTAAAAGTACAACTGGGCGTGTATTATGTGCGTACATCGGGGCGTTTTTACTTCTTTTACTAGCTGGGTGTTCTGATGAGAAGTATCATCCACTTCTCTTCAGAACGCCCAGCTTCTGGCAGATCACGCTGTGACGTCACTTCCCCAGGTCCTGCATCGTGTCAGACGAGCGAGGACACATCGGCACCAGAGGCTACAGTTGATTCTGCAGCAGCATCAGCGTTTGCAGGTAAGTGGCTACATCGACTTACCTGCAAACGCCGATGCTGCTGCAGAATGTACGCACATAATACACGCCCAGTTGTACTTTTACTTTTCAACACGCCCAGTTGTACTTTTGCAAGCCTCATTTGCATAAATACAAAAATGGTCATAACTTGGCCAAAAATGCTCGTTTTTTAAAAATAAAAACGTTACTGTAATCTACATTGCAGCGCCTATCTGCTGCAATAGCAGATAGGGGTTGCAAAATCTGGTGACAGAGCCTCTTTAAGGGAAATTATGGTGCAGGCTTACGGGCTGAGCTTGTTCCATACTTAGCGGGTGACGGTTGTGTAAGACAGCCGACAACTCACTTTGATTCCGCCCGTTTAAACCCTAAGGCTGGATTCACATCAGCACATTACGTCCGCAAGTCCCGAACTGAACACATTGCAGGGAGCCCTATCATAGTTATGTACGACGCTAGGAGTCCCTGTCTCGCTGCCAGACAACTGTCCCGTACTGTAATCCTGTTTTCAGTAGGGGATAGTAGTTCCACGGAGAGGCAGGGACTCCTAGCATCGTACATAGGTATGATGCTAGGAGCCCGGCTCCCTGCAGTGTGTTCGGTTCGGGACTTGCGGCCGAAATACGTTCCGTCCGTTACGGACGTAATGTGCTCGTGTGAATCCAGCCTTAGATGCCGCGGTCAATTGTGCCGTGGCATCTAAAGCGTTAGAATGAGGGGCCAACCCCCTCCCACGTGCCATCGGTCCCCCTGTGATGTGATTGCGGGGCGCCGATGGTCTTCATGGCAGCCTCAGGCCTAGTGAAGGACCCCTCGTCTGCCATCTTTGTACTCCTAGAACGCCTTGCCTCCGACATGACTTTATAGGAGACTGTAAGGCTGAGTTCACACGGGGCGGATACGCTGCATAAAAGCACATAGAATGTCCGACCTGTGCACCATTGTGCACCTGTGAATTCTGAGCAAAAAAACGCACCAAACTGTGGTGCAGTTTTTAGCCCGGAATGTCCGCTGCTAAAAACTGCAGCACTCAGCTGGCCCGCTAGAAGGCCGGCCTTCTGGGATGACGTTTCATCCCAGGAGAGAGCTGCAGCCTGTGAAAGACCGCTGAAGCCTGTGATTGGCTGCAGCTGCGATCACATGGGATGAAACGTCATCCCAGGAGGTCGCGCTGGAAGGAGGAACCCAGTCTTCTGGGTAAGTATAAGATTTTTCCTGAGTTGCATTTTTTGCGGCGAAATAGCTGCGAAGCCGCCGCAAGTAACGCAACAACTGCTATTTGTTGCAGGTTTTACCTCCCCATTTAATTCAATAGAGGAGAACCTGCAACAAAAAAACAGCGATTGCGCAAATACAATTGACATGCTACAGATTAAAAAACCGCACCGCATGTCAATTTCTGAGCGTTTTATCATGATTTATGCAGCGTGTGGATGAGATTTGTTCAAATCTCATCCACTTTGCTGCTACTGTATTATGCTGCGGATTTTCTGCAACTAAATCTATTGCTGAAAATCTGCAGTGTTTACGCGTTCACACGTAGAGTAAATACTGCGGATTTTCCTCAACGGACTTCGTTGCAGGAAATCTGCAGTATAAGACAATAGCAGCAGAGTGGACACGCTGCGTAAAATATATGCTGAAAAAAACATTCAAATTGACCTGCAGTGCGTTTTTTTAAATCCGTACCGTGTCAATTTCTACTTCTGAATCGCTGCTTTTTTGTTGTCGGTTTGGGGCATTAAAGCCCGCAACAAACAGCAGATGTTGCAATTTTTGCAGCGGAAAAGCTGCAATTCCGTCGCAAAAATCGCAACTCAGAAAGAAAAAAGGTTTTACTTGCCCAGATCTGTTTGCTTCTGCGTCCAGCCCGGCATCCAGGGATAACCTTTCACCCCATGTGATCACAGGATGCAGCGGTCACATAGAATGAAACGTCATCGTAGGAGGCCGGGCTGCAGGACGTCAGAGGGACGCGTTGCCATGGCTAGAGGTAAGTATAGGCTTTTATTTTTTTAACCTCCTGTTTTCTGCAGCAGCCATTCCGGCTGAAAAACAGCACCAAAATTTAGTGCGTTTTTTCGTCCGGAATTCCCTGCGGGGACCAGAGCAGATATGCTGAGTACTTTTACGTAGTGTATCCGCCCTCTGTGAACACAACCTTAGGCATTATTCAGACAAACGTTGTATAAGTCCGTGTGCTGTCCGCTCAAATAACGGACAGCACACGGACCTATGCAATTCAATTGGGCTATTCAGACATGCATGATTTTTCACGCAGCGTATTTCCGCTGAGTGAAACTCACTGAATGTCCTATTTTGGAGTGTTTTTGTGCACCATGCAGCCATTGAAGTCAATGAGTGCGTGAAAATCATGGACAGCACACGGACGGACGTCTTCTGTGTACTGTCCGTGATTCACGAACCAGTTGCTAAAGTAATGCAGAGAAAACAAACAAAAAAAAAGCGTGCACCAACACGAACATCAAGAACTGAAGCCACACGGAACACACACTGACGACACACGGAACGGTAATGCAGGAAAAACTATGCGTTTTTACGGATGCAAAACGGACACTTTCGTGTGAATCTAGCCTTATAATCAGAAGCAACTCAAACTGTGACAGGCAGAGAGAAAGAGGGAAACAGGGAGGGGAGTATCTAAGTCTGGTCTTGTGAAACCATGGGATGTCTGGGTATTGCAGATGTAAGGCCAGGATCACACACACAGTTACCAGGCAGTTTTTGGCTCGTTTTTTTTTAGCCCGACGCAGAAGTGGACATAGGCTAAGTTCACACTACCGTTAAGCTCCGTCTAGCTCTGTTCCGTCAGAGGAACAGTCCAAACACGGGGCATCGCTTCCGTTAGATTTCAATGGTAATTCTTTTGTTTCAGATGCATTCCATTTGCCTCCGTACGCTAGGTTTCCAGTTTTTTGATGGAAGCAAAAGTGCAGTCGACTGCGCTATTGATTCCGTAAAAAAAACGGAAGCCTTACGGAACGTTGACAAACGGGAACCATTTGCAATGGAAGCATTACCATTGAAATCAATGTTAATGCAAACAAAAGCTATGGTTTCCGTTTGCCTTTCTGCTGATGGGTTCCTCCAACGGAAAGGTCTGACGGGACCCATTAACGGAAACCGAACGCTGTTGTGGCCCTAAGAAAGGAGTCTTTTCTTTATAACGTTCCTTCCCTTTTGATCCACTTCCGGCTTTGGCTAAAAAAAACTGATATAAAAAAACTGCATCAAAACTGTCTGTGTGATCCTTGCCTTACACAGCAAATAAAATGCACCGTCGTTATGTAGGTTTTAACCCAGCCATAAACGCCATGTGTGAAAGCAGCCTCACAAAGCTCACCGGTTCAGGTACCAGATAGGGTATGATCACACGCACTGTTTTCAGACGTAATTTGGGCGTTTTTTTGCCTCATATTACGCCTGAAAAAACGGCTCCATTACACCTACAAACATCTGCCCATTGCTTGCAATAGGTTTTACGGTGTTCTGTTCCCACGAGGTGTTATTTTACGCGTCGCTGACAAAATACAGCGAGTAAAAAGACAACCCGCGAAAAAGAAGTGCTTGTCACTTCTTGGGACGTTTTTGGAGCCGTTTTTCATTGACTCCATTGAAAAACTGCTCCAATAAGGTCCGTAAAATACGCAGCGAAAAACGTGAGTTGCTACAAAAACGTCTGAAATACACAGCTCCGTATTTTCAGACGTTTTTGGTCACTGCGTGTGAACATACGCATAAAGTGATTCCATTGTATCCGGTATCTCAGGGAAGAGGAAACAGTTTTACTGCAATTGTGGTTTTATCCCACCGCTGTAGAGATGTAGATGGTTATGTAGCCGTATTGCGTCACCCACAGAGGGTGTCGTGCGTAAAGGGGCAACTAAAAGCGCTTGACTTCCGTTGTCATGGCGACCAGTAATTACCAACTCTAAGGCCTAATTTAATCGTCACTCGTCATGTGACTTCTCGTCAGCAGACCGGAAGTGTGGCGTTAATCTCGCGATAATATCTTGCACAACGCTCGGCTGTACTGACGTCGTCGTGCTGTGCGCATATCAGGCCGCGTAGCTTCTGCTGAGTTTCTTCTCTCCTCCTGACTCTCTGAAGCTGGCTCCAATGAGGGAAACAGTTAAGATTTTTATCGGTAACGTGGATGACCGGACCACGCAGGAGGAGCTGAGCGAGCTCTTCGAGAAGTTCGGCACGGTGGTGAGCTGTGCCGTCATGAAGCAATACGCCTTTGTGCACATGCGAGGGACAGACCGCGCTACAAAGGCGATTGAGGAGCTGAACGGCCGGGAGATCAACGGCAAGAAAATGGTAGTTGAGCTGTCCAAGCCCCGGCCGCAGAGCACCTGGAAAATATTTGTAGGCAACGTCGGCACCGACTGCGACTCCGCCGATCTCCGAACCATGTTCGAAACATACGGGAAGGTGTTAAAGTGCGATGTGGTGAAAGGTAATGATGGCGGGTGGACGGCTAGAGATTAGACTAGTAGGTCGTTGCCGTAGAGGGAATGTTAAAATGGCCGCTTGTTGAAATAAAATGGCGGCTGTCATCTCGCTATAATCTCGTTTCTGCGTCCTCTGTTTACAGCCTGTTCTACAGCGGGTTTGGCTTCTTATCCCCTCACTTACAGTATGTCGGCGACAGAGTGCGTGGTATTGTGCTAAACTGTATCTGGAAGGTTCTGAGCATCTTATCCCCGTGTATTGTCAGCTTTGTGGCCTTCTCTGTGCCTGGAAGTAGCCAACTGACTGCCACGTAACTATATACCGGAACCCCTGTTATCAGTGGTAAAGATAGATGTTGGGGTTTCTACTCCATCGAAAGAACATAAATCCGGATTTCGCTGTGATCCCTGATTTGTGGGCGGATCGGCTGGCGTATCATCACAGATTTCTCTCAAACTCTCGAGTGCGTAATACGTATAAATCTTCATTACTGCGATGTGGAAAGCAATGCCGCGTGAAACCGGCCTTATTAGGTTGCGTTTTGCAGTCTGTACTTCTGATAAGCTACTCAGCTAAACTAATGACAAGTTGACAGATGTGGTTTTGTTTTTACAACTCCCATAGACCAAAATTGTGACAAACTTTATAGAGGCTCTGTCACCAGATAAGTGCCCGATCTCCTACATAATGTAATCGGCGCTGTAATGTAGATAAGTGGTTTTTATTTTGAAAAACGATCATTTTTGTATTAAGTTATGAACAATTTTAGATTTATGCAAATTAGTTCTTAATGACCAACTGGGTGTTTTTTAAGTGGGCGTTGTAAAGAGAAGTGTATGACTGATCAATCCGCGTCATACACTTCTCTCCATTCATTCTCTGCATAGCGTGATCTCGGGAGATCACGCTGTGCTGTCACGTACTCCCACATTAACTTTACCGAAGTCTTGAGAGTGAATAGACCTCCAGCCAGGACGCGATGTCTATTCACAATCCCGACACTTTTTGGTAAAAAGTTTCTGTGGGACTTACTCACACAGCATAGCGTGATCTCACGAGATCACGCTGTGTTGTCATCCATGTCCATCTGTACTCGCAGCACAACGTGATCTCGCTGTGCTGTGAGTAAGTCCCACAGAAACTTTACCAAAGTGTCGGGATCGTGAATAGACATAGTTACATAGTTAGTACGGCTGAAAAAAGACACGTCCATCAAGTTCAACCAAGGAAAGGGAAGGAAAAATTTCTACACATAGGAGCTAATATTTTTTTGTTCTAGGAAATTATCGAACCCTTTTTTAACGCTATCTACTGTCCCTGCTGTGACCAGCTCCTGCGGTAGGCTATTCCATAGATTCACAGTTCTCACGGTAAAGAAGGCTTGTCGCCTCTGCAGCTTGAACCTTTTTTTCTCCAGACGGAGGGAGTGCCCCCTTGTTTTTTGAGAGGGTTTTACAAGGAACAGGATTTCACCATATTTTTTGTATGTGCCATTCATATATTTATATAAGTTAATCATGTCCCCCCTTAGTCGTCTTTTTTCAAGGCTAAATAGGTTTAGTTCTTTTAATCTTTCCTCGTAACTTAGATTCTCCATGCCCCTTATTAGCTTCGTTGCTCTTCTTTGTATTTTTTCCAACTCCCGGGCATCCTTTCTATGAACTGGAGCCCAGAACTGAGCTGCATATTCTAGATGAGGCCTCACTAATGCTTTGTAAAGTGGCAATATTACATCCCTGTCCCGCGAGTCCATGCCTCTTTTAATACGAGACAATATCCTGCTGGACTTTGAAGCAGCTGATTGACACTGCATGCTGTTATTTAGTTTATGATTTACAAGTACACCCAGATCCTTCTCAACAAGTGACTCCCCCAGTGTAGCTCCCCCTAGGACATATGATGCATGCAGGTTGTTGGTACCCAGATGCATAACTTTACATTTATCTACATTAAACCTCATTTGCCAAGTGGACGCCCAAACACTCAGTGGGTCCAAATCCGCTTGCAATTCATAAACATCTTCCATAGACTGAACTATATTACATAGCTTGGTGTCATCTGCAAAAATAGAAATAGTGCTATTAATCCCATCCTCTATATCATTAATAAATAAGTTGAATAATAGTGGTCCCAGCACTGAACCCTGGGGTACACCACTTATAACCGGGGACCATTCAGTGTAGGAATCATTGACCACAACTCTCTGGATACGGTCCTTGAGCCAATTCTCAATCCAATTACAAACTATATTTTCTAAACCTATAGTCCTTAATTTACCCATTAGACATCTATGGGGGACAGTGTCAAATGCCTTTGCAAAGTCCAAAAACACTAAATCCACAGCAGCCCCTCTGTCTAGGCTTCTGCTCCCCTCTTCATAAAAACAGATTAGGTTAGTTTGACAACTTCTGTCCTTAGTAAAACCGTGCTGGCTGTCACTTATAATGCTATTTTTTGTCACATAATCCTGTATATAGTCCCTCAATAGCCCCTCAAACATTTTCCCCACGATGGATGTCCACCCATCGCGTCCTGGGTAGAGGTCTATTTACTCTCAAGACACTTCGGTAAAGTTAATGTGGGTGTATGTGACAGCACCGCGTGATCTCACGAGATCACGCTGTGCTGAGTAAAAATGGACATTGGTCAGCGTCATACACTCCTCTTTACAACACTCACTTGGTCATTAAGAACAAATTAGCATAAATCTAAAATTTTCTTATCTACATTACAGCGCCGATCACATTATGTAGGAGATAGGGCACTTATAATGTGGTGACAGACTCTTTAAGGGGTTTTTGAGTGAAGAAATTGAGGGTTCGACTTTGCACTCCCGGCGATTTGCTTACCCTTCATTCCTGTCACTGATATTAGATTAGTTAGGAGATGGGGTATTAATAAACTGGTGACAGATCCTCTAGGAAAATAATTTTTATGATCTCTTCTTGTTATGAAGATAAAACAATCCCTGGGTAACAAATCAGTCAGTTTTTTGTTTTTTTTAAGTTGACCGTCCAAAGTATAACAGTTATATTTACATTATTATTTTTTCTTTTTTTTAATTTATTAACGCTATCTCAGTAGTTGCAAAAAGAAAAGTGGGTACTTGGCCCAGTTCACATCTGCATTAGGGGCCTCCGTCCGAGATCTGTCCAGAAATAATAGCGCAGCATGCTGTGCTATAGATTCTGGTAAACCCGACGAAAGCCGTTAAAGTCAATGGGATTTGATGGTGCCTATGCTGTCTGTTGTACAATGAAACTGGTGCTTACGGAGTTTTCATCCCGCTCCTCTGACGGAGCAGAACAATGGAAATACTGACGCAGGTGTGAACAAGGCCTAATTCATGTGGCTAGCTGTGCCTTCATTTTAGCAGATCGCTTCTATGGAGAGTTTTTCAACAGATCACATGCATTACATAAAATATGGTGAGGGTAAGACAAATGTCTTGACGTTTGCTGTTGGCGCCTGACGTGCTTTAGTTCCTTCCCTTACGGTCCCCCGCTCTACCATTGGTTTCAACTGTAGATGACGTCTATTTTCATATTTATTTATTTTTCCTCCGTTTAATTGCCCAGCCTATGTCATTGTATATAATTCTCGTTTGAATGTTGATCCAGTGGAATTGCCACTTGGGGTCAGGAGGGAATTTTTCCTTTTTAGGTAAAAGTTAAAAAAAAAAAAAAAAAAAAAAAAAGCTTCCTTTGGATAAATAGGAGTGAAACAAAGTTCTATAATTTCTCCCATCCCTTGATTAGACTTGATGGACATGTGTCTTTTTTAACAGTACTATGTAACTAGGATAAAGGGGGGGGGGGGCCCTGATCCAATTAGATCATAACAAACCCGTCAAATGGTTCATAACGGAGCTGTCGTGAACTATGTAAAAACGGAAGCCTAAGGCTCTGTTTACATCTGCGCCGTGGCTTCCGTTTTTAACAGAAGCAACAACACTATGGCGGATCTGTTGTACAATAGGTTCCATTGTTTAAAAGACAAGGAGAGCATTTCATGCAGCTCCATTCCTCCCGTCAAGTATGATGCAAATTCCAAATGGAGCCTTGGACGCAAATGTAAACCGAAGCGAATTCTTTTCAAACCGTAGTTACAAGACAAATAAAGATAGTCTTTGGTCGTATTATTTTTTTTTTCTCAGTCTGTACAAGAATCGCTAGATGTAACTTTATCCAATAGGCACTGCACTTTAAAGAGGCTCTCGCGAGATCAAACTTGCTGTCATTAAGGGCCTGTTCACATCACCATTCGCTTTCCGTTCCGGAGTTCCGTCGGAGGTTTCCGTTTGGTGAACCCCGCAACGGAAAGTGAAACCACAGCTTCCGTTTCAGTCACCATTGATATCAATAGTGACGGAAACATCGCTACGGGTTTCCGTTCGTCACCATTCCGGCAGGTTTCCGGTTTTCCGACGGAATCAATAGCTGAGTCGACTGCGCTATTGATTCCGTCGGAAAGCTGGAAACCTGCTGGAATGGCGACGAATGGAAACCATTAGCGATATTTCCTTCACCATTGATATCAATGGTGACTGAAACGGAAGCTGTGGTTTCACTTTCCGTTGCGGGGTTCTCCCGACGGAACCCTGGAACGGAAAGCGAACAGTGATGTGAACCGGCCCGAAGTCCCACACAAACGTCCTGGCTGGAAGCGATGTCTAGTTACTCTCAAGACACTTCAGTAACGTTAATGTGTGAGTGACAGCACATCGTGATCTCGTAAGATCACTATGTGCGGAGTACATGAATGGAGAGAAGTGTGTGACGCTGGTAGGTCAGCGTCATACACTTCTCTCCACAACGCCCGATTGGTCAAAAGCAACGCCCAGTTGGGTATTAAAGTCATTAGCATAAATCTAAAGTGGGTCATAACTTGGTCAAAATCGATCTAAATTTCTGATTTCTAAATAAAAACCACTGTTATCTACATTACAGCGCCGATCACATTATGTAGGAGACGGCACTTATAATGTGATGACAGAGCCTCTTTAAACCAACTTTGTGTAAATCAATAGTACAAGTGGGTATAAGAAACGTAATCTATCTTATTAGAGTAAAATACCCCTTTCTCTGCTTATTAGGCTCCTTTTCCCACCCTTCCTCCTAAGGCCTTATTCACACGAGCATGTCCAATTTGCTCTGCAAAAAACTGTTTTTCATCCAATGAATGTCCTTCTGGTTTCCATGTGTCATCTGTTTTTCTGCTCTACAAGAACTTCTTGGTTTCCCTCTTTTTTTTCTTTTCTTCCCCCTCTGTATATCTTAACTGGACCGTAAAAAACACTGTACACGGATGCCGTCCCCAAAACCAGACCAAAATGCTGCATTCTGTGAGGTTCTCACAATGGACACATGCGTCGTTGAAAGAACCCAGATGTCTGAATGCCCTATTGACGTGTATGAGTCAGTGTATTGTCCGTTGATGAGGAATGCGTTTGTGTGAATAAGGCCTTTCTTGGAGTTCACACGTAGTTCTTTGACGCGGAAACCGTGCTAAAAAACATCCGAAACCGCCTCCCATTGATCTTAATGGGAGGCGGAGGCTGTTTTTTCCCGTGAGTGGTAAAGACCGCTTGCGGGAAAAATAAGTGACATTCCCCATCTTCGGGTGTTCCCGTCTGACCTTCCATTGACATCAATGGGAGGCAGAGAGCCTCAATGGCCATGGCCTAAAAACGCAGCAAACACTCCTGAAGGAATTTTGAGGCAGATTTTTTCCGCCTGCAAAAAAAACTGTGTGAATAGGGCCTTACTGTTCACTCACTCTGAATTGAGTGCTTTTTCTGTCTTCTCAAGACCAGACAGATTAACAACTCAATGAAACATCAGGTTACAGCTGCCCATAAAAGTCCATGGAGAGGGGGAGGAGGTAGCATAGAGAGAAAGACAGATGCTGCAGCAGCTTCTGGTAAGCAGTATATTTCACCCCCCTGCTGGACATATGAAGATATATAGATAGTGTTACGCAGTATGTTCTCTTCTGCATTGTATGGCAGACATGATAGCAGTTAGGCTCCACCCACTAGTATAGGGAAAAGTAAGAATTAGGCCTCGTTCACATCTGCGTTGGAGGCTCTGTTATGTGCCTGTCGCAGAGCCAGCCGAAATTTCCAGAAACAATAGCTCAGCATGCTGCGCTATTGTTTCCGGTAAAACCACAGACACCTTGGCGGAACCCATTAAAATCTATGGGTTCTGCCAGTTGTGTCCGCGATGCAACCAAATCAGTGTGTCCGGTATTTTTTGTTAATCTGCTCCTAGGACAGAGCAACGGGAATATAGAACGCAGGTGTGAACGTAGCCTTAGAGAGAGAGCCTGCTGTGGGGACAACTGCTGAAAAAAATTGCAGAATAAGAGTCATAATGGCCAGAAATAGTCTTATTCCTCATGTACACACGACTGCTTATTCTGAAGTCACCTGAAACGACAGGTACATTTTAACATACTTGCGTGTCAGTGTAGGAAATGAAAATCTGACGATTTGGCGCTAAGAGATTGTTCACTTTAAGGTATTACATTAGAATTTGTGATAAAGCATTGTATTTACATTTTCTGAATAGCCCACTGATCTATGGCCTATGACATACACTTAAAAATATTACGATATAGGTATTTAACAATTTCTTAAAGATGTATAACATATTTTTTTTTCCCCCCTCTCCTTGTATGCTACTTCATCAGAGTATGCGTTCGTTCACATGGAAAAAGAAAGTGACGCTAGGGAAGCTATCAACAAACTGAATGGCAGAGATATAAGAGGCAAACGGATTAACGTGGAGATGTCCAATAAAGCTCATAGGCCTATGAGCAGTAATGGTAGCTCTCATAGCGGTCGCTCACGTAGGTCTCATGAATACCGAGATGCACCACAGAGCCGCTCTGAGACACATAACCGCAGGAAAGCAACTGAAGCGACTCACCCATCCTATTCACAGAAATCGCCATATGAACGTTACGGTGGAGATTCTGCGCGACATGATGCCTATGACAGCAGAGTGCGTCCACCTTCCCCTACGTACTACACGCGAGACAGGAGTCCCCTGCGGAGGTCGCCCACAAAATCGTACTATGAGGGAGCAATGACCTCCGCTGCACTTGCATCAAAATATCGTTCTCCAACCTCAGACTATAGTTCGTTGACATCCGCCTATCAGGTTCAGACAACTCCGTCATTGTCGTCTGCCTTTAGTAGCCAGACATCCGCGTTGTCTTCTGCCTATGCTAGCCGAGCCCCTACCGCTGGAAATCAGGCAGGATATGAGAGCCAGCCCTCTGCCTATGGTGTAGAAACTACTTTATATAGTTCCCAGACATCTGCAGCTTATCGGCCTCAAGTACCCGCTCTAACTTCAGGATATGCTACAGAGATTCCCTCAATGGCGTCGTCCTACAGCACTCAGACTGCAGCCAACCCTTATGGAGCCGTTTCTACCACTACCCCCTATGCGCCGCCGTCTGCACTGGGTAATGCTTATCGTCCACCCCAGAGTTCTGCCTATGATCCCTCACAAATCTCAGGTCTTGGAACTCAGCCTGCTTATTCATCTCTATCGGCTACAAATAATGCGCCCATGTACGAGCGCACCTGTCTTTCACCACCACGAAGCGCCGCTGACAGCTTCAAGAAAACTGCAAACGTTTATAAAAGGTAAGTAGCTAAAAGCTATATGTGCACAAACTTGACCGAGTTCGCTATGCTGTGTCGAAAGCACCATTTCTCCCCTCTTTGGGTCTTGTGTATCAAAAATGTGTCCTTTTTGCTTATAGCTTATAGGGAATCCGCATTCAGTTGTGTGTTTTTTAAACAAGGACTGGATAAATCTTTGCAAGGTTAAGAAACCAGCTACAGAGTTAGGAGCCAGCAATGACATACCGTAGGTCTGGGTTCATGCTCAAACTGAATGGCCTTCCAAGTCATTTGAAGTGTTGCTCCTCCTGTACACAGAATACAGCTCTCCCTTATTAGAGTAGTGTCAACCTACCGTCTAGTAGTGAACGTTGCGTCCCCCACTCCCCCCAATAGTCAAAGCAGGCCATCCCTTCCTTAGAAAACATTTAACAGCAAGCTTCCCCTAGATGACTCTCTACCAGCCCCCTCCACTATCGGTAGTTACAGAAGGGTGTCTTCTCTGCCGCTAATGCAAGGCCTTCTCTAGCTGCTCCCCTGATGTACTCTCCTCCAGCAGGCTCCAGTGATGCGCCCTCTGCTGGCAGGAAGCTACATACAGGGTATTCTCATGATATGTGGTACATGGAATACAACAACTGAAAAATAAGTGAGAAACGGGATGACGATATATTAGAGATACTAAAGGTGTTCTTTTGTGTGTATCCATTGCAGTGTTTAGATATAGTATCTAGCAGCCAAAAACGTGTTACATCAGTGATGTTTGCGAATAACTAAGAGATAAGTGCTTTGTCAGTATCTAAATGCTAATATGCAGCTTTCAATAAGTCTCAGGATCTTGCTAGTCTTTGAGTGTCTTGTTTATGTTTCAGGGGTAATA
The DNA here is from genome assembly GCF_050947455.1 of Rhinoderma darwinii. NCBI lineage: Eukaryota > Metazoa > Chordata > Amphibia > Anura > Rhinodermatidae > Rhinoderma > Rhinoderma darwinii. The sequence continues at coordinate 28,314,010 of NC_134695.1, forward strand.
TTTAGAGGAGTATTACCAACTCTGGGGCTCGCACCCATCTTCTGAACCCCTCCCACATGGAGAGTAGGTCGCCACCGCATTCTGGCGAAGTGTGAATGAAGAGGTGGCCAGGATTCAGCCAAGCTCACTGTTCTACAATATTTTCGGAACTCTCATAGAAATGAATAGAAGGCTTACGGAAACGGAAGCACAGCGAGCTCGGCTGTCGCCGTTAACTCCAATTTTTACTTTTATGGGAGTTCAGGAAACCGCGTATCACTGTGAGCCTGGCTGTTTTCTTAATCCTGGCCACATCTAAATTCCCTTTTTCTCTAAATGCAGTGGCTATCTCACCAAGCGGGTCAAGGGACCCTGGTTCGGGAGATAGGTGCTGTGAATATTCCATAAATCTCTAAGATGGGAATACCCCTTTAAGTAATTATCATGAGGGGGTGGGTATATCATGAGAGCAATTGGTTATTTCATGTTGGCCTCTGCTTTCAGTTAGTAAATGTAATTCACTGCAAGAAAATTTGGCTTTTGTTATCAGCCCCCTTACATAAAGGAGTCCGAAGGGGCCATATCTTATTTCACCATGTTCCTGTGCTGCACCGTCAGATCGCAGATAGCAATTTTTATGTAGGTAACCTTGTTTATGTACACACATTAACTAGTAACTGATCAATGTAGACTTAGGCCGGGGCTACACGCAGAATTTGTGGTGAGATTTATTAAGCTCTAACTTAAGCGTAGTAAAAAAAACAAACTGTTGTATTCAACTTTGTGCACTCCTGTGGATTCTATCTGCCAATCGATGAAAAGTTTAAGCGTTTACTGCGTACAAGTGGTCCCTGAAGTAACTATATTAATTGGTTCCCGGATGACTATTGGAAATTAGAAATATTGTAACTTGGGACCGTAAAACTAGTATTCTGGTTCTGAATCCACTAAAACGTCAACCAAAAATAAGAAAAGATTAAGCGGTTTATAAATATAGATAGAGCAAATCCTTACGGAGCTCTGCGGGAAGCTCTATGATGAGGACAGGAGCTTCTTCAGTGTACCAGAAAAATAAAGTGGGTTTGCCCTCACCTGGTGTCCAAAGGTGCAACTCCTCGCGGCACAGGTAAAGAGCAGTACAGGACATTCAGTACTGTAAGGCGGCGCTACTAGACCACCAATCTGTGCATACACTTCAGTGATACAGGTGTTTTACCAGTAAAATGCCCATGCTAAATGTCTGGTTCTTCCAGCTAATTAGATATGCCGCAGATCCGGACTGTCCGGCATTGCATGTTGAATGTGGTTTCAAGTAACAATCACCCAGGGGAGGCCATTGTATGTTGAAAATATTGTAACCTGATGACAATGTAACTTAAAGTACAAATGGTCCCTCATCGTTGAGTTTAATACTGCCCAGGAAACATCTTTTGCCAGGTCTAGGAGCATTCTCCAACAGTTAAGGGGGTTTTACACTGGGCGATTATCGTGCAGACGAGCGTTCATATAACGCTCGTTGCTGATAATTGCCCTGTGTAAAAAGGGGCAGCGATCAGCAGATAAACGAGCAAATGGAGTAACGACCGCTCGTCCCCATCCATAGCTCTGTGTCAGGGGAACAAACGAGCGCTGATCAAAGATGTCTCGCTGCATCGGCAGAGTGTTGGCTGGTGTAAAAGGGCCTTAAGGCTACATTCGGACGAATGTATCCAACCTCGGATGTGAAAAGATGCAAAAAAAATTTCCACCACCGAGGTGCACCTGTGCAGGACGCAGTATCGCGCATCCCCTAGAGTCTGGAGGGATTCGTGAAGCACCAAATAAAAATAGGACATGTCCTATTTTTTTCACGGACCCTTCACATGCTTCGTTGAAATAACAGTCATGTGAACGTCCCCATTGAAGTACATGCGTCCGTGTGATGTATATCCTCGTCTGAATGAGTCTTTAGGAGTAAGGTGAGGAATTATTACACTAACACTGGCAGCATCACAATATGGCATGGGGTCAGGAGCTCAGCCCGCACCATATCCGGTGGGTGACTTATGTTTCATACAGCTGACATCCGCCTACATTATCTCCGATCCTCGCCATTTAACGCCTCAGGTGCCACAATCAATAGCGACCACGACATCTGAGTGCTTAGACAAAAGGGAGAGGGCTGAATTTTTCCGCCGATCGCCTCTCCCATTATAAAATCGCAGGTTGACGATTTGTTTGCAATTGCAGCTGAAGGCCTAGTGATGAGGGCCTCTGGGTTTACCTTCTGTGTCCTACTATTAGGGCTTAATGGTAGAGCACAGAAAAAGGCAATACATAGGCTTTGCAGTGTATTGCCTGAATGATCTATAAGTGTATGATAGTTAACTAGGGCGACTAAAAAAAATGTCATAAAAAGAAAATGTATAACTGGTATCGCCGTGTCCGTTTAAAGTTCGAACTATTCAATTGGCTGCCAAATGCAGGCAATAAAGGGAGAAAATTCTGGTCACTTAAAACTAAAGTGTTAATTGTACGCTGTAAACCCCACCTAGTAGTGGTGCAAGCAGAAAGAAATCTATCGTTAAACTTTGTTTATACAGGGAATTTGGAGGTCTGTTAGAAGATATTAATTTCAATAACTGCAAATATGCGTAAAAACTTTTTGCCACATAATTTTGGACCTATTTAGACCAAAAAATGTTCAGACCGATATTTACTCGAAAAATAACGCAACACCAGTAACTTGACAGCTGCTGTGTTCTTTTTGTGCCCAGCAAGATTATTCTGGAACTCCGCTGCGCCCGAGCAATGCTTTCCGTAACCACTTGGTCCCAGGCGTTTAGCAGCAGTGTGCACTCTAGGTTTTCATAAAGATCCAGTCTTCAGGCAAAATAGGGAACAATTAAGACCATATTCTGTGAGCGGATGTATCCAGCACTCGTAATAAAACTTCTAGTTTATTAGGTCCTCTTTAAAACCGCTAGTTTACTGTGAGGCCATTTTTGTAAATGCTTACAGAAACCTTGGAGGTAGCGCAACTTACCCGGTCATGCCATGAAATCCTTTCGGTCTTCCAGATGATGTCTGCGTTGCTCTAGCTCCCGTGCCACATTAGAACTGGATCATTGCTGAGAGATCCGTAGGATGCCCAGGATAGGAGAAATCGTTCCTCTTTCTCGGTTCTCAAGGGGAAACGCCATGCTATTTACAGTTTATTTGTATGTACTGTATTTAACATGGATGTTGCTTTTATCATACTTGTTCTATAGCATTAAAAATTCCTTTTGTGTTTCGACCGCAGGATCGCTCCTGACCACCGTTACTCTGAACTATCCGATTATCGCCGTTTAACACAGGAGACACCGGATCCCTTCCGTCCATCGCCGCCCAAGTCTCAGATGGATTTTCATCGTACAACCGATACACAATCTGAGTACCCTCAATATGCCCCTTACAATGATTATCTACGAGCAGCACAACTACCTGACTATCCCCAACGTCCGTAACAGCATCTTATGGGTGATTGCCAATAGTCGGTGTAGGTTATTATTTTTATTTTATTTTTTTAAATATATATAGGCAATGTTAAACAATGTCCCTTGATTATAAAAAGTATTCTAAGGCCAGGTTCATACCCCTTTCAATTAAGAGGCGTGAAATCCACATTTAACACATGCAGATTTATTCCGCTGCTTGTGGACCTAGCCTAACAGTGTCATTGTTGCCTATAGTAACCAGTCATATGTCCAGTTTTTTTTCCCCATGGGCAGGGTTAGAAAGAAGCAATATGACACTTTTTTTGTCAGAACACTTGTCCAAAATGTATATATTTTTTTTTTTTTATGTGTGCGTGTACATATCTTCTGCAATCTAAAACAGATCTAGTTCTAAAACCATATACCACAGGAGTTTTGATAAATTTTTTTTTTTAATAGGAACTGTATCTTGCTTTATTTTTTTTTACATTGTCTACAAATTTAAAAATGGGGGATTGGAGTGTTCTCATCGTACCCATAACAACGTCTTCTGCGTACGTGCCTTAAATGGTACTTTAATAAGGCGTAAGAAGAGAGTTATTGAAGTTTATAAAGTGCTTTGGAGGTAGGTAGATGGGGAAAGTACACACTTGAAGAAAGGTTGATCAGCTAAAAAAAAAAAGAGATTGGGCAGCCCCTTTACTTACTTTGAACTTCCTTTGTATCCATTCGTTTGCATGAAATCTCCTTGTAGTACAAGGCTAGGGCTACATGACGACTTTGGCTGAGACACAGGTTGCACTACCAAAGATTGCTGTGTTGCGCTGGCTGCGTCGCAGTAATGAACGTGTCTGCGTTGCGACTCGCTGTTATTGCAACACGACAGCCCCAAGTAATCCATTTGAATTTCTTGCGAGTGTCGTGTTGCTGCAACGCAGCCATGTTCACTTTTATTACTGCTTTGCCACTCGAGTGACACAGCGATCTTTAGCTACATGGCCAAAGTCACCATGTTGCCTTCATCTAAGAAGAAGCTACCCTACATCATGAGACTGAACAGGCCATTTGCAACTGGAGCCAAATTTTCTTTAACTAGAACTATCCATTTTCAGATGTAAATATTACATATTGCAATTCATATATAATTTTAGTGCTAATGTATTTTCCATGCAACACTTGCTGGTCACTCATTTATTATTCTTTGTTTTAAAGCGCGCCTGTTGTATTTTTAATAAACAAACAAATGCAATTAAACTTTCCGTGTTTGATTTAAACTTGCGTTTAATTATTATAAAATATTTATTAACAGTGCAATTGTTTCCCCATCAGCTCAGATTCTTGCCATTAAGCGTTTACGCCGTGACCATCGCATAACTGTCTTCTGAACGTTGCAAGAACGTGTAGTCATTTGTGTCCAGTGACTCTACCCACACCAGAAGTGCAGTAGGGATATTGTTCGTGGACTTCTTGGCCTGAAGCACAACAGCAAATGTTTTTGTTTTATTTAGCACATATAATGCTAACTCACAAGCAATATTTTAGCAGTGTCATTTGTTTCTTCCCAGCTCCGTTGCATCCATGTATTTTAAACCCTTTCATTATGGGCAGATGTGTCATGGGATCTCAAGGGGGTTTTACACTGGGCAACTATCAGGCACACGATCATTCATCTGCTGATCGTATCGGTGTGAAAAAGTTAAATATCGTTGTTGGCAGCACATCTCCCTGTGTAAACAGGTGAGATGCGCTGCCGACATGATATTGTATGTGGGCAAGCGATCGGAGTAACGACCATTCGTCCCCATACATAGCTCCTTGTGACAGGAGTAGATGAGTGCCGATCAACGAGATGTCTCAATGATTAGTGCTCGCTGTACCGGCCAAAATCAGCCGGTGTAATAGGGCCTTTAGTCTGACCACCAGAATAGAAGAAATTACCTCCGGTCTACACACGAGAAAATTGTCTGTGTGGCTGACTTCCTGTGAACTACAGGTTTACATAATTGCCAATAAAATCCCTTCTGGAGTACTGCAATCTCTATCTTCACCCAGCTCCATCCTCCTTGTTCCTTTGTATGTCCCCTAATGCATATATAGGTGCTGAAGAGACTATTTCTGCCAAATGTAAAAGTCTAGGAGCTCAGGGATACAATCGGTGAATCAGCTGCAGTTATAAACTCCCCTGACTTGCATGAACTGTCCATAAACTATATGTGAGTTTTGTATGCAGAGTCTTTTGTATTTAGAGCCACTTCTCACTGTCTCCTGTGTAAAAACTGACAAAGAAATCTATTACAAGAAGTAGGCAGAGGAGACAAGCTTAAGCTACATAGGAATAAACGGAGACTCCGTGGTTAGGGGACAGAAGTTCTATGTTACTGATCTATCACTTGCTGCACTTGGGATGCAGAGAGTGCAATGTGATGAGCCTCTGTCCCATCTGCAAAACCAGAAGTATGGGAAATGTAGGCTGTGTTAGGGGAGCAATACCAGAGGTGAAGAAGGAACCAAGATGGCAGAAAAACCCATGAATGGCACCTCAACTAAAACAGGAATACATTAAAGCCTCTACATTATTCTTTAATAATAGCCTACTGCTGGAGTTTATCTTTAGGTTACTGAAAAAGGGCTATATAATAATATATATAATGAATACACACTCACCCACGTGTGTACAAGGGCTGGTATAATAGCTGGGTTTCACCTACTTTGTCGCCCACTATTACTACCCCTTTATAATCAGGGTCACTAGGGTTATGCCTAGTTCCCCTACCATTTCCTTATACTAACGTCTACTTGCTTTGCTTCTACGGAATAAGGCCGTACAATATATACAATTGTATAGTAAATAAAGGGTAATATTTATTACTATCACACTTACATATAAAATACACCAAACATAGAACACCGTATAGTATCAGTATACCCCAATACATATAACACGTTAATATATACTGAGTATACTCGCACTATACGTAGTACAGTATAAACATGATATCACAATCCTAATTATACCGCCACCCACTTATCTAAACATACATATGAATGCAGTTCCGTTACGATACAATACACGCTCACTATTTCTGTCCAACTCCCTCCTAATATACCTTTCCCTATACTGGGGTTCAGCAATGGGTTAACAGCGACAGCAGGAGGATAAAGGGTAAACTTAGGAACTACGGAGGAGAAAGGGATTTCAGACTGCAACGGGTAGACAGCAGCAATGGGTTAACAAGGGGTTGCTGTGTAGCAGGTAAATGGTGGGAAAGGGTTAAACAGGTATGCAGGTAAAGGGTTGAAGTAAGGAGGGGGGAGAGCATAACGTGTAGCTGCAGCTACACGTGGATACTTAGCAGTCCATGTGGTACAAGTTGGTGTGGTCCCTCAGGAAGGGCCATGAGGCAAGAGCAGGCCAGGAGGGAGGAGGCGACCCTTAGTGGAGCCAGGTAGCAGGAACAAGAGAGAGAGAGAACTTTGGGACTGTTTGTCCTTTTAACCACCCCCCCCCCCTCCGTGCACATCTGTGTGACCTCACAGGCTCATGCACGTGAAAGGGAGGGGGCCTGGGCCTCATGGAATTCCATTATCTAGTAGGGGGATGGAAGGGCAGTTGGAACTTCCTGATCAGTTCATTGTTTGATTTACATCCCCCAGGGTGTCTGATTAGATGACACCTTTCTGGAGGGACAAATGTATATATATATATATATATATATATATCTACACTACATGTACATAGATATAAATATATAAAACACTTCCCTTTACAGTTACATAGAAAAAAGACATGTCTATCAACATAGGTCATAATAATTATTTTTCCAACGTACTTTATATTCCTTTTGTCTTTTATCCAAATGAACATAACACGATTGAAGGGTTATTTGGTGCGCTTAGAATAGGCCATCAATGTTTGATAAATGGATGGTTGACCTCCGAGACCAATGCATCCCCTGCATTATTTACGCAAACACAGCGTCTCATCTGTATGAGTGGATGTACCTGGTAATGCAACTTGTCCCGATTTAAATTAATGGGATTGAGCTGCAGTGTCAGACAGCAGGCGGTGCAGGTGCTTTGTCTACAGCGACATCTTTTGGCTGATCTTCTAAGCAGGAGCTGTAACTGCTCCTGATCTTAGAGCAGCCTGCTAAATATAGCTGGGGTCGAAAAACATTTGGACCCCATCTGTTTAATCCTTTGATGGCCGCGGTCCATGACTGCAGCAAGGTCACAGGGAACTCTCCTCTTTGATCGTGTCACCGGAAACCCGGTGATGTGATCAAAGACCGGTGGATCCCTCTGCAGTCAGCCCTGGGGACATAGAAGGGACCCCAGGCTGTCTGTTCAGTAAGTCTGCTGTTAGGGCACATGTGCTGCCCTAACAGCAGCCTGTGTCAGTGACAAAGTATAATGTATTCGCATACAAGCGTATACTAATACATTATAAGTAAAAAATAGAGTTGTAAATAAAGTTATCCCTTAAAGGAACAGTGTCACCAAAATTTTTTTTTTAATATGTGAAAGATGTTAGTGCTTTATTAAAAACGTTTGGATCAATTTGTGTGTTTGTGTGTTACTTTTTTTTATCTTTACACTTTTTCTTCCCTATGGGGGCTGCCATTTTTTTTTCCATTTCTGTATGTGTCGATTAACGACACATACAGACATGGAATACGGCAGCTCCAGTCCCATAGGGACTGCGAACGGGGCCCGTTCCATCCACTATCGTGTACGCCGCTGTGTGGGAACGGCGCATGCGCCGCTCCCACACAGTTCAATTTGAAATGCGCGCCGTCCGGCGCCATTTTCCTGTGGACCGGAAGTCGCGGCCGGACAGTAAGATTACTACTTCCGGTCGCGGCTTCCGGACTTGTGCACATGGAGCAGCGGCAGCAGACGGAGCGGATGGACCGGAGGGAGCGGCGGCGACTGGAGCAGGTAAATTATTTCTATGTATGTTCGTGTTTCAGTGTGTGTTTACTACTGTATGTAAACCTACTACACTGTGTGTTAGCTCAAAAAATGGCGACACACAGTGTAGGAGGTTAGACCGTTCAAACCCCTCGTTTCTCCCGGCACTAGCCAGGATAAAGGAGGGGGTGATTCTGAGAGCTCACTAGAGCGAGGGATTTTTACCCAATTTTGCAGCATAAAGCAATGTGGTTGCTTTACCACATGCAATGCTGCAATTTTGGGAATGGCTCCATCTAGTGACCAGTGCTGGGAAATATTATAAATTGAATCCAATTTATAATATTTCCTGACTCGGGAAAAAAAAAAAAAAATTAGAACAATGTTTAATCACCTATACACTAACTGTTTAACTAAAAAAAAAAAAAACATGTTTTGCTGGTAACACATTCCCTTTAATGACATCTCACGTACTAGAATGTGACAGCCGTTAAGGGGAGGCACAGCTGACACCTCACTGCAATGCCCGTTTAACACCTTAAATGCTGCGATTGACCGCTGCATTTATATTGTTAGAATCAGGGGGCACCCCCTGAAACACGCCATCACAGAGCCCCCCCCCCCCCCTGTGATGCGATAATTTTTTCCTAGCCTCCCAGTACATTATGTGGTACAATAGATGGTGCCATGAGAAACTACAACTTGTCCTGTAAAAAAGCAAGCCCTCGTCTGGCTATGTCCACAAAATAAAAAAGTTAAGGCTTTTGGAAGGTGGGGAGGAAAAAAAACGAAAACTAAAAAACTCAAAATGGCCGTGTCCTTAATGGGATTAAACAAAAAAGATTTTTTTTAAAAAGTCATTATTTTGCATAAAATATATTTTATTGCTCCTACATTAAATAAAAACAAATAAGTGTATTATTATAGGGAAAAAATTAAAACATTTTAAAAAAGTACACATATTTGGTATCACCGCGTTCATAAACTCAAACTAAAGTTATCTTTCTTCAACGGTGAACACCGCAAAAAAAAAATCACGTTTACCCCAAAACAGTACCAATAAAAACTACAACCCATCCCGCAAAAAACAAGCCCCTACATAGGTTTTTTTAACTGAAAAATAAACAAGTTACGGCTCTCAGAATATGGTAACACAAAAAATTTATTATTTTATAAAAAAGTGATTTTATTGTGCAAACGCTGCAAAACATAAAAAAACGATATACATATGGTATCACCGTAATCGTACCAACCCGCAGAATAAAGTAAAACTGTCATTTATAGCTCACAGTGAACGCCCATAAGAAATAATATATAAAGCCAAAATTGCTGTTTTTTTGTCACCTTGGCTCTAAAGAAAATGCAATAAAAAGTTGTATGTACCAATAAAAACGACGGCTCGTTCCACCAAAAATAAGCCCTCACACCGCTCAATCGACCAAAAAATAAAAAAGTTATGGCTCTCAGAATATGATATTTTAACAAATAGTTTTTTCTTTAGAAAAGTAGTAAAATATAAAAAAAGCCATATGAATTTGGTATCACCGTAATCGTATTGAGACGCAGATTAAAGTTAAGTTGTAGTTTTTACTGCACGGCGATAGCCGTAAAAACAAAACCCAAAAAACAATGGGGGATTCACAGGTTTTTTTTTTTTATTTCAGCCCACAAAAAATTTTAATTTTAGTTTCCCAGTACATTATATGGCACTTTAAATGGTGTCCATAAAAACTATAACTCCTCCCGCAAAAATATAAGCCCTCACACCACTCTATTGATGGAAAAATAAAAAAGTTATGACTCTTGGATGGCGGGGAGTGACAAATGAAAAAGCAAAAAAAGGATCAGTCCTGAAAGGGTTAATTAATTTCTAATTAAATACATTTATTACCACATGTTGGGTATTGCTGTACTCGAGAGCAATTGCTGTACAAATGTTGGGTGGCTTTTTCTCCTTTGTTCCTTGTGAAAATGAGAAAATTCAACATTTTAGTGGACAAAAATGTTGATATTCATTTTCACAGCCTAACTCCACTAAATTCTACAAAAAACCTGTGGGGTCAAAATGCTCACTATACCCCTAGAAAAATTCCTTGAGGGGTGTAGTTTCCAAAATGAAGTCACTTATGGGGGATTTCCGCTGTTTTGGTCCTTCCAGGGCATTGCAAACGCGACATGGCACCGAAAACCATTCCAGCAAAATCTGCACTCCAAAATCCAAATGGTGCTCCTTCCCTTCTGAGCCCTGCCGTGGGTCTAAACATCAGTTTAATACCATATATGGGGTATTGCCGTAATCGGGAGAAATTGCTTTACAAATGTTATGGGGCTTTTTCTTCCTTATTCCTTGTAAAAATTTTAAAAAAATCTGTTTTCTCGGAAACAAAAGTAGATTTTCATTTTCACAGACTGATTCAAATTAATTTTAGCAAAAAAAAAAAATACCCTTAGATAAATTCCTTGTGGGGTGTAGTTTCCAAAATGGGGTCCATTTTGGGGAAGGTTTTCACTGTTTTGGCATCATAAGACCTCTTCAAACCTGACATGGTGCCTAAAACATATTCTGAAAAAAAGGAGGCCCGAAATACACTAGGTGTCCTTCTCTCCTGGGGTCTGTGTTTCAGTCCATTGGCACACTAGGGCCACATGTGGGATATTTCTAAAATATGCAGAATGTGGGCAATAAATATTGAGTTGCGTTTCTCTGGTTAAAACATTCTGTGTTACAGATTTTTTTTATTACAAATGAATTTCGGCAAAAAAAATGAAATTCGAAAATTTCACCTCTACTTTGCTTTAATTTCTGTGACAAAGCGCCTAAAGGGTTAGGAGACTTTAAGAATGAGGTTTTCAATACTTTGAGGGGTGGAGTTTTTAAAATGGGGTAATTTATGGGGACTTTCTAAAATATAAGGCTCTCAAAGTCAGAACTGAACTAGTCCCTGAAAAAATATCGTCTTGAATTTTCTTGAAAATGTGAGAAATTGCTGCTAAAGTTCTAAACGTAACATCCTAGAAAAATAAAAGGATGTTCAAAAAAACGATGCCAATCTAAAGTAGACCTATGAGAAATGTTAAGTAGTAACTATTTTGTGTGTTATTACTATCTGTTTTACAAGCAGATACATTTCAATTTCGAAAAATACTATTTTTTGAAAATTTTCTCTGAATTTTGGTCTTTTTCACAAATAAATCTTAAATTTGTCGACCATTTTTTCACTAAAATAAAGTACAATATGTCAGGAGAAAACAATCTCAGAATCGCTTGGATAGGTATAAGCATTCCAGAGTTATTACCACATGAAATGACACAGGTCAGATTTGGAAAAAATTGGCTGGGCCACAAGGCCAAAATAGGCTGCGTCCTGAAGGGGTTAATTTCTTTTTTGTTTGCTTTTAAAGCTGATCAATTTAATAATGCAGACAAACCTGCAAAACATCCATTGCCTGCAACCCAAAGTCCAAAAATAGAACCCCACAGTAGAAATGTGGAAAGTTTAGTGGCTTAACCCCTACCCTCAAAACTATCTACAGTGGTGCACGAAAGTTTGTAAACCCTTAAGAATTTTCTATATGTCTGCATAAATTTGACCTAAAACTCCATTAGATTTACACACAAGTCCTAAAAGTACATAAAGAGAACCAAGTAAAGCCAGTAAAAAGGCTAGCACTAACCCTTCATTATTACCCTGGTACCCACCACCACCACCAGGGGTATCGGGAAGAGCCTGGTACAATCCTGTACCCGACCATCTGGAGTGATGGCCGGGTACTGGGGCCTTCCCACCCTGGTAATGTTTAGGCTGCTGCTATGTTGTAGCTGATTGGTTATGAAAAATTGGGGGGACCCCACGTCATTTATTTTTTTTAATTAAAAAAAACAACGTGGGCACTCCCCATTTTTCATAACCAGCCAGATACAACATAGCAGCAGCAGGCTAGCAATACCAGGATGGGAATGGCCATGGTCTTTGGCCCTTCCCAGCCTCAATACCAGACTGTGGCCGCCCCAGTGCCCAACCATCACTACAGATGGTCGGGTACTGGATCTTCCCTGTACCCCTGGTGGCAATGGGTGCCGGAGTAATAATGGGGGGGGGGGGGGGTTAGTGCTAGTATTTTTACTGGCTAACACTAAGCCCTGCCTTAGTAATGGATGTCGTCAAACAGACAACTGCCATTATCAAGGTGCTAATAAAATATTAAAAAAACACATAAATATAAATATTTTTATTGAAATAAAAACTCCCCCCACACTACCCTTGTTAACCATTTTATTTAAAAAACCAAACATAGATGATCGCAGTAGTCCACCGAATCTACGACGTAGTCCAATAGGTCCAGCAGAACCTGCAAAAAAAAAATAAAGTTAGCAATATGAAAAATATAAATACTTATACTCACCTACAGCAGACTTCTGTCTTCTCCCCTGCACCACAATAAGTACTAGAGGTCAATGAACTGTAGTTTCTATTGTGGTGCACGGGACCTATAGATGCGCCAGAAATATTAAGTTATTAGTAATTCTGGCGCATCATGGCGCTTCCACCCACAAACCTCTCCCACACATGCTGACACTCTGCAATCTCCCCCCCCCCCCACATGCACCACCCAGCACGCACCCCCCCCCTCAAACACACTCCTGCAAACCACCACAACATGCCCCCCACGAGCACCCTGCACGCACCTCCCACACACACACAAGCATACCAACAAACCCCCCCCCCCCAGAGACCCTGCAAGCACCCACCCACAGACACACCCACACGCACACTACCTACTATGCTTCCAGGCTTCAACAAGATGGCGCCGGTTTTCCCCCTACAAACCAGCTTCTAGGCCGGTCGCCGTAAACTGCACGTCACAAAAAATTAAAAGCGGCACTCACCCACGATGGTAAAAACTTTTAATGTGGCAAAGCAAGGGAAGACAAAGGCATGTCGCTTCGTACGTAGTGCTTCTACGGTCTGATAAGTCCGTAGAAGCGCTACATAGCGCGAAACAGACTGTAACGTTGTTAGCTCTCTGCTTTGTCCTCCCTTGCTTTGCCACATTAAAATAAGTTTTTACCATCGTGGGTGAGTGCCGCTTTTCATCTTCCATTCTTGTTAATGTAATTACTGCTTCCTTGACTGATGAGCACCACCAAATAAATGGATATGGAACCCTTGTTATAATGGGGGCTGCCTTTTTATTTTATTGCATCTGAATCTGCAGGCAAAATTCTAAATCCTCTCTTAGCCGACCCTATCTCCTATACCCTGTAGCTGCCGTGTAGCATCTGTGTAGGCATCGTGAAGAGACACATACACAGAAGCGATAAAAAATGGCAGCCCCCATAAAAATAAAGTGTTGATAATAAAAAATTTTTTTTAATGTAAATAAATGTATTAAATAAATTAAAACGGGGGTGTGGCTTAGGCATGGCGGCGTGAGGCAGCAACTTCCCAGAGCTCCAGACATATCCCACTGATCAAGACAGCACATCCCCTCTTACTAGCCCGTTGCGACATGCCAAGGGGCAAATCCAAACCCGGAACCTTCAGAGTCTCTCGTGATCCATCTTTGGCCCGGTTCCTGCAACCACCGACACTTCCACAGGGAGAGAGAGACGGTCGGCCGCCTAAGCCTGTAATGGTGTCTTCCACTGATCCGGCCACGTGCGCGCTGGCCGAGCTGTCGCAGGACATTTCCGGCGGTATTTCACACTGTGTCGCCTTCCCCCAGTGCATCCTTTCCTATGCCGTCAGCCACGAATACGCCGGTGGATCGCACTCTCACCAAGCTATGGAAGATGGTGAGAGCTCCCCACGCTGGCCGACATGGACGCGCACAAGACACGCCTGGAGGAGAAACAGGCCAATGCCCTGCAGGAGTTCTCCCTGACTGTCCGCTCACTCAATGATCGAGTCACTCGTCTAGAGAAGCATACTTTGTCACTCGTTACAGAACTTACAGCGCTTGCTACAACTGTGAGTATGCAGGCCGTACGTATGAAAGACTTCGCCTTCCACCTGGATGATATCGACAATAGAGGACGGCGTAACAATCTTAAGTTACAAGGTGTCCCCGAATCAGTGTCTTCAGAGGATTTACACAACGTAGTGTCCACCATCTTTAATAAAATGCTGAACCGCACGCCTGAGGCTCCACTTGAACTGGATAGGGTCCATCGCTCAACGGGTTCTAGAATCAGGGATCCGGAGCACCCTAGAGATGTGATCTATAGAGTTCACTTCTACAAGTAAAAAGAGGAAATTCTGCGCAATGCCTGGAAGTGACTCTCCGTACCACATAATGGCGCCGACGACCTTATCTTACCTGATGTGTCTAGGCTAACGCTATATATGAGTCGTGTTGTTAAACCTCTGTTGAAAGCCACCAAGCGGGCAGGAGCATCATACCGCTGGGGTTATCCTTTCCATATAATCCTACGGAAGGCAGGTAGCACATTTGCCGTTAAAGCCCCCTTGGATCTTGCTGACGCCTTTCGTTTTCTGGAACCAGATGTGGTCTCGGTCCCGTACTGGACCTTACCTCCCCCTTCATTGCCACCCAGGAGGGAAGTGGGGATACGTCCCCCAGACCAGAGCCTCGCGGAGGAAGTTCCGTGCGCTTAGTTCGCAGTCCCCGTGTTGGGAACAGTGACTGAAGGGACAAATTTGAGTCTTATCTGCCACCCACCTGGATCAATTCTCCTGGTCTAAGTGTGACCTCTACTGCTCGCTTCGATGTCAGTTTCCTATAATGCCCTCTGACTAGCCCCTTTAGGCTGTCTTCCTCCTCCGACATTTTGTTCTGAGAAGAGACGTGATTTTCTGAACTTGCAGAAGATGGAGGCCACGTTCACGGTGCAGTTGATCATACATTATATAGCTTTCGCAGATTGCACTGGTTTCTCTCCTTTAACCGGGCCCAGGGCATCTCTCTAGGGGGGCAGACTGTTGAGTAATATGTTGGACCTTTAGGGTATGTTCACACAGCCTATTTTCGCAGCGAAAAAGAAGTGCAGGACACTTCTTGGGACGTTTTTGGAGCCGTTTTCCATAGACTCTATTGAAAAAAGCTCCAAAAACGACCGTAAAAAAAAGCTGCGAAAATTGCGAGTGCCACAAAAAAAGTCTGAAAATCAAGAGCTGTTTTCTCTTGAAAACAGCTCCGTATTTTGAGACGTTTTTGACTGCGTGTGAACATACCCTCAGGGTATGTTCACACGCTGAGAGGCAGTTACGTGTGAAAAGACAGACTGTTAACAGCTGCCTCGTTTCACACGTAAAAGCTCCTCCTCGTAATTTACGAGGCGTCTGAGACGCTCGTAAACCTTGAGCCGTGCTTCATTGATTTCAATGAAGAACGGCTCAAATTACGTGGCAAAGAAGTGCCCTGCACTTCTTTGCCGAGGCAGTATATTTACGCGTCGTCGTTTGACAGCTGTCAAACGACGACGCGTAAATTACAGGTCGTCTGCACAGTACGTCGGCAAACCCATTCAAATGAATGGGCAGATGTTTGCCGACGTATTGCAGACCTATTTTCAGACGTAAAACGAGGCATTATACGCCTCGTATACGTCTGAAATTTGGCCGTGTGAACATACCCTTAGTGTTTACTCGGAGTTCATACTGGTCGTCCCTTTTTGTATAATGTCTAGAGTATAATTTTTCCTCCCCTTGGATGTTACTGGGGAAACTGTTTATTGGTTGATAACAATGTGTTGTCTAATATGTCCTATGCACTTTGCAGTCCGAAAGCTCCGGACTGCTTATGTTGTTGTGCCTTTCTACGACCTCATTTCAAGACCTGTGTTTTTGCTCCTCCCATTTTTAGGGTCGAACAAATCGCAGTAATCCCTTGGAGCCTTTGGGCTCTTCCTCTCTTACTCCTCCTATTTTTCCTGTACTTTCTGACTTCTTACTTATCCTTTGATCTGCTATCTCCTCCCTTTTTCCCACCCACTGTCCTCAGGGTCATAATCCTTGCTTTATCATGACTAACCTAACTGTTGTTGAACTGACAAGGTTACGAGACAAATTGCATACTCTGACACTTTCCGCAGCCAAAACCTCCCTCACTAAATGCCACAGACACTACTATGAATTTGGCAACAAGCCGAGACAAACTTTAGCGCGGGCCCTGCGCACGCAGAGAGTGCGCACATACGTCCCATTCATTAACACCCCTAATGACACGAGGGTACACTGGAGAAATTGCAGACACTTTTCGATCCTATTATTTAGAGAGGTACAGCCTGCGTGGTAATGCGGGTGTTCCCCTTCCCAATTCCAGACTCGACACCGTCAGGTCTTACATCCAGGCCTCAGGATTGAGTCATATCACCCACGGGATGCTGTAACAGCGTTGGACTCCCCGATTTCAAAAGAGGAGTTTATTGAGGCCCTCAAAACATCCCCCTCGGGTAAGGTTCCAGGCCCTGATGGCCTATCACTACCCTATTATAAGAAACTTGCTTCCCTTCTCACTAGTCCATTTTTGGCTGCTTTTACTTCCATCCCCGAAGGCAGATCAAAGCCTGCGGATATACTGAGAGCCCACATAACAGTGATCCCCAAGGAATATAAGGACCCTTCCCTATGCAGTAGTTACCGTCCCATCTCCCTTCTTAATTTAGATCTAAAACTTTTTTCAAAGATATTAGCCACACGAAGCACACCATTCCTATCCATCATAATACATAGGGACCAGACAGGTTTTCGCCCAGCAAGAGAGACCAGAGATAATACCATCCGGGCCATTAACCCCTTCCCGCTCCTGGACGTACTATTAAGTCATGGTAACCATAGCGTTCGCGCTCCATGACCTAATAGTATATAACGGGAGGAACATCCATTTCGGCCGTCATCCCGACACATATAGGAGCAGTGACAGCAGTTGTCGCAGCTCCTATAGCTGGGACCGATCGCTGTCCCCGCTGATTAACTCCTTAAAAGCCGCGTTCAATAGCGATCGTGGCTTTTTAGGGGTTAAACAACCATCGATGGGCCGCTACATGATAGTGGGCAGTGATGGTTCCTTGATTTTTAATCTACCCCAGTTTTACTTACTCTGATGCACTCCGCACAGCTTATTCCCCTCATCTTTTCCTTCTGAGTCCTGCTGTGTGCCCAGGCAGCTGTTAACAGCCACATTGTGAGGTTATTGCAATACCCGGGAGAACCCATTTTCGGGTCGGCCGGCAGCGGAGTGTCACCCGCAAGCTGCCAGCAAATCGCGGGCCGTGCACATGGCCGTCCTTTATTTTCTATGAGCCTTTTTGCGGTCCAGGCTCCTGGGCCATGCACGGACCATGGAAACCACGGTTGTGTGGAAGGCTCCATAGGAATGGATTTTCGGGGGAATTGCGCCCGCAAAAGCACGTTCGTGTGCATGGGCCCTTAGGTTGAGTTAAAAAAAAAACTCTGTTAGGCCAAATGCACACGATACTTATTACATGCAAATTTGTCGCTGGTATTTTTGTGCGGCAAATCTGCATTGTAATACAGTACCAGCAAAGTAAGGCGAAATTCACACGAACGTGTGCGTTTTTCGCGTGCAAAAAACAGCGTTTTGCAGTTCCGTGTGGCATCAGTGTTTGGTGCGTGGCTGCGTGATTTACACGCATATGCCATCCTTATGACACGCGGTTTCCATGCTTAGAAACTGCAATGAATGTGGTGCTTTTTTTCCCCCCTTCATTTATTTAACAACTGTAGCGCAAATCACGTTCGACACACGGAAGTACTTCCGTGTGATGTGCGTAATTTTCACGCACCCATTGACTTCAATGAGTGCGTGATGCGCAAAAAACGCTCAAGCATAGGACATGTCGTGAGTTTTACGCAGCGGACATACGCTGCGTGAAAATCACGGAATGTCGGAATGGCCCCATTAACTTACATAGGTCCGTGCACGCGCGTGATTTTCACGGACGTTAAATACGCTTGTGTAAATAAGGCCTTAAAGAGATCAAGAAATCTCATCTACATGTCGAATTTTCTGCACAAAAATTTACCTGTGGTGCGTATTTAAAAAATATGATTCATCAATTTATCTTGCGTTTCCGCTTGCGAATTATTTGACTAGTTTAAAAAAACGCACTATTAGGGCTTATTCAGACGAACGGGATATACGTCCGAGTAACGTGCGTGATTTTCACGCACGTCGCACGGACCTATATTAGTCTATGGGGCAGTGCAGACAGTTGCGTGATTTTTCCGCAGCGTAAGGGGGGATTCACACGAGCGTGATTTGGCAGCGTGTAGGGCGCGTGGTTTTCGCGCGGCACGCAATGCCCTATAGAAGTCTATGGGGCAGTACACACAGTCCGTGTATTTTGCGCAGCGTTTGTTCGCTGCGCAAAATACGCGACAGGTTCAATAACTCTGCGTATTTCACGCATCACGCACCCATTGAAGTCAATGGGTGCGTGAAAACCAGGCAGGTCGCACGGAAGCACTTCAGTGCGAACAGCGCACGAGCTGTCAAAAGGATGAATGGAAACAGAAAAGCACCACGTGCTTTTCTGTTTCCAAGCATCCAAACGGAGTGAACCCCGACAACCGTAGCTAACTTCACCGGGTTCGGCCAAACTCGTTTTGGCCGAACCCGGCAAAAAAATTTCCGGTCCGCGACGTCGGGAGACATTCACTGTGCATGGTGCTGAAAGAGTTAAACTGTTTCAGCACCATGGACAGTGACTTGCGATCCCAAAATACATGAACCTGTAAAAAAAAACGAAGTTCTAACTTACCGATTACTCCTGTCTCCTTCCTGCAGTCCGACCTCCCGGGATGACACTTCAGTTCAAGTGACATCTCCAGCCAATCACAGGCCAAGCACAGGCTGCAGCGGTCACTTGGACTGCCGCGTCATCCAGGGAGGTGGGGCCCGATGTCAAGAGAGGCGTGTCACCAAGGACGCGTCACCAAGGACGCGTCACCAAGGCAACGGCCGGGAAGTTCTCGGTAAGTAGGAACTTTTTTTTTTACAGGTTTTTCGCTGTTGTGTTCGGCATTCACTGTCGAGGGTGCTGAAAGATTTAGCTCTTTCAGCACCTTGGACAGTGACGGGCGTTGACAAGCCTCATCTCTATGATGCCGGCTGCGCGAAAATCACGCAGCCGCGCATCAGACACGCATGACACACGCAGCTGTCAAATGGTTTTTGCGCTCGCAAAACGCCGCGTTGTTTGCGCGCGCAAAAACGCAACGTTCGTGTGAATCTGCCCTAAGTCCGCTGCGAAAAAGTCATGACATGTCCGTTCTTTGGCCGTATTTCACGCATCACGCACCCATTGAAGTCAATGGGTGCGTGAAAATCACGCATGCCACAGCACTTCAGTGGGACGCGCGTGATTCGCGCATCAGCTGTAAAAAGGATGAATGAAAACAGAAAAGTACCACGTGCTTTTCTGTTTACAAACATCCAAACGGAGTGTCATAATGATGGCGGCGGCGTGAAAAGCACGCAGCCGTGCATCATACGGGGCTGACACACGGAGCTGTCAAGGGCCTTTTGCGCGCGAAAAAGCAGCGTTTTTTGCGCGCGCGAAAAAGCCGCGTTTTTTGCGCGCGCAAAACGCACACGCTTGTGTGAATCCGGCCTTAGGTGCAGATTTTACCTGCGGTTTTGATGCGGATTTTGTGCACCAAATTCCTCAATGTGTGCGTTACAGAATTTGCTATTGATTTACAGCAAATTAACCCTTTAGGCTGGGTTCACACGACCTATTTTCAGACGTAAACGAGGCGTATTATGCCTCGTTTTACGTCTGAAAATAGGGCTACAATACGTCTGCAAACATCTGCCCATTCATTTGAATGGGTTTGCCGACGTACTGTGCAGACAACCTGTCATTTACGCGTCGTCGTTTGACAGCTGTCAAACGACGACACGTAAAAATACAGCCTCGTCAAAAGAAGTGCAGGACACTTCTTT
Organism: Rhinoderma darwinii; assembly: GCF_050947455.1. Lineage (NCBI taxonomy): Eukaryota > Metazoa > Chordata > Amphibia > Anura > Rhinodermatidae > Rhinoderma > Rhinoderma darwinii. The sequence continues at coordinate 28,334,295 of NC_134695.1, forward strand.
CAGACGTAATTTGAGCCGTACTTCATTGAACTCAATGAAGCACAGCTCAAAATTTACGGCTGTCAGAGAAGCCTCGCAAAATGCGAGGAGAAATTACGGCTGAAACGAGGCAGCTGTTTTCTCCTGAAAACAGTCTGTCATTTCAGCCGTAAAAGCCAGCTACCGTGTGCACATACCCTTGCATTGTAAAGGATGAAATACGTTACAATTCTGCAACATAAGGGTATGTTCACACACAAACTCAAAAACTTCTGAAAATCAGGAGCTGTTTTCCCTTGAAAACAGCTCCGTATTTTCAGACATTTTTTAAGCCACTCGCGATTTTCGTGGCGTTTTTTTTTACGGCTGTTTTGTTTAGCTTTTTTGAATAGAGTCTATGAAAAACAGCTTCAAAAACGTCCCAAGAAGTGTCCTGCACTTCTTTTTCGCGGCCGTTTTTCAAAACGGGCGCGCGAAAAGAAGGCCCGTCGGAACAGAACGCCGTTTTTCCCATTGCAATCAATGGGCAGATGTTTGGAGGCTTCCGATTTTTCGGCCGTTTACAGTCCGAAAATGGGTTGTGTGAACATAACCTCATAGGCATGCAACTGATTTAACCCCTTCCCTCCTCAGCCATTTTTCGGATTTTCACTTTTGTTTTTTCCTCCCCACCTTCCAAAAGCTATAATTTTTTTATTTTTCTGTCTATATGGCCATATGAGGGCTTGTTTTTTGCGGGACAGGTTGTAGTTTTTCCTGTCACCATTTTTGTACCGCATAATGTACTGGGAAGCTGAAAAATATATATTTGTGGGGTGAAATGGGCAAAAAAAAGTGATTACGCCATTTTTTGGGGGGGGTTTTGTTTTTACGGCATCCATCAGGCGGTAAAAACGACATATTCACCTTATTCTACAGGTTAATACGATTACGGTGATACCAAATTTATGTTTTGTTTTGTTTCACAACTTTTAGAAAAATAAAACTATTTTCTAAATTAAAAAAATGTTTTGTGTCGCCATATTCTAAGAGCCATAACTTTTTCATTTTTCCATCAATTTAGCGATGCAATTGACCACGGCATTTAAGGTGTTAAACGGGCGGAATCTAAGTGATCTTTGATTCTGCCCATTGCAGTGAGGTGTCGCTGTGTCTATACTTCCCATATATACCTAACCCTTATCACGTACAGTTACGTGATATTGCATTAAGGGTATATAAAATCAGTAACACGTCCATGCAGATTTTTTTCTGCTACATGTGCATGAGGTGTTGACAAACACCATTCACGAGTTAGGGCTTATTCAGACTAACGTGTTAATCGTCCGTGTGAAGAACGTTTTTTTTTTAATGGCCATCACACAGCTGCATGTATTTCTATGGGGTTATTCACATGGTTGTTGCTTTAATGGACCGTGTGAAGGGCCTGTAAAAAAAAATAGAACATGTCCTATTTTTGCGCATTTTTACGGATCCCTCAATAGACACTCAAGTCTATGAGGGATCTGTGAAAACGGGTCCCGCACGGGTGAAAATCAGCCGTGAAAAACGGCCGTTATTCACGGCTGAATTCAGACGTTCGTCTGAATATCGCCTTATATTGTAATTTGTAGTGAATTTTCAGTGCGCAATCCGCACCAAAAATAGGAGACAAGTGGCCTTATTCAGACATCCATGTTCGGTCTGTAATATACAGATCATGTATCGGCCATATTTCCCAGACCGACCACAGTTCAGGGAGCTGGGTTTCTAGCATTAGTTATCTATAATCATAGGAGTCAGTCCCTCCCTTCCCGTGGGAATACTGTCCCCGGTCCTGTACTGAAAGCATCATTACAGTATGGGGCAGTATTCCCGCAGAGAGGCAGGGACTCCTAGCAGAATTCATAACTCTGATGCTAGGAGTCCAGCTCCATGAATTGTGGTCGGCCTGGGAAATACAGCCGATACACTCTCCGTATATCACGGACCAAACACAGCTGTTATGTGCGAGAGATCACGCTGTGTCGTCACTCACAGGTCCTGCATCGTGTCGGCACCAGAGGCTACAGTTGATTCTGCAGCAGCATCAGCGTTTGCAGGTAAGTAGCTACATCGACTTACCTGCAAACGCCGATGCTGCTGCAGAATCAACTGTAGCCTCTGGTGCCGATGTGTCCTCGCTCGTCCAACACGATGCAGGACCTGTGAGTGACGACACAGCGTGATCTCTCGAGAACACGGCTGTGTCTGCACTGCCAGAAGCTGGGCGTTCTGAAGAGAAGTGGATGATACTTCTCATCAGAACGCCCAGCTAGTAAAAGTAGTAAAAACGCCCCGATGTACGCACATAATACACGCCCAGTTGTACTTTTGCAAGCCTCATTTGCATAAATACAAAAATGGTCATAACTTGGCCAAAAATGGTCGTTTTTAAAAATAAAAACGTTACTGTAATCTACATTGCAGCGCCTATCTGCTGCAATAGCAGATAGGGGTTGCAAAATCTGGTGACAGAGCCTCTAAGTATTTTTGCCCTCTCAGGCGGTGTTTGTGATCACAATATAGTTATATTTTACCTGTACTGTAAAAAACAGTTACTGAGGTTTTCATGAACATTGACATTCCCAACAAGCTCTGCATTATTAGAGATGACCAAATCCAACAGAACTTCACCTCTAGTCGGGTCTTCCACAAACTGGCCCATAAAATTTTCCTGGTTGAGGAAATTTCTCCACTTTGCAGTTGAAGCCAAACCATGACACCAATTAATATCCTGGTAATTAAAATATCACTACAGTACCAGCCCTCTCCATTTGTTTATATAGCTGACCTTCCATCTCCTCAGTTATATTGAGCGGTCTATAGATTACACCAAAAGTAAATTTTCTCAGGGTTTTCCTCCCTTTGTAATTCCACCCACAAGGTTTCAACTTCCTCACAGTCTTCACCCACTATTGTCTATTTCACACTCACCTTCATATCACTTCCCACATACACCACCGCCTTTCCTATTTGTCCTGTCTTTCCAAAACAGTGTGAAACCCTGTAGATGTAAAGCCCAGTCATGTGAAGAGTCCGGCCATGTTTCAGCACCACCAACTATATCAATATGTTCCTCCAGTACCAAGGCCTCCAGCTCCCCCATTTTGCTTGTTAGACTTCTGGCATTTGTGAACATACACTTAAAGGAACAGTGTCATGGCAAATAATTTTTTTATATGTTAAAGATGTTAGTGCTGTAATAAAAACGTTTCTATTCATTTGTGTGTTTGTGTTTTACTGTTTCTTATTTTTACACTTTTTCTTCCCTATGGGGGCTGCCATTTTTTGTTCCATTTCTGTGTGTGTCGATTAACGACACACACAGACATGGAGTACGGCAGCCACAGTCCCATAGGGACTGTGAACGGCTCCCGTCCCATTCACGTCCGTGTACGGCGTCTGTGTGGGAACTGCGCATGCGCCGCTCCCACACAGTCCTATTCGAAATTGGCGCCGTCCGGCGCCATTTTCCTGTGGACCGGAAGTCGCGGCCGGACTGTAATATTACTACTTCCGGTCGCGGCTTCCGGACTTGTGCACATGGAACAGCGGCAGCAAAGGGAGCGGACGGGCCGGAGGGAGCCGCGGCGGCAGGAGCAGGTAAGCGATTTCAATGTATGTTAGTGTTTGTGTGTGTTTACTACTGTATGTAAACCTACTACACTGTGGGTTACCTCAAAAAATGGCGACACACAGTGTAGGAGGTTAAACCTTTCAAACCCCTCGTTTATCCCGGCACTAGCCAGGATAAAGGAGGGGGGGATGCTGAGAGCTCACTAGAGCGAGAGCTTTTAACCCAATGTTGCAATGCTGCAATTTTGGGAACTAGCTCCATCTAGTGACCAAAAATGGGTAGTATTATAAATTTGAAAAAATTTATAATATTTCCTGACTCGCAAAAAAAATAAAAAAAATTTGAACAATGTTTAATCACCCACACACTAAATGTTTAAATTTTAAAAAAAAAACATGTTTTTCGGGCGACACCATGCCTTTAAACTTGCCTTCAATGTTTCACTTTCAGTATCAGAAATATGATTTGGGAATTTTTGTTACAAAAGGATCTCCTTATCCTGTTATGTAGTCCTCTCCCCAGTGTCTATTCCCCCCCCCCCATCAATTTAGTCTGACCCCTCTCTATCCTAACTACCCCTGTATTTTCTACATTGACCTCCCTGCTCAGCACTAGTTTAAATACTCCACCACCCCAGCTAAAATTCTCTCCCCCAGCACAGCGGAACCCCTTTCATTTAGGGGCAAATCTGCAGAATACAGTTTGCACCCCAATGAAAATTCAGCCCAGTGCTCTAGGAACCCAGAGCCACCTACTCTACACCCTGAGCTCCCGCTCTTTCCTGTGATGCGCATGGCACAGGCAGTATTCCTGAGAATACTACCTTGGAGGTCCTTCCCTTCAGCTTGTAGCCTAGTTCTTTAAAATTATTCTTCAGGCTCCTCCACCTACCATGTATTCTGTCATTGGTTCCCACATGGACCACATCAGCCCCTCCCAGTAATTCATCCACCTGCTCTCCTACGTGCCAAACCCTGGCACCAGGGAGACCGCAAACCATTCTGTTGAGGCGATCTTGGCGACAAAATATTCTATCAGTCTTCCTGATTATAGAATCCTCTACAACGCCGTTAAAAAAAAAAAAGCAGCTATCTTCAGTGTAAAGAATAACAAGGAGCCGTGGAAGTGATGATATTGCCCTCACAGGGCCTGGATACCAACATTAAGTCTGTCTGGGATTACACGGAGAGACAGAAAAATTTGAGTATGCCTACATACACAGAAGATCTGTGGTTAGTTTTCGAAGAGGTTTGGAAAATCCTACCTGCAGAGTTCCTCCATAAATTGTGTGCAATTGTACCTAAAAGAATTGATGCTGTTTTGTAGGCAACGGGTGGTCACACCAAATATTGATTTGCATTCACTTTTTTTTTTATCAATTAACAAGATGCAAAGTATTAACATTGCCTAAAATTTTTGCAAAGTATGTATGCTTTAAAAAGATAGCAATTATGGAAAACTGCTGCACCGTACAGTATATCCCAGGAAATTCTTCCAATAAGTAATAGATTGCAGAAGGACCCTGACCAGCTCCTTCTTGATGGGGCATGGCCTAGCGATGTTGGTGGGTAGATTTTAAATGGGGGAAGGGCTTTGTATCTGCAGCATACTACTTGCTGGAGGTCAGGATTGAAATGTAGTGAGTGTCTGTCCTTTGTTTTACAAAGCCACAAAGAAATACTTTAAAAAAAAAAAATTAAAAAAAAATGCATATTTTAGGTTTCTTAAAACATCCCCGTCCCCCTAAAAAGCAGTGGTATTTTGGAAATGCATCATGTGAAATTATCTTTTAAGTCATTGAATTGTGAAGTTTACACTATTGTATTTAGCAACAAGTCTAATTTTATATTTACATTTAATCTGTTAAATGTTTATTTCCTTTCAAGTTTCCTTCCATCTTTAGAATTCAAATTTGAAAAATTAAACACAAACTTTCAAAACAGCTCTTTATTTAGGAAAAAGAAACACCAAATGTTAGCATTTATAACTTGGAACAAGATAGATAACATTTTTCTGAATAAATTTACTGCACATTACTTTTTTTTTCCGTGCTAAAACATTTACTATAGCAGAAAACAAAATACACGAAATCCTAAAATAAGAGCTTACAAAAATGACAATTAGTGAGCTGTATTTAAATATAATATGCACACAACCGGATATTCTTTTTCCATAACTTATGCAGCGATGTTTTAATCTGCTATACTGGATGCGGAATGCAGATCTTGAGGGGGGAAGGGAGCATAAACCAGAAATGGATTTTTATGGTAAGTAGTAACAGTACAGGCCTTAAGTGAGCCATTTTTATTGAATTGTTTAATCCAACTAATTAGTACAAATAGCCTTTCATTGAAAAATAACCTGACATCAATGGCCATGAAATTCGCTCAACCCTCAAAGAAATGAGATTTGCAGTAAATTGTGAATTAAGCTGGAAGAATGTGGTATAAACTAAATGACATTATAAAAAGTGGGGAAAAAAAAATAAAAATGGACATTGATGTGATCAGGTTAAAAACAAAATGTAACGGGCTGTTAAGTGTCAAAAGTCCCAGTAAGGCTAAAATTATTTGCATTCAAATTTGGTGTGCAGATTTGACATGCTTTTTTGAAAGCCAACTTTCTCATGATATGGTGGATCCTTCAACAAATAAATCGTAGAAAATATTGAGTTTGAGTTAATAAGTTCATTAATTTAACAGAGCTATCCAATATCATCTTTTCATGGAGATCTATTCTTAAACTAAATCTAAAAAAAAAGGAGGACGATACTATTTACCCCTATAGATTTAGCAGGTTGTGTAATTTTGTTTGGAAAAAAATAAGAATTGGGACGGTGCGCATTTTTGAACTTCGGTCGAAAACTTTTTATTGCAAACGCGACTGAAGACCACGACGGAGTCGAAAATATCTTACCTAAAATACAAAAAAGGTAGAAAATTGTGGTTTTTTTTGCACGTTATACATTTACTACACATACTTACTATACAGAACATGTGGATGAAAGATATTCTCATAATGCCACACACTTCTCTCTAAAGTATAAATATATCAAACCCATATCAATAATAAACAAATCAATTGTAGAAAAAGATTAGGTCTCGCTGCACATTGGAGAAGCCTGCGCTCCATGCACCAACTTCATGCCGCTCTCAATGGCATTCTACAATATCACAATGAGCTTGAATAATAACTGCAGAGATTATGCGCACGTTGCCTTTCTCTGAAGCAAAAATCACTCTTGCTTGTAAAAATTTAGCTCAACTATAAGCATTAGGTTTTGTTCACAAGATTCTTATTTGAGGCAAAAAATACTGACTGATTTGAGGGAAATCCGCACGTTTACGCGAATTTCCAGTTTTATCTGCAGCAAAGCCACACAACGATCCACTAAGTCGCATGTACAAATTCACCGGCTTCGAGACAATTGGAGAGACACGGGTTTCCCATTCAAATAAAACAGGAGTTGGACATGGATTCAGAAGTCATGTGAACATATCCCAATACTATTGCCGAATAGGTGCCTATGTACGCCTAAAGGAGCACCTTTTCTTTAACTCCATATGTCTAGCCAAAATATACATTTTAAGGTGAACAAAATCTGCGGAGTAAACTAAGGACTCAGGTACATTTGTTCAGTAACATTGCTAATGGTACTTAAAAATGATAACCTAGTTAGCAATTATGTCACTTCAAGCGTTTAGCATAGAACATGCAGTTCAAAAGAAAAGATTAAATAGAAGGCATGTTTTCTATCATTTATATACTTGCCGGTAGAACAAAGGACAACCTCAGCTAGCCACACATTTTTTCCAGAGTAGAAGATATCCAGTAAAACACCTGTTATACATGTTATAACCACTTACCTGCAAATGGATAGAATCTAACATTAATATCTACATATTTCTTTAACCCTACTAGAATGCAAACGATGACTGAAGAGACTTAAAAATGTAAACGTTCTCCTCAAACAAAAACTACAAAAAGTAGTAAATCAGAACAGCTTCTGTTTAACGCGTCAAGTTAACCTTTTTTGTGAAAAGTAGGAATACAGATGAAAAACACGGCCCTAAAAGGGCATAAGAAAGACAGAATGGAGAAGGCGGAATTAAAATATCACGAGGGGAAAGTTAAATAAAAACCCTCACCTCCTCAGCTTAGTAATACCGCGATTGATCAGCGTAGGTATTCCGCATGTATCGTGGGGTATCGAAGGGTGTGTTTCGCATGGGAGGGGCTAACCTGCGATCAGCTACAAATTCCTCCCCCTCGGCGGTTGCAGAAGGACGACGTATTGGGCTCCGCTCTCGTGCGTAATAGTTGGGAAGTGGAGGAGGAGGTGGTATCATATGCCTCTCGTATGGAGAGGACTCCGGTCGTTTTCGGTGTGGTAGACCGGACATTGGTGGAGGGGGAAGAGGCAGCCGACGATCCATAAAGGCATCATACGATGAGGGGCGAATGCGATAGTGATGGTAGTAGTCAATGAGGTTCCGGCGTTCCCGCTCATAATACATACGATCGGCGTAGGCAGCAGCCGCCGCATTGCGCATAGGGACATAAGGATCTGCGTAAGGGTCATGATCGTAGGGCGACGCCAGATCCATCTCCTGAGCCATTTGGTCTAATGGGCACACTCCGGACCAGTGGCCATCCTTCCCGCAACGATAGCACTGACTTCGTTCTCCCATCCCCGGCGTGACTCGCAGACGACTTGTCGAGAGCTGAACGTGCATCCGTTTGCCTTCAAAAGAGCAACAACAACCAACGAGGGTTGGTGGTGAGAAGTCAGCACAGCTCCCTTAGCTAAGAAGAGCAACTACAAATATTACAACATAGACCTGGATTAATATACAGAGAACAAAATAAACTTATGGATATGTAAAGCTACAAAATACATGCATCGCAGTACAATTCTCTGTACCTTTATTACACTAATAACCAAGAGATTATGAACTATGCATAAATTATTTTCATGGTCTAAATTTAATGTATATTAGCCTACTGAAAATTGATTTAAAAAATCAAGAAATAAAATACAAATCTTCAGAGGAATACACAGATTTACCTTTGGCAGCAAGACACTTGTTCCTTGGCAAATATCAAATAGAACTACATCTACTAGTAATATGGCAAATCCATTAGAATTTAAAAAAAAAAAAAAAAAAGTGCAGTCAGAACGGGTGCTGTTGGACAAGATGTGACTACTAAATAGAGAGCAACAGTTAACAGAGTCCTTTAACTCTAAAAATGAAGCTAGATATATTGCATTAGCAACAGGAAGAGGATTACCACCAAAAACAAAATAGCCATATACTAGTATATCAGAACTTAGATATTACGAAAGTTAGTTACAATTTTATAGAAATATTGCCACTCTTGTTGTGGCTACATTTTTCTAAAAATTGCAAACAGGACGTATAGCCAAATCTGTTGATACTTTTGAACAATTACCATTACTAAAAAATGGCCAATTTTATTACATTTACTGTAGAAATTTGCTTTAAAGCATTGCCGAGTTTGGTATGTGGACCCATGCGCACAACCGTAACTTTCACCCGTAATGACGAATCAAATTGCGGACCCGTTTATTTCCATTATCCACGTACACCTTTCCGTCTATTTACAATGTGTGTCCGGCCCGTATAACTTATAGTTTGCGGAACATGTCCTATTCTTGTCCGCGATTGCGGCACGGACTCACCCATAGAAGCATACGGACCCTTCCACAATTGCAAACAGCTACGAATGTGTATCCGTCGGACCCGTATTTGAAGACGGTAATAACTATTAGTCGCGTGCATGTGACCCAAGTTACTATATTTTAAAGTGTGCGTTTGACCGTGTGCTTGCATACGCTTGTCTGAGCATGCGTGTATTAAATCTAACCCCATGACGCATTATACGTGACAAACGTCATAGGGAAGTATGGAGCACGCTCACCCTTGCACAATGGAGACAAACGGAAACCATTTGCATCGGATCTGTCACCAGTGAAATCCCCCCCCCCCCCCCCAGACAGTCCCCATGCTTTTTTTTGTAAACAAAGCAGAAAGCATTGGGACCGTTCGGAGAGGGGCATCCATGGCAGCAGAGAGGAAGCTGACGGAACAAAGCAGAAAGTATGGGGACTCTCTGGGGGGGGTTGAGCGGCGACGGATGACAAACACAAAGTTGACTAGCTGTAAATAGTGCAGAGACGGCACTGTGCCCTGCTCGTGGGGGACGGGACCACTCTTGGTTCGGGCATGCCCATCGGCTGATTTGGTGGGTCTGCTTGTGCCACAGCAGCCAGCCTGAATGAGCTGTAGCTGTTAATCCCTGACAGACTCCAGAAAGCCATACCTTTGGTGTTCTGGAGTAGTGTCGATACCGGCACATTGAGCCTGCTCTGTCATTGGCTATCCCAAACGTCAGTAACTGTATGCTATCCAAACAGAATCGCCGATTCTAACTGGATAGCGTACAGTTACTGACGGCAGAGGCTTGGCTGCATGTAATAACCAAACTGAAAATAAAATAAAAATGCGAAGAGAACGTCTGTTATCTGCACTGATTTGCTGTTGTTTTTCTATTAACTGTCCAGTCCTAATTTAACCCCTCAAATGCAGCAGTCAATCGCGACCGCACCTAAACCGTTGAAAAGAGGGCAGCGCCCTCAGACATCTCATCAAGTGCCCCCCCAACGTGATCGGGGTTGCCGATGACTTGTCATGGCAGCTCAGGGGCCTAATGAAAGCCCCCACAACTGCCTTATTTTGGCCTCTATTGAAAAATTATAATACATTAGATTGTTAGATCACTGGTTCAAGTCTCTTAAGGGGGCTGATAAAATGTTTTTAAAAAAGTTTATTAAAGTCATTAGTAGAGAGAAAAAAATAAAATAAATAGAGTTAAAAAAAATACCTCACATTTCCCCTAAAGTAATGATAAAAAAAACAAAAAAAATTGGCATTGCTGCGTCCGTAAAATTCGGAACTATTATAATATACCATTATTTAACTCGCACGGTGAAAGACTTAAAAAAAAAAAAAACACATTTTTTTTTAAAACGCCTACATTTCTTTTTTGGTCACCTTAGCTCTCAAATAGAACGTAATAAAAAAGTGGCCAAAAATTTGTACCAAAAAAATCTTACCAATAAAAACTATGTCTCGTCCCACAAAAAATAAGCCCTCATCCTGCTCAATCCACGGAAAAATGTAAAAGATTATGGCTCTGAGAATGTGGTCAATTCAAAATTATTTTTTTTATAGCAGTTTAAAAAAAAAAAAAATAATTAAAAAAAAAAAAGAAGAAGTAGTAAAATATATATTTAAAAAAGCCTATATAAAAATTTGGTGTCACCGTAATCAGGAGCCACAGAAAAAAGTTAAGTTGTCAGTTTTACTGCACGGTGAAAGCCGTAAAAATTAACAAAAAAAAAACAAAAAACCAGGAATCTGTTTTTTCCAGTTTCAGGCTGCAAATAATTTTTTTGCAGTTTCCCTGTACTGCCTTCACACCACTCTATTGATGGAAAAATAGTAAAAGTTATGGTTCTTGGAAGGCATGGAGTGAAAGAGAAAAAATAAATAAAAGCTCAGTCCTTAACCTGTTAGTGACCGCCCCATAGTGTTTTTACGGCAGCCACTAACGGACTTTATGCTGATGCAATCGGAAAAAATAAACAGAGCAGGGAGCTGTCAAATCTCCCTGCTCTCAGCAGTCAGATGTAGCCGAGGGCTGGGGGCATCCCTGCTCGAATGTGTGAGATAGATATTAGTATCGATCTCACCCGTTTAACCCTTCAGATACGGCGCTCAATAGCGTGCACCGCATCTGAGTGGTTTTGGAGAGAGGGAGGGAGCTCCCTCTCATCTCACTGACACCCGGCGATAAGATCGCCGAGTGTCTGTGTCTCCGACAGCATAATAAAAGTCCCCAGGTCTGCCTGTAGCGAATGCCTGCTAGGTCATGCCTCTGGCATGACCTAGCAGATGCCTGTCCGTTTTACACGGACAGGAGTAATACACTGCAATACATAAGTAGTGCAGTGTATTATAAATGCGATCGGATAATCGCATAGTGAAGTCCCCTAGTGGGACTAGTAAAAAAAAGTTTAATAAAAAGTGAAAAAAAATAAATGAAAAACCCACTTTTCCCCTTACAAACTGCTTTATTATTAACAAATTAAAGTAAAAAAGTTACACATATTTGGTATCGCCGCATCTGTAACGACCCCAACTATAAACTTATTGCATTATTTAACCCGTACGGTGAACGTCGTAAAAAAATAAAAAACCATGCAAAAATTGCTGTTTTCTATTTATCCAGCCTTAAAAATTTTTTTATAAAAAGTGATCAAAAAGTCGCATTTACTCCGAAATGGTACTGATAAAAACTACAAGTCGCCCTGCAAAAAAAAAAAAAAAGCCCTCCTACAACTGCATCGGTGAAAAAACAAAACCAAACTTTACGGCTCTTCAAATATGGAAAACAAATAATTTTTTTTTTAAAAGCGTTTTTACTGTGTAAAAGTAGTGAAACATACAAAAACTATACTAATTTGGTATCTTTGCAATCGCAACAACCCACTGAATAAAGTTAGTGTTATTTATACCACACGGTAACCTGCGTAAATTTAGGACACAAAAAAGTGTGGCGAAATGGCTGTTTTTCTCTATTCCCTCCCCAAAAAAAGTTAAATAAATTCTATGTACCCCAAAATTGTTCTATTAAAAATTACAACTTGTCCCGCAAAAAACAAGACCTTATACAGCTGTCGATGCAAAAATAAAAAGGTTATAGCTCTTCGAATGAGACGATGGAAAAACGTAAAAAATGGCCTGGTCATTAAGGTCTAAAATAGGCAGGTCATTAAGGGGTTAAAAAAAACAAACAAAGGCCTTACTGAGTTGTACAATGCACTCGAAATGCTTGCTGTGTTTTTGTGACGAATTACATTTTTTTGTATGAACTTCGCTAATTTAGCTCTAAGGCAAAACCTAAACTCGAAACAGATGTGTCGCTCCATATGGATATAAAAACAAAATGTCTAAACAAGAAATTACTAGTATCTGCGGTCTTAAAACCACCACCATCATCTGAAGCGGTGACCAGTTACCACTGCAGTCCCAAACAGACTGTGTAAAGTCTGTGGGGTAGCCGGCTCATAACTTTGCCAAAGGCACCAGAGCGTCCGGCTTGTCTCCATGGCTGCCGTATGTAGAGCAGTGCTGTAGAACGTAACCGCGATCTGTCTCCTAATGCAGCGTTATGAGCCGCAGGCAGCACAGACTTTACACAGGCGGTGCTGCAGTTGGAAGAAAAATTGCTAATGCAAGTTATTTATAAAAACAATTATTCTGCACACTTCAGTATTATAGCGGTTTTGTCTAAATAATGTGAGTATAATTGGAGGTGCACTTGAATATAAAAAGTCCTCAAAAAGTTCTAAGAACGTTGGCTACCTGGCTCCTGGGATTAGTCCATCACTGCTGTAAGGGCAGATTTACTCAGAAAATAAACTTCTTGGATTCGACAATCACGGAAGCAGCAATTTGAGAAACTAGATATGTAATTTCTTTAAAAAAAATAAATCAATCAAGAGTAATGTAAAGCATATTAAATTGCAATATCCATATGGCAGTGTTATGCTGGGGCCTCAAAAAAACTAAAAATGTTTTGTATGTATTTTCTACATAACCCTTAACGCTCTCCTGTCGCTAATCTGCTGTGATTTATAAAAAGCAAAGCGAAAAAAAAAAAAAAAAAACATAGAAAGAGGGAGCATGTCACTTCTTGAGCCATTTTGGGACCAGTTTTTCATGGTCAATGGAAAAAAGCTCAAAAAATCATCTAGAAAAAACATTTTCAGCTTCAAAACAGCTAAAAATCAGAGGCTGTTTGTCATTTTCAACCGTTTTTGGACTTTATTTTGGAGCGTAAGGTTATGTTCACATGTACACTTGCAATAAGTCTAAAAACCAGTTCCCCATTGATTTCAATGAGAAATACACTGCCGTTCACATGCTGTGTATTTCTATTATGCGGACTTCAAAACATGTTGCCTCTTGAGGCGTTTTTGGAGCGGATTTTCCATTGGCACTGAAAAACATCAAAAGAAGCTTCATTTTCAGCTTGAAAAACACCTTGAAATCAGAGGCTGTTTTCCCTTGGAAACAGCGCAGTCATTTTCAGCCATTTTTTCTACGTGTGGACATACCTACCCTTAAAGAGGCTCTGTCACCACATTATAATTGGCCTATCTTATACATGATGTGATCGGCGCTGTAATGTAAATTACAGCAGTGTTTTTTATTTAGAAAAACAATCATTTTTGACCGAGTTATGACCTATATTAGCTTTATGCTAATGAGTTTCTAAATGGACAACTGGGCGTGTTTTACTATATGACCAAGTCATGCACTTCTCTCCATTCATTAACACTGCAGATAGCGATATAGATATATCGCTATCTGCAGCCTAATACACACTAACATTACTGCAGTGTCCTGACAATGAAAATATATTACCTCCAGCCAGGACGCGATGTGTATTCAGAATCCTGACCACTTCTCTGTGAGTTCAAGCATAGCAGGCGTAGTCTCGCGAGATTACGCTGTAAACTGTCATTCACAGCGAGATCTCGCTTTGCTGTGCATCACAGATGCTACAGAAGTGACAGGATTCTGAATACACATCATGTCCTGGCTAGAGGTAATGTATATTCAGTGTCAGGACACTGCAGTAATGTTAGTGTGTTTATGTGGCTGCACCTCGCTATGTGCTGTGCAAATGAGTGGGGAGAAGTGTATGACGCTGATTGGTCAGCGCCATACACTCCTCTGTACAACGCACACTTGGTTAGGCCCCATGCACACGACTGTGCCCGCAATCGCGGCCCGCTATTGCGGGCACGGCCAGCCGCTGACTGACAGCCGCATTTTCGGGCCGTGCTCCCATACAAAGTATGGGAGCACGGCCTACAAAATGCGAAAGAACGGACATGTTCCATAATTCCCGGAACATTTCCACGGCACTGACACCCTTCCGTAGTACTACGGAAAGTTGTCAGTGTTCAATGAAAGTGAATGGCTCCGTTTTTGCGGACCGCAATTGCGGTCCGCAAAAACGGAGGTTTTTTGCCGTCGTGTGCATGGGGCCTCATAGTAAAACACGCCCAGTTGTCCATTGAGAAACTCATTAGTATAAAGCTAATATAGGTCATAACTCCGTCAAAAATGATCGTTTTTCTAAATAAAAAACACTGCTGTAATCTACATTACAGCGCCGATCACATGTACAATATAGGCCACTTATAATGTGGTGACAGAGCCTCTTTAAGCTTCGCAAGGAGGTATGGACTTCAAAGGGTAACTAAATGTTTTACAAGCTTCTGAAATGCCAGAAGTTTTGATTGGTTGTGGTCTGCTTCGTTTCTGTTCAGCTTTTTCCGGAAAGCCGATGTAGTGGTGTGCGGGCTCAGACTCTCTATTGAGCCCGTACACCGCTACATCAATTTCCGGAAAATGCAGAACAGAAACGAAGCGACTCAGTGCTCACACTAGCGCTTCTGCAGCTTCGTTTTAGCAATTGGTGGGGGTCTTCGTGCTCAGATCCCCATCTATCAAGACTTCTGACATGTCAATATGACATGTCCGAAGTTTGTTAAACGTTTAGTTTTCCTTTAACGGTCGGATTCCCAGGTCGCTGCCCCAAGACTAGTCACTGATTGGCAGCAGTTACGCATTTGCAAAATCAGTTAAGTAACTGGGTGTCGTTAGCAGATCAGCAGTCAGGATGTAGCAGTCAGTATCTCAGGCCAGGAGTAGTGCCAGGCAACAATCTCAAAGGGCGAGATTTACCTAGGTGTGCTGGTTGCCCCGGCTGCCGCCGTGCAGAGCAGTGGCTGAAGATAGGAGCAGAAGAGGCATCCGGTTGCTAACCAGACACGGCTGTCAACTGGAGCTGCAGCCGCTTGGGGGAGATGTGCCACTAGAACTGGGTAAGGTGACACCATGCATGTGCAAAATCACAAGCATATTTACACACGTCAGTATAATTCTCCAAGTTGAGCGAATGGAACAATAATTGACCAATGTTAATGTAGAAAAAGATTAATTTGGTGCTGGCAAAAGATGGTCATCAGCGGTATGATCAACAACCGCCGGTGATCTGCTGTTTTGAAGGGGCCACAGTGCTCATACGAATGCGGCTTCCCTTACATTCCCTTTATTGTTCACACTGTGAATCGCTGACACTTGTAGCAGCGGTTCACAGTAATACAACCTTCTCCCATCCACTTACTAAGATGATTCCATCCCCATACAATTCCATTATGTAGGGCGCACATCTCCCTATTTACATAGGGAGATGTGCCTCCAAAAATGATAGTATTTATTGCTGCATAAACTAGCAGATCAACCGATGAAGGGCAATGATCAGGAATGAGCGGTCATATGAACGCTTGTTTAACAGATTGGCCCATGTAAAAGGTCCTTAAGTCTTTATAAAATCCAGGAACTTGTACAAAGTGCTTTTACCGCAAGTGAATAAAGTATCGCTTGCAGTACAAATGCAAGCCCTTGTCAGATTTTATAACCTAGGCGGCCATACACAATACAAGTTGGCTGAACCTGCCTATTTTGGAAGAATCAGCACGACGTTTAGGGAGATTTCAACATTCCTAGTCCTTAGTTCCGCCAAAAGCCAAAAGATTAGCGCTGCTAGAGATGCCTGTCAGGAGCTTATCCCAGTTTCAAGATAATCATGCATGCTGACTCAAGCCAAGAGTACTTAGTTAAGGGAGAGTTGGGAGATGCCACGTTTAACACTAAAGCCCCATGCACACGAACGTGCTTCTGCGACCGCAATTCCCCAGAAAATCCATGGGTGAATTGCGGCCCCATTCATTTCAATGGGCCCATGCACACGACCGTGGTTTCCACGGTCAGTGCATAGCCCAGGAGCCTGGACCGCAAAAAGAACGGACATGTCTTATTAAGGCCGTGTCTTGCGGTCCAGGCTCATATAAAATAATGGATGCGGCCATGTACACGGCCCGCGATTTGCAGACGGCTCGCGGGTGACACTCCGCGAGCCGGCCAAACCGAAAATCACGGCCATGCACATGAGGCCTTAGTTATTACCCATTATTCCACCCGTGTATGTATATTTCACCTTTAAATTCATGGTTGTTTAGATTTCTGATGGCTTCGAGTGCTTCCTCTGCTTTCTCCATGTGAACAAAGGCAAAATCCTTCACAATATCACATTCCAAGACCGTTCCATATTGTTCAAACTTCTCACGCAACTCTTCACCGGTGCAGTCAGTGCTAAGGCTACTGACATGGAGCTTGGTTGATGCTTTGGGTTTGCCCCTGCTGTGTTCCACATTAATGCAGACGCTATGCAATTCATATTGGTTCAGATTTTCAACTGCCTGATCAGCTGACTTTTTGTCTTCCATATGGACAAAGCCATAATTTGTTATGATGTCACACTCTGTAACTTTCCCATACTGTTCAAACAGTGTCTTCAATTCTGCAGGTGTCGCCTCAGGTGGGAGGTTACCAATAAAAAGTTTCACCATCTTGACAAGCTTGAGACAAGAAAAAAAATTTAATAAAAAAAGTTAGTTCTCTGAACTGAACAAGTGAATATACAGCACAGAGGAAGACAAGTCCTCCATTGGAAATATTAAAAAAACACTGGAGGGGAGGGGGGACTTAAAACAATCTTAGGGAGAGTTCGCAGTTTTTTTGACATGGAAAACGCGCCAAAAAATGGCCGAAAATGCCTCCCATTGATTCCAATGGGAGGCAGTGTTTTTTTTTCCCCGAGAACGGAAAAACCGTCTCGCAGGAAAAAAATAAAAAGTGACATGCCCTATCTTCGGCCGTTTACGCCTCTGACCTCCCATTGACATCTATGGGAGGCATTGAAAGCATATTTTGCATAGTTTTTTTTGCCTGTGGCGCTTAACAGCTGCGGGCGAAAAACGCAGTGAAAATCTGCGTGCAGGCAGAGCATAATCTGCCTCAAAAATGCCGTTTGGATTTTGAGGAAGACTTTGCTCTGCCTGCACGCCGATTTATGCTGCGTTTTTCGGCCCGCGGCCATTGAGCGCCGCAGGCATAAAACGCAGCGAAATATTGATGTCAATGGGAGGTCAGAGGTGTAAACGCCCAAAGATAGGGCATGTCCCTTTTTCCGCTCTCGGGGGAAAAAAAACTCCTCCGTCTCCCATTGAAATCAGTGGGAGGCATTTTCGGACGTTTTTTGGTGTGGTTTCCGCATCACAAAAACTCGCCAAATAACTCCGTGCGAACTCCCCCTTAAGCAGCTGCTGCATTTAGCTCACAGATCATGGTCTAGACTGGATGACTTCTCAGATAAGCAAGTAGTGTCTGTACAGGAGTACAGCCTTTAACCCCTTAGTGACCAACCTATTTTAGGCCGTAAAGGAACAGTCGCCACAAATTTTTTTTTTATATCAGTTTGATGTTAGTGTTTTATTAAAAACGTTTATTTCTTTGTGTGTTACTTTTTTTTATTTTTACACTTTCTTCCCTATGGGGGCTGCCATTTTTTTTCCCATTTCTGTATGTGTCGATTAACGACACATACAGACATGGAATACGGCAGCTCCAGTCCCATAGTGACTGCGAACGGGGCCCGTTCCATCCACTATGGTGTACGCCGTCTGTGTGGGAACGGCGCATGTGCCGCTCCCACACGGTCCAATTTGAAATGCGCGCCGCCCGGCGCCATTTTCCTGTGGACCGGAAGTCGCGGCCGGACTGTAAGATTACTACTTCCGGTCGCGGCTTCCGGACTTGTGCACATGGAGCAGCGGCAGCAGACGGAGCGGAGGCGACTGGAGCAGGTAAGTGATTTCTATGTATGTTCGTGTTTTACTGTGTGTTTACTAGTGTATGTTAACCTACTACACTGTGTGTTAGCTCAAAAAATGGCGACACACAGTGTAGGAGGTTAGACCGTTCAATCCCCTCGTTTCTCCCGGCACTAGCCAGGATAAAGAAGGGGGGGATTCTGAGAGCTCACTAGAGCGAGGGATTTTTTCCCAATTTTGCAGCATAAAGCAATGTGGTTGCTTTACCACATGCAATGCTGCAATTTTGGGAATTGCTCCATCTAGTGACCAGCAATGGGAAATATTATAAATTGAATCCAATTTATATTTCCTGACTCGTGAAAAAAATAAAAAACATTAGAACAATGTTTAATCACCCACACACTAATTGTTTAACTAAAAAAAAAAAAAAATACATTTTTTGCTAACACCACATTCCCTTTAATAACCAAGTAATTTCTATTTTTTTTCAGTCACATTTAACCCCTTCCCCCTGCTTGCATTCTGGGCCCTAATGTCCAAGCCATTTTTTACATTTTTACATTGTCACATTCAAAGAGCTGTAACTTTTTTATTTTTGCGTCGGCATAGCTGTATAAGGTCTTGTTTTTTGCGGGACGACTTGCAGTTTTTATTGGTACCATTTGAGAGTAGATGCGACTTTTTGATCACTTTTTATCACATTTTTTTAAAGTCAGGATTAACAGAAAACAGCAATTTTTCTATTGTTTTTTATTTTATTTTTTACGGCATTCACAGTGCGGGTTAAATAATGTAACAGCTTTATAGTCGGGGTCCTTACGGACGCGGCGATACCAAATATGTGTAACTTTTTTGCTTTATTGTAGTTTTTTTTAATAGTAAAGCATTTTGTAAGGGGAAAAAGTGGGTTTTTCATTTTTTTTGTTTCACTTTTTTTTTTTAATTAACTTTATTAAACTTTTTTACTCTTTTACTAGTCCCACTAGGGGACTTCCCTATGCTCCGATCACTATTATAATACACTGCAATACTTTTGTATTGCAGTGTATTACTGCCTGTCCGTTTAAAACGGACAGGCATCTGCTAGGTCATGCCTGCGGCATGATCTAGCAGGCATTCGCTCCAGGCAGACCTGGGGGTCTTTATTAGACCCCCGGCTGCCATAGAAGACACAGACACTCGGCGATTTTATCGCCGGGTGTCAGTGAGATGAGGGAGATCCCTCCCTCTCTCCAAAACCATTCAGATGCGGTGCTCGCTATTGTGCACCGCATCTGAAGGGTTAAACGGGTGAGATCGATACTAATATCGATCTCACCCGGCAGAGCAGGGACGCCCCCAGCTGCCTCTGGCAGCCGAGAGCAGGGAGATTTCACGGCTCCCTGCTCTGTTTACTTTATTCTACAGCAGCGACGTAGAATAGCGGCGCTCTAGAATAAAGCCCACTAATGACCGCCGTAAAAAGACGTATCGGCGGTCATTAAGGGGTTAAAGAGCTACAACTTTTTTATTTACCCGGTCAACATAGCTGTATGGGGACTTTTTTTTCGGGATTAGTTGCATTTTTCCAATGACACCATTTTGGTTTACGTATCATTTTTTCAAATACCTTTCATTAACTTTTTTTGGGGGTGTGTGAGGGGGGAATAGAACCCCCCCCCCCCAGCAATTTCCACCTTTGTTCTGTGCGTTTTAAAATCTAAACACTTCACCGTGCAGCGTAAATAACATGTTGCCTTTATTGTATTGGTCGGTATGATTACGACGATACCACACATGTATAGGTTTTTATGCTTTACTACTTTTGCACAATAAAAACACCATTGAACGAAAAATGAGCAGAAGCCGTAACCTTTTTTTTTTTCTGCCAGTTTTTACGGGACGAGAGGTAGTTTTCATTGGTACACGGGACTTCTTGATGAACTTTTATTATTTCTTTTTAGAGGGGGCAATGTAAAAAATAGCAATTCCACAATTTTTTTTACTGAGTTTATCTTGCGGTTTAAGTTACATGTTAACTTTATTGTTTGGGTCATTACATTAGTGGCAATACCATATATGTGTACTTTTATTTCTTTTTTTACACTTAAACCAATATTTAATGGAAAAAATGTTTATAACTAATCTTTATTACTAATTTTTTATTTATTTAACATTCATTATTTTTTTTTTGGCCCACTAGGGGACTTCACTATGCGATCTTTTGAGAATCATACAAACAGCCTCCAGGTGTCCTGTAAACCACCCACTCGCCTGTCAATATAGAGCCCCCTCTCCCCAATTGGATGGAAGCTATGCAGAACCCGGCTCTATTTTGCTACTTTCCTGTTGCCTTTGTAAGTTCATGTAACATTTGGCATTGTCTGGCCTTTATAATAAACCAATTACCACTTTGTTGGCTGTCTTAGCACATATGCACATGACAGGGTTTCCTGGCAGTCACGCGGCTGCAGTAGGAACAATAGACCCCTTTTGGGGCTATTCACACGACCGATTTTATGACGGCCCGGGAAACCCGGCCGTCAAAAAATGGGACATGCCCTATTTTCGGCCATTCTCCCGGCACCATAGAAGTCTATGGGGGCCCGGAAACTGGACAAAAATAGGGCATATACCATTTTTTTGTACGTAGAACTTTTTGACCACTTAATAAAAAAAAAATTAGCGCTAAATTGAGAAAAAAAGCGTTTTTATTTTTATGGCATTCATCGTGCGCATTAAATAACGCTATATTGTAATAGTTCAGACTTTTACAGACACAGCGATACCGATTTGGTTTACTGTTTTTATTTTTTACACTACTAAAACCGTTTCTCTAGGGAACTTGAACCAGCGATCTACACTGGTACAATATACTAACGTATTGCAGTATATAGTCACTTTTACAGGCATCTGTTAAGGGCTTAACAGAGGCAGAGTGAAGGCAGCCCTGGGGGCTTTCATTAGGCCCCTGGGCTGCCAAAACAACCGTCGTCATCCTCCGATCACTCTGCGCCGGGGGGGGGGGGGGGGGGGGTGTGCGTGTGTGAAACTGTCGGGAGGGGGCCTACCCCCTCTTTTCAACGCCTCAGTTGCTGCGGTCACGATTGACTGCATCATTTAAGGGGTTAGGCAAGCAGGAACAGCGCGATCGCAGTTCTTGGCTGTTAGTCCCAGTAAAATACAGCAGCACCATATGGAGCGCGCTCAACGCGTGAGCGTACAGAAACATCTGGGTGTGACATTAAGGCCTTATTCACACTAACGTGGTTTACGTCCGTGATACGCGTGTGACAATCACGCTCGTCACACGGACCTATGTTAGTTAATGGGGCTGTTCGGACAGTCTGATTTTCACGCAGCGTATGTGCGCTGCATAAAACTCACGACATGTCCTATACTTGCCCTTTTCATGCATCACGCACCCATTGAAGTCAATGGGTGCGTGAAAATCACGCACGACACGCGGAAGCACTTCCGCGTGCGATTTGCGCTACAGTAGTAAACTAAAAAGGAAAAAAAGACAAGCACCACCGGCTTTTGTATGTAAACATAAAACAGTGTAATCACCCTGCCATATGGCGGAATTCACGCAGGCACGCACCATATACAGATGCCACACTGAACTTTTGCGCGCAAAACACAGCGTTTTTGCACGCACGAAACGGACACGTTAGTGTGAACAAGGCCTTTCAGGGGCAGGTTTCGCACTGATAAGGCTCTGTTCACATCTGCGTTGGGGTCCCGCTCTGACGTTTCGTCAGAGGTTTCCGTCACCATTGAAGTGGGTGTTGTAAAGCAGTGTATGATGCTGACCAAACAGTCATGCACTTCTCTTCATTCATGCCCAGCTTGTTTCACAGCACAGCGTGATCTCGTGAGACCACGCTATGACAGGACTTCCTGCCGCAGGTTATTCACTGGAGCGACGGAAGAGGCAACAGACATCGCCTCCAGCCGTACCAGGATGTTTACCCGAGTCAGCAGCGGCTGGAGGCGATGTCTGTTTAGTCTTCCATGACTCCGGTGAAGGACCCCCCCCCCCCCACACAGCATGATCTCACGGGATCACGCTGTGCTGTGAATAAAGCTGGGCATGAATTAAAGAGAAGTGTATGACCCTGATTGGTCAGCATCATACACTTTTCTTTACAACACCCACGTGGTGAAAAGTCAAAAAACAGTGTTGGGCATTTAGAACAAATTAGCATAAAGCTAAAAGTGATCATAACTTGGCAAAAAGAAACCGTTATCTACATTAAAGCGCCTATTAGGTAGGAGATAGGGCAGTTATAAACGGGTGACAGCCTCTTTTAAGGGCCTGTTCACATCAGTGTTTGATTTCCATTCTGGGTTCCGTCTGAGGTTTCCATCGTGGAACCCCGCAATGGAAAGTCAAACGGAAGCCTGCCGGAACGGTGACAAACGGAAACCATTAGCGATGTTTCCTTCACCATTGATATCAATGGTGATGCAAACAGAAGCTGAGGTTTCCGTTTGACTTTCCGTTGCGGGGTTCCACGATGGAAACCTCAGACGGAACCCCGGAAACGGAAAACGAACGCTGATGTGAACAGGCCCTAAGAGCTCTATCATTTTGGCGGAATCAATACCATAGTCAACTGCGCTGTTCATTCCGTCAAAACAGAAGAACCCTAAGGACCTGTTCAAATCACCGTTCAATTTCCGTTCCGGGGTTCCGTCGGGTGAACCCCGCAGCGGAAAGTGAAACCACAGCTTCCGTTTCAGTCACCATTGATATCAATGGTGAAGGAAACAGCGCTAATGGTTTCCGTTCGTCACCATTCCGGAAGATTTCAGTTTTTCAGACTGAGTCAATAGCGCAGTCGACTCAGCTATCGATTCCGTCGTTAAAACGGAAACCTGCCGGAATGGTGCCGAACGGAAACCATTAGCAATGTTTCCGTCACCATTGATATTAACGGTGACAGAAACGGAAGCTGTGGTTTCACTTTCCGTTGCGGGGTTCACCCGACGGAAACCTCTGAAGGAACACCGTAACGGAAAGCAAACTGTGATGTGATAAGGCCCTTAAAGAGGCTGTCACCACATTATAAGTGCCCTATCTCCAACATAAGGAGATCGGCGCTATAATGTAGGTGACAGGAGTGATTGTTATTTAGAAAACGAACTATTTTCACCACATTAGGAGCGATTTTAGATTTATGCTAATTAGCTTCTTAATGCCCAACTGGGCGTGTTTTTACTTTAGACTAAGTGGGCGTTGTACAGAGGAGTGTATGATGCTGACCTATCAGCGTCATACAATGCTCTCCATTCAGTCAGCGCATAGTGACACTGCGTTGTTCGCTATGTGCTGTCTTATACCGACATATTAACGTTACTTAAGTGTTTAGACCGTGACTATCCCGGCACTTCGTTAACGTTTGTTTGGTACTTACAGCAGAGCAAAGCGTAATCTCGCTGTAACCTGTCATTTACAGCGAGATCTCGCGAGATTACACTTGCTCTGCTGTAAATACCAAACAAACGTTAACGAAGTGTTGGGATTGTGAACAGACATGGCTCCGCTATTGATTCCGTCGGAAAACCGCAAACCTACTGGAATGGTGACGAACGGAAACCATTAGCGATGTTTCCTTCACCATTGCTATTGAAACGGAAGCTGTGTATCACTTTCCGTTGCAGGGTTCACCCGACGGAAACCTCAGACTGAACCCTGGAACGGAAAGCGAACGGTGATGTGAACAGGCCCATAGCGCCGATCTCCTTATGTAGGATATAGGCCACTTAATATGTGGTGACAGAGCCTCTTTAAGTGCCTGTGCACATCACCGTTCATTTCCATTCCGGGGTTTCCGTCGGGTGAACTCCGCAACGGAAAGTGAAACTGACAGCACAGCTTCCGTTCGTCTCCATTCCGGAAGATTTCAGTTTATCCGACTGAATCAATAGCGCAGTCGACTCCGCTATCGATTCCGTCGTTAAAACGGAAACCTGCCGGAACGGTGACTAACTGAAACCATTAGCAATGTTTCCGTCCCCATTGATATCAACGGTGAGTCGACTCCGCTATTGATTCCGTCGGAAAACCGGAAACCAGACGGAATTGTGACGAACGGAAAGCATTAGCGAGGTGTCCGCAACCATTGAGATCAATGGTGACTGAAACGGTAGCTGTGCTTTCACTTTCCGTTGCGGGGTTCACCCGACGGAACGGAAATGAACGGTGATGTGAACAGGCCCTAAACCTATGGTTTACGTTCGTGTCAATCAGGGTTCCATTCAGGTGTCCCCATGTACAGAGCCCTGACACAGATGTGAATGAAGCCTAACAATCTTTCTACAAGGATCCCTCTGCCATGTATTATAGTACAGAAAGCTTCCACTGTGCTGCAACCTAGACTTCACCCCCATCTCAGCACACAGTATGAAGATTACCTATTACTAAAACGCAGCACTCCAGTGATTCAATGGGATGGCACACCCGTATACGGATAATACACATTGCTAGCAAATGTACTGTGAGACTCGGCTATAAAACTACCCCAACATGAAAGGTCCAAGCAAGTAGCAGACCAGTATAGGCAGCATCTAAAACCACCCGCGAGCTGGATAAATAATACACGAAAGCCCGTCCTAACAAAACCTAATGCACCCGCCATTACATGTAAATCATATACGAGCCGCTTCATGAAGTCGTTATCCGCTTTTCAACGGCCACAACCAAGTTTACCTCCCGCCTAGCCCTATGAGGCCACTGTCCAGAACTATACAGCGCACAATCCGCGGGGAAACATCCTGGTAACTCACCTTATTCCTTCACGCGCGAACAAGACAAAATGGCAACTACGGAAGCGGTTACTCAGAGCAGTGAAAGAGAGGGGCGGGGCCCACACGTGAACGTCGTTGGTTGGACTACGCCTTTTGCGTTCTACATAGTGATTGGTTAGTTACGTAGCCGTTTCTGGTCACCGCCCAATAGTAGGCTTTGTAAACTTTTTACCCAACAGCACTAGCGCGCGCTCTAAGAGAAAGGCAAATAAAGCTGCGGCCATTTTGTCGTCCTATAATACGCAACGCCAAGCAGTGTAGTTTTCCTTGTGGATAGCGCTTCACATAAAATGGTACACATGTAAACCGTGCAAAACAGATGTTGAGAGTCGGTGTATGCATGTTCTGTACTGAAGCCTGCTTCTTGTTGCTTTTTACCCATTATCATATGTAGGCTGGTGTACTCAAGCCCATACCTCCCAACTGTCAAGTATCGCAAAGAGGGAAAACTTTCAGAAGGGCAATTTTTCCGTCGCTATAGTCCTATGAGGGCTTGATTTTTGCGGGACGAGTTGTAGTTTTTCGTAGCACCATTTATTTTGCCATATAATGTACTAGGAAACGGGGAAAAAAAATTATTTGTGGGGTAGAAAATGAAAAAAAACACTGATTCCTCCGTGTTTTTTTGCGTGCCATTTTTACAGAATTCACTGTGCAATTAAAACAACGTGTTAAGTTTATTCTATGGGTCAATACGATTACGCCGATACCAAAAATATGTAAAAAATAAAATTTATTTTGTTTCGCCAAATTCCGAGAGTCGTAACTTTTTTATTTTTCCGTCGATTAAGTCGTATAAGGGCTTATTTTTTGCGGGATACACGCCCAGTTGGTAAAACGAGAAAACACGCCCAGTTGTCCATTGAAAAGCTCATTTGCATAAATCTAAAATTGCTCATAACTTGGGCAAAAATAAAAAAAACAACTTTATGTTATCTACATTGCAGCGCCGATCACATTCAATATGAGATAGGGATTTTATAATCTGGTGACAGAGCCTCTTTAAGCCAAGCCTCTAACTTCGCCTATATACCCGCTTCAGCTTACACAGTATCGTGAACCCATAGTACCCCCACACAGTATAATGCCTCTAGCTGCCCCATGCAGTAGAATACCCCAATGTGCCTCCCACACAGTATAATCATACCTCCCAACTTTTGAATTCGGAAAAGAGGGACATTTTAAGCCACGCCCCTAACCACGCGCAATATCCGGCATAAACACATCAAATCACGGCCAGATTTTTCTGCAAATAACAAGCGCACATTCTCACTGCGGATCTCTTGACTGTCTGGATATCACAGATATTATGGATCCGGTTATATCGTCTTTGTGTTACTTTTCCTAACTTGGGTACAACATTTTCTCATCACGGCAGCAGCTGCAGGACAAACCAAAAGGCTGAGAACAATGAAAGTCAAGAGGGAGACTCTGTGGTTGATGACTTTTCAACTGACAGGTAGCAGAGTTACATGATGGGGATTTTTTTTTCCAGTTGTGTAACTGCTACCAGTCAATGGAAAAATCATCCACCAGAGCCCCCCTGTAGATTGCTCCACACACAGCCCCCCTGTAGATATCTCCACACACAGCCCCCCTGTAGATATCTCCACACACAGCCCCCTGTAGATAGCTCCACACACAGCCCCACTGTAGATCGCTCCACACACAGCCCCACTGTGGATCGCTCCACACACAGCCCCACTGTAGATCGCTCCACACAAAGCCCCCTGTCGATAGCTCCACACACAGCCCCCCTGTATGCAAAATAAAAGGTTCTTCCTCTTACTTTTTTAATGTCCAAGATCTCCTTAACCTCGAATGTGTCTGAAGGGCCGCTGGAGACAACCGCAGGGCTTGGCGTCTTGGTAAAGCAGTTCAGAACCACTGGCTTCAGGAGAGAAACATGGAAGGAGTTGGGGATCTTGAGAGTAGGAGGCAGCCGAAGCTTGTATGCGACAGGGTTGATCTACTGCAGGATCTCGAAGGGATCGAGGAACCTGGGAGCAAATTTGTACGACGGCACCCTCAGTCGAATATTCCTGGAGGACAGCCAGACCTTCGTGCCAGGAAGAAACTGAGGGGTTTCTCTTCTCCTTGTGGCCGCCTTCCGCTTCATGCAGTCGACCGCCAGCAGGATGGAGGATCGAGTCTGCTGCCAGGTCTGCAGAAAGTCCCCAAAGACCGTCACAGCAGCTGGCACCTGGGACGTGACCGGGAGAGGAATTTGTGGGTGCTGGCCATAGACAATAAGGAACGGTGTCTTCTGTGTGGACTCGCTGGTATGATTCTTGTAAGAGAACTCAGCCCACGGAAGCCACTGCATCCAGTCATCATGCTGCTTGGAGATGAAGTGGCATAGGTAGTTCTCCAAGATCTGATTGATCCTCTCGACCTGACCATTGAACTGAGGATGGTAGGTCAAGGAAAAGTCCAACTTTATACCTAGGAGTCCGCAGAGGGCTCACCAGAACTTCTAGGTGAACGGAAACCCCCTATCAGATACAATATGTTGCGGCAAGCCATGCAGGCGGAAGATGTGTTGGATGAACAGCATGGCCAGCAGAGGAGCAGAAGGAAGACCGGTCAGAGGAACGAAGTGGGCCATCTTTGAAAATCGATCCACCACCACCCAGGCAGTACTGCATCCGGCAGAGACAGGCAGGTCCGTAATAAAGTCCACAGCTACAGTGAAGGAAATAAGTATTTGATCCCTTGCTGATTTTGTAAGTTTGCCCACTGTCAAAGACATGAACAGTCTAGAATTTTTAGGCTAGGTTAATTTTACCAGTGAGAGATAGATTATATTTTTAAAAAAAAACTGAAAATCACATAGTCACAATTATATATATTTATTTGCATTGTGCACAGATAAATAAGTATTTGATCCCCTACCAACCATTAAGAGTTCAGCCTCCTCCAGACCAGTTACACGCTCCAAATCAACTTGGTGCTTGCATTAAAGACAGCTGTCTTAAATGGTCACCTGTATAAAAGACTCCTGTCCACAGACTCAATTAATCAGTCTGACTCTAACCTCTACAACATGGGCAAGACCAAAGAGCTTTCTAAGGATGTCAGGGACAAGATCATAGACCTGCACAAGGCTGGAATGGGCTACAAAACCATAAGTAAGACGCTGGGTGAGAAGGAGACAACTGTTGGTGTAATAGTAAGAAAATGGAAGACATACAAAATGACTGTCAATCGACATCGATCTGGGGCTCCATGCAAAATCTCACCTCGTGGGGTATCCTTGATCCTGAGGAAGGTGAGAGCTCAGTCGAAAACTACACGGGGGGAACTTGTTAATGATCTCAAGGCAGCTGGGACCACAGTCACCAAGAAGACCATTGGTAACACATTACGCCGTAATGGATTAAAATCCTGCAGTGCCCGCAAGGTCCCCCTGCTCAAGAAGGCAGATGTACAGGCCCGTCTGAAGTTTGCAAATGAACATCTGGATGATTCTGAGAGTGATTGGGAGAAGGTGCTGTGGTCAGATGAGACTTAAATTGAGCTCTTTGGCATTAACTCAACTCGCCGTGTTTGGAGGAAGAGAAATGCTGCCTATGACCCAAAGAACACCGTCCCCACTGTCAAGCATGGAGGTGGAAACATTATGTTTTGGGGGTGTTTCTCTGCTAAGGGCACAGGACTACTTCACCGCATCAATGGGAGAATGGATGGAGCCATGTACCGTCAAAACCTGAGTGACAACCTCCTTCCCTCCACCAGGACATTAAAAATGGCTCGTGGCTGGGTCTTCCAGCACGACAATGACCCGAAACATACAGCCAAGGCAACAAAGGAGTGGCTCAAAAAGAAGCACATTAAGGTCATGGAGTGGCCTAGCCAGTCTCCAGACCTTAATCCCATCGAAAACTTATGGAGGGAGCTGAAGATCCGAGTTGCCAAGCGACAGCCTCGAAATCTTAATGATTTACAGATGATCTGCAAAGAGGAGTGGGCCAAAATTCCATCTAACGTGTGCAAACCTCATCATCAACTACTAAAAACGTCTGACTGCTGTGCTTGCCAACAAGGGTTTTGCCACCAAGTATTAAGTCTTGTTTGCCAAAGGGATCAAATACTTATTTCTCTGTGCACAATGCAAATAAATATATATAATTTTGACTATGTGATTTTCTTTTTTTTTTTTAATATAATCTATCTCTCACTGGTAAAATTAACCTAGCCTAAAAATTCTAGACTGTTCATGTCTTTGACAGTGGGCAAACTTACAAAATCAGCAAGGGATCAAATACTTATTTCCTTCACTGTATATGCTGCCAGGGAGCATTGGGCACAGGCAATGGCTGGAGCAGACCAGCAGGTCTGGAGTGTGCGACCTTGTTGACTGCACATACAGAACAGGAAGAAACAAAGTCCATAATGTCCTTGGGCAGCGTGGGCCACCATAAATGAGGAGCAATCGGATCCCGAGTCTTACGGGTCCCCGCATGACCTGCCAGTCTAGAGGAGTGTCCCCAGCGGAGGATTCTTCCACGGTCAGCCAGGCGCACAAAAGTCCTCCCTGGAGGAATGTCCCCAACTTGCAGGGGATTGACAGAGACAATGTAAGACGGATAAATTATGTTTTGTGGAATCTCCATGGTGTCTTCTGTCTCAAAAGACCTGGACAAGGCATCGGCCCTCACATTCTTGTCGGCTGGGGGAAAATAGAGCTCAAACTGGAACCTGGTAAAGAACAGTGACCACGTGGCTTGACGAGGGTTCAAACGTTGGGCCGTCTGGAGGTAGGTCAGATTCTTGTGGTCTGTAAAAATCAGGATGGTATGAGCTGCGCCCTCTAGTAGATGTCTCCACTCCTCCAGAGCCAATTTGATGGCCAGTAACTCCCGATCCCTAATCGAGTAGTTGCGTTCTGCGGAAAAGAAGAACTTTGACTTGCCCTTGGAGCCTCTCTGGAACAGGAGTGCACCAGCACCGACAGAGGATGCGTCCACCTCCAACGAGAACTGTAGAGAGACGTCTGGATGATGGAGGATAGAGGCTGACGTGAAGGCACTCTTCAGGCTACTGAATGCGGACTCTGCCTCAGGAGTACACACCTTGGTGTTCATGCCCTTCTTAGTGAGGTTAGAGATAGGAGAAGTCAGTGAGAAGTTTGGAATAAACTGTCTGTAAAAATTGGCGAATCCCAGAAAGCGCTGTATGGCCCTCAAGCCTTGGGGGCGTGGTCATTCCAGGACAGACTTTACCCTTTCAGGATCCATCTCGAGACCTCGATTCGAGACGATATAGCCCAGGAAGGGTAGAGCATCTTTTTCAAACACACACTTTTCCAACTTAGCGTACAGACGATTCTCCCTTAACCGCAGCAAAACTTGACGGACATGTCTCTGATGCATCATAGGATCTGGAGAAAAAAAACACATGTCTGACACATACTGACATACTGCATACACACTGCACACATACTACACATACACACACTGCACACATACACATTACACAAACTACATATACACACACACTACATATACACACATTGCAGGCATACTACATATACACACTGCACACATACTACATACACACACTGCACACACTACATACACACACTGAACACATACACACACTGAACACATACTACATATATACACACTGCACACATACTACATATACACTACACATACACTACATATACACACACTGCACACATACTACATATACGCACACTGCAAACATACTACATATACACATACATACACACTGCTCACATACATACATACATACATACACACACACACACACTGCACACATATACATACATACATTCAGACACAGTAATTGCTCACTGCACACATACATATACACACACATACATAATACACACACATTGTGTATATATATATATATATATATATATATATATACATACATACATACATACATTGAGACACACAGTAATTGCACACTCCAGTCACCCCTTTGACTTTATACATTGACACTTATCTCCTTTCTGTAGTCGGCTCCTCTTTCCCAGCAACTTCTGTCTCCTCTTACTTCTTCAGCAGGGGGTGGTGCCCCAGTGCTGGTGGGAGGGGTGCACAGAGAGAGCGAGATTAGAAGCTGAAGGGGCTATCAAGGACTGCAGTACTGGGCTGTACAGGGCTTAGGAGAAATTTTTAGCAGCAGCAGCTATACAGATCAGCAGTGCAGACACAGTGAAGGAGCAGGGTGCTGCTGACCTGTACAGCTGCTGGGCAGTGAATTAGATGCAGAGCAGGCCGCTGGGCAGGGTCTTCACACATTCAGCAGTACAAGCTGAAGTAACGGCAGCCCAGCGTCCTGCACTGTATATATTCTTCTGTGCCACCTGTCAGATCCCAGCCAAGCCACTCTCTGCTGCTGTGTTCCATTCTCCTCCTCCTGCTCCTCTCTGGCGGGCAGGAGGGCCCTTCTAGTAGTACACAGCAGACACAGAGCGCTGAGGCTGGGAAGGCTTACAAGGTACTTGTCACGGTGTGGGATGTGTGGACCCACTGGGCAGAACCGTGTAGCGGGATGGCAGATAGCAAAACAGGTATGGTACAGAGTCTATGGTCCAGAAAAGGGTACCTGAGGCCGTGTAGACAGGCGCAAGGCAGGCTCGGCCAGGTGGCAGGTAGACGTCAGGCGTGGAGCAGCAGAACAGGCGTGGAGATTAAGCACAACACGACAACAGCTCAGCACGGCAGTAGACCAGGATGGTACAGACCGCATGGGAAACAGGATAAAGGATACGGGTACGGGGAACACTGGGAAGCTGGAAGACACTTAGGAGACCATTCGCAAGACAGACTAAGGGAAACAACAACAACGCTCAGGCATAGACCCCTCTTATAGTCCAAGGTACTCATGGGTCAAAGTTCATCACAAGTTCCGGTGCGCGCGCTGCCCCTTTAAGAGCGAGCACGAGCGTACGCGCGCACCCTACAGAATCCGGCTGAGGTGAGTGGACGCGAGCGCTGGAGTCTGCTGAGGAGGAGGCTGGGGCCAGCGCTTCCCGACTCGTGGCTGCGGCTGTCAGGGGGAGGTTGGAGCTGACAGCCCGCAGCCACGGACATTACAGTACTTCATGAGGTCATCACGCTGCCTGCGTGTGATGCAGGCACATACTTCTCCTTCCTCTAACCAACGCAACTTGCACTTGCGCAGCTCTTTGGACAAAAATAAAATAAAATAGAAACCACGTATACATTTTTATTTATTCTGGACACAACGGACAGTTGCTAAAAGCCCTCTAATTTCACGGCCTGTCCGTAAATTAACGGACCGTTAGCAACCCTGTTCTGAAACACAAGCAGGGTGTAATGTCGGGGTAAGCAAACAGACAAGTGAGCCCTAATCTACCCGCCACTCAGTCCCTGCCTACTTGCAACAACCCGCCCTAGGCGACGGGGTAAAACTGGGTGACGGTCCCTACGCTCAATAAGTGCCCGACAGACAAACAGACAAGGGTACACAGAAGCAAGGGAAAAGGGGCAGTTGCCCACGGCAACACCGCGAGCAACAAGAGAGGTGAACGAGCCGAGTCAAACCAGGAGTGTACGAGGTACCAAACGCAGAGCAGGAGAGTAGTGAACAAGCCAAGTCAAACCAGGAGTGTACGAGGTACCAAACGCAGAGCAGGAGAGTAGTCAGTAAGCCAGGGTCGATATGAAGCAGGGTCAAATGGTTAAAGAAGCTGCAGCAGGGCCAGGAAACAAAACAAGAATCACAAGCAAGGAGGAACAGGAAAGGCAGGTATAAATAGACAGAGGGCGGGAGCTAGCTCCGTCTGGCCAGGCTGTGATAGGCTCTCCCACTCCTAAGCCTGCCATCCTGAGTGGTGGAAGATGGAGTCAGTCTCACAGACATAGAAGCAGGTGCAGGCTGATTACCTATGGGCGTGGATACAGACGCTGTGCCTGGCAGATCCTTAACAGTACCCCCCCCTTTTATGAGGGGCCACCGGACCCTTTCTAGATGGACCTTCCTCACCAATACCCCAGCGTGAACATCCCGGGCGGGTACCCAAGTCCTCTCCTCAGGCCCGTATCCTCTCCAATGGACCAGGTACTGGAGGGAGCCTTGGACCATATTGCTGTCCACAATCTTGGCCACCTCGAATTCTACCCCCTCAGGGGTGAGAACGGGGACAGGAGGTTTCCTCGAGGGAGCCAAGGACGGGGAGCAGCGTTTAAGGAGGGAGGCATGAAACACGTCGTGTATTCGAAAAGATGGGGGCAACTCCAGTCGGAAGGAGACAGGATTGAGGACTTCAATGACCTTGTACGGCCCTATAAACCGGGGAGCAAACTTCTTGGACGGGACTTTAAGGCGCAAGTTCTTAGACGATAGCCACACCAGATCCCTGACCACAAACAAGGGGTTAGCAGAACGTCTTTTATGTGCCTGAGTTTTTTGTATGCTCTGGGACGCCTTTAGGTTCTTCTGAACCTGGGCCCAGACTGTGCACAGTTCCTGATGAACGACATCTACCTTGGGATTGTTGGAACTACCAGGTGAAACGGAGGAGAACCGTGGATTAAACCCAAAATTACAGAAAAAGGGGGAGACCCCTGACGAGTTACTGACCCGGTTATTAAGGGAAAATTCGGTGAGGGGAATGAAGGAGACCCAATCATATTGACAGTCAGAGATAACGCACCTTAAATATTGTTCTAGAGACTGATTAGTCCTCTCCGTTTGGCCATTAGTTTCAGGATGGAAGGCCAAGGAGGACAGATCAATCTCCAACATTTTACAGAAGGCTCTCCAAAACAATGAAACAAATTGTACCCCTCTGTCAGAAACAATATTGACAGGAACCCAATGGAGACGCAGGATGTGTTTGACAAACAAGGTAGCTAACGTCTTAGCATTGGGTAGTTTCTTGAGGGGCACAAAGTGGCACATCTTACTGAAACGGTCTACTACAACCCACACCACTGACTTGCCTTGAGATGGAGGCAAATCGGTGATAAAATCCATGGAGATAGACCATGGGTCCAAGGTCTCTGGGGAATGGGCAAAGAACATAGTAAGCCCGCTGGTCGGGACCTGGGAGTCTTGGACCTAGCACAAATTTCACAGGCGGCGACGTAGGCCTTAACGTCTTTAAGCAACCCAGGTCACCAATAGTTTCTGGCAATGAGATGCTTGGTACCCAGGATGCCTGGATGGCCAGATAGTGCAGAGTCATGATTTTCCCTGAGTACCGTTAGCCGGAATTGCAGGGGAACAAACAGCTTGTTCTCAGGAAGGTTCCCGGGAGCTGAACCTTGATCAGCCGCAATTTCGGAGACTAAGTCAGAATCAACAGAGGAAATGATTATACCTGGAGGCAAAACACAAGCAGGATCTTCCTCCGAAGGAGGGCTGGCCATGAAGCTACGCGACAGTGCATCAGCCTTAATATTTTTAGACCCAGCCCTATAGGTGACCAAAAAGTTGAATCTAGTAAAAAATAACGCCCATCGAGCTTGTCTCGGGTTTAGCCTCCGGGCAGATTCTAAGAAAACCAGATTCTTGTGGTCGGTAAGGACCGTTACCTGGTGCCTAGCCACCTCCAGGTAGTGGCGCCACTCTTCAAATGCCCATTTAATGGCTAAGCGTTCGCGGTTGCCAATATCATACTCTCAGTGGGCGAGAACTCCCTGGAGAAGTAGGCACAGGGACGGAGATGGGTGAGGGACCTGGTACCCTGGGACAAGACATCACCCACTCCCACCTCGGAGGCGTCAACCTCCACGATGAATGGCTCCATTTGGTTAGGCTGAATCAGCACAGGGGCCGAGATAAAGCACTACTTAAAGGGAATGTGTTGCCAGAAAAACATGTTTTTTTTTTTAAAATTAAACATTTAGTGTGTGGGTGATTAAACATTGTTCAAATTTTTTTTATTTTTTTCACGAGTCAGGAAATATTATAAATTAATTCTAATTTATAATACTACCCATTTTTGGTCACTAGATGGAGCTATTCCCAAAATTGCAGCATTGCAACATTGGGTTAAAAGCCCTCGCTCTAGTGAGCTCTCAGCATCCCCCCCTCCTTTATCCTGGCTAGTGCCGGGATAAACGAGGGGTTTGAACGGTGTAACCTCCTACACTGTGTGTCGCCATTTTTTGAGCTAACACACAGTGTAGTAGGTTTACATACAGTAGTAAACACACACAAACACGAACATACATTGAAATCTCTTACCTGCTCCTGCCGCCGCGGCTCCCTCCGGCCCGTCCGCTCCGTTTGCTGCCGCTGGTCCAAGTGCACAAATCCGGAAGCCGCGACCGGAAGTAGTAATATTACTGTCCGGCCGCGACTTCCGGTCCACAGGAAAATGGAAAATGGCGCCGGACGGCGCCAATTTCGAATTGGACTGTGTGGGAGCGGCGCATGCGCAGTTCCCACACAGACGCCGTACACGGAAGTCAATGGGACGGGAGCCGTTCGCAGTCCCTATGGGACTGTGGCTGCCGTATTCCATGTCTGTATGTGTCGTTAATCGACACAGACAGAAATGGAACAAAAAATGGCAGCCCCCATAGGGAAGAAAAAGTGTAAAAATAAGAAAAAGTAAAACACAAACACACAAATGAATATAAACGTTTTTAATAAAGCACTAACATCTTTAACATATAAAAAAATAATTTGTGATGACACTGTTCCTTTAAGGACCTCAAAAGCCTGGACCGCCTCTGGAGGCCAGTGGAGGAGGTCAGCACCTTTGCGAGTAAGATCCGTAAGAGGCTTAGCGATGACCGAGAAGTTAGCAATAAATCTCCTGTAATAATTAGCTAACCCCAGGAAGCACTGTAACGCCTTCAGGGAGGCAGGTTGGACCCATTCAGCCACAGCCTGAACCTTGGCAGGGTCCATGCGGAATTCATGAGGAGTGAGGATTTGACCCAAAAATGGTATCTCCTGCACCCCAAACACACATTTTTCGGTTTTAGCAAACAGTTTGTTTTCCCGAAGGGCCTGGAGCACCTTCCTTACATGCTCAATGTGGGAGGACCAGTCCTTGGAAAACACAAGTATGTCATCAAGGTACACTACAAGAAATACCCCCAGGTAGTCTCTTAAAATCTCATGTATGAAATTCCGGAAGACCGCGGGAGCATTACACAACCCAAAGGGCATGAAGAGGTATTCGAAATGACCTTCGGGCGTGTTAAACGCAGTCTTCCACTCATCCCCCTCTCTGATGCGGATAAGCTTATAAGCCCCCGTAGATCAAACTTAGAGAACCATTGGGCCCCTTGAACCTGATTGAAGAGATCAGGAATCAAAGGAAGGGGATACTGGTTCCTTACCAGTGAC
The DNA here is from genome assembly GCF_050947455.1 of Rhinoderma darwinii. Lineage (NCBI taxonomy): Eukaryota > Metazoa > Chordata > Amphibia > Anura > Rhinodermatidae > Rhinoderma > Rhinoderma darwinii. The sequence continues at coordinate 28,370,822 of NC_134695.1, forward strand.
CTTATTCAAGTTTCGGTAATAGATGCACGGCCTAAGACCATCATCTTTCTTCCCTACGAAGAAGAAGCCAGCACCTACCGGAGAAGTAGAGGGGCGAATGTAACCCTTGGCCAGGCATTCCTGGATATACTCTCTCATAGCTTAACGTTCGGGACAAGAGAGATTAAATATCCTACCCTTAGGGATATTAGCTCCTGGTACCAAATCGATAGAGAATACGATTGCGCAATGAGGAGGTAACACTTCAGAGGCCTTTTTAGAAAAAACATCAGCGAAGTCCTGAATAAACTCAGGTAGAGTGTTCACCTCCTCAGGGAGAGAAATAAAATTAACAGAAAAACATGACGTCATGCATTCATTACCCCATTTGGTAAGATCCCCAGTATTCCAGTTAAATGTGGGATTATGCATCTGCACCCCGGGGAAGTCCTAAAACCAAATCGGACGATAATCCCTGCATCACCAGTACAGAACACTGCTCCAAATGCATGGAGCCACAAGGAGTTCAAAAACAGGGGTATGCTGCGTAAAATAACCATTAGCAAGTGGAGTGGAGTCGATACCCACTACCGGGACAGGTTTAGGCAAATCAATCAATGGCATATCTAGAGACATAGCAAATTCCACAGACATAATATTAGCAGAAGACCCTGAATCCACGTAGGCACCGCCGGTAGCAGACCTACCCTCAAAAGAGACCTGAAAGGGAAGCAAGATCTTATTAGGTTTCATATTTACGGAAAATACCTGTGCGCCCAAGCGACCTCCCTGATGGTCACTTAGGCACGGAAGTTCTTCTGGCTGCTTATTCTTACGCCTAGGACAGTTGTTCACTTGATGTTTGTCATCCCCACAGTAGAAGCAGAGACCATTCTTTCTGCGGAGCTCTCTACGTTGTTGCGGAGACACGGAGGCCCCGAGTTGCATTGGTTCATCCGAGTTTTCCGTGGAAGAACGAAGCAACGGAACCTCGGGAACCATCATTGGGGAGCCAGAGGAGAAAGCACAAAAACGTTCAAGTCGTCGTTCCCTGAGACGTCGGTCAAGACGTACTGTTAAAGCCATAACCTGATCTAGAGAGTCTGAAAAGGGATAGCTAACTAACAGGTCTTTCAGGGCATTCGACAGACCCAATCTAAACTGGCACCTCAAGGCAGGGTCATTCCACCGAGAAGCTACACACCACTTCCTAAAGTCAGAACAGTACTCCTCAACGGGTCTCTTACCCTGTCGTATGGTCACCAGTTAACTGTCGGCAAAGGCAGTCTTGTCAGTCTTGTCATATATGAGCCCGAGAGCAGAAAAAAAAAAGAGATCAACAGAGGAAAGTTCAGGGGCGTCAGGAGCCAAGGAGAAGGCCCATTCTTGGGGCCCGTCCTGGAGCCAGGACATAATTATACCCACTCGCTGGCTCTCAGAACCTGAGGAGTTGGGCCTTAGACGGAAATAGAGCCTACAACTCTCCCAAAAGGAGAAAAAAGGTCTTCCGGTCCCCTGAGAACCGGTCAGGCAACTTGAGGTGGGGTTCAAGAGGTGAGGTGGGGGGCACTACCAGGGTAGTATTACACTGGTTGCCCCTCTGAGCCAGGGCTTGGACCTGTAGGGAGAGGCCCTGCATTTGCTGAGCCAGGGTCTCAAGGGGGTCCATAGTTGTGTCAGGCACCAGGGTAGAAAAGGTATATGGGCCTATGATTATGTAATGACGGGGTAGGGAGAAAGACAGGTGAGCCCTAATCTACCCGCCACTCAATCCCTGCCTACTTGCACGGCCCGTCCTAGGCGACGGCGTACAACTGGGCGACGGTCCCTACGCTCAATATGTGCACGACAGACAAACAGATAAGGGTACACAGAAGCTAAGGGAAATGGGGCAGTTGCCCACGGCAACACAGTGAGCAACAAGAGTAGTGAACAAGCCGAGTCAAACCAGGAGTGTACGAGGTACCAAACGCAGAGCAGGAAAGTAGTCAGTAAAGCCAGGGTCAATTTGAAGCAGAGGTAAATAGTACTAGCAGGAGCAGCAGAGCCAGGAAACATGACAGAATCACAGGCAGAGGAGGAGCAGGAAATGAAGGTATAAATAGACAGAGGGCGGAAGCTAGCTCCGTCTGGCCAGGCTGTGATAGGCTCTCCCACTCCTCAGCCTCCCAGCCTGAGTGGTAGCAGATCGTGTCACTCTATCAGACATAGGAGCAGGTGCAGACTGATTAACCACAGGCGTCGACAAAGAAGCTGTGTCTGGCAGATCCTTTACAGTTACGCCCATGGCCGGGTGTCGTCATTCAAACTCACCCCTTGACGATCCCGGCAATGGACAGCTCTCTTCTCGGCGTCCGCTCCCTCCAGGGAGACGCCGGCACTCTCTTCCGAGTCCTCGTACTGTCTCCAGCAGGGCCTTAAAGGGCCAGTACGAGTCCAGCTGTCTAATATCAATTATCAGCCCAAATGGCTGCTGGACTATAAAAAGGGGCTCTGCCCACTAGTTCCTTGCCTGAGCTTTGTTGTATACCCTAGTTCGTCTTGCAAAAGGTCTCCCAGTGTTTTCCAGTTCCCAGTGTTACCCGTTCCTGCTGCCTGTACCCTGTATCCCGTGCTATTGTATCTACAGGTGAAAGTCAAGTTGTGCCTTCCCGCTGCATCCGCGGCGTTACCTGCTATGAAAGTCAAGTTGTGCCTTCCCGCTGCATCCGCAGTGCTACCTGCTGTGAAAGTCAAGTCGTGCTTCCGCCACTGTCTACATTGCCTCAGGTACCCGTTCTGAACTATAGACTTTGTTTTGTACCTTGTTGGCCAGCTGCTACTCCGCTACGCGGTACGGCCCAGTGGGTTCACACCCCGCGCCGTGACAGTACGCTCAGGCCATGGATCCCGCTGGCCAAGTCAAGAGCCTGTCATCCTCCCAAGCCATGCAGGCGGACATGCAGGATCTGCAAGCACGACAGGATCAACTCATTGTGGCAGTAGACTCCTTGGCACAGCATCTTGGTGCACCAGTTACTTCCGTCACTCAAATTTAAGCTCCTCCGATCGACCCTCCTGCTACACTTCCTGGCAGCCCCAGTTCGGACTCTCGGTACTCGCTGCCATTGCCACCTCGGTTTCATGGAGACGCAAGTTCGTGCAGGGGGTTTCTGAATCAATGCCAAATCCACTTCACTCTGCACGCCCGAGCATTTCCTTCGGACGGAGCCAGGATCGCCTGCATCATATCCCTACTCGCCAGCAAGGCCCTGGCATGGGCGAATCCAATCTGGGAACGACAGGGACCTGAGACCAGAGACTTCCAGGGGTTTGTGCGGTTGTTCTGTTCCGTATTTGAGGAGCCTGGACGAGTCTCATCGGCAGCCACTGCTCTCTTTAACCTGCGCCAGGAGGACGCCTCCGTGGGCGAATACACCATCCAGTTCCGGACTCTGGCAGGAGAATTATCCTGGAACAATGAGGCCTTGGTAGCATCCTTCTGGCATGGCCTATCGCCTGAGATCAAAGACGAACTGGCTGCTCGAGATCTCCCAGCTGCCCTGGACGACCTGATTCTACTGGCTACCCGTGTGGACATAAGGCTCAGAGAGAGATCCCAAGAGATTCTTCAGGAGAAACGGCTTTCTAGACTGGCGCCCAACTTCCGGCATCCCCTCTTGCCTTGTTCTTCTGCTGCGCGCGAGGTTCCGTTGCAGGTGGATCAGCTTAAACTGTCCAATCAAGAAAAACAGTGCAGGCGCACCTCTGGACTCTGCCTATATTGAGGCCTCGCAGGCCATGTCGTGCGTCTGTGTCCCCAGAGGCCAAAGAAACCCCAATGCCTGGGATTGGTTGGAGAGACAACCCTGGGTGCTACTGCACTTAATAGAGAACTCTCGTCCAAGCTGTTTATTCCTGTGATCATCATCGCTGGCGAGAGACCTCATCCAGTCTCTGCCTACCTGGACTCTGGCTCCGCAGCCAATTTAGTCTGTTAAGACCTCGTGGATCTTCTTTAATTGCCTACTGTTTTTCTTGAGAGACTATTGATCGTTGCCTCGGTAGATGGACTTGCCTTTTCCTGACCCAGTATTGTCTGTGACCAAGCCTTTGAGGCTCCAAGTGCGAGCTCTTCATTCCGAGCTGATCTCCCTGTATGTCCTGTCCAAAGCCATCAACCCCGTGCTGCTGGGTTTGCCTTGGCTCCATCTTCACGACCCAGTTCTGGATTGGAACTCCGGAGAGGTTCTTCAGTGGGGTCCCAAGTGTCTAGACCGCTGTCTGGGTCATGTCCATCCATCCCAGCCTTCTCCGCATCAGTCATTGACAGGGTTGCCTCCTTGTTACTCTCAGTTCGCTGATGTCTTTGACAAAAAGGAGGCAGAGATATTGCCACCACATCGAGAATACGACTGCCCTTTTGACTTGGTTCCTGATTCGTCCCCTGGTTCCTGATTCGTCAGTTCGCTGATGTCTTTGACAAAAAGGAGGCAGAGATATTGCCACCACATCGAGAATACGACTGCCCTTTTGACTTGGTTCCTGATTCGTCCCCTCCGCGCGGTAGAGTATACCCTCTCTCCTTGCCAGAGACCCAGTCTATGTCGGCCTACATTAAAGAGAATCTGGAGAGGGGCTTCATACGAAAGTCTACATCCCGGGCCGGAGCCGGGTTTTTCTTTGTCAGAAAGAAGGATGGATCTCTTCGACCCTGCATTGACTACCGGGGTCTCAATCAGATCACGGTGAAGAACAGGTACCCTTTGCCATAGATTTCTGAGCTCTTTGATCGTATACGGGGGAGCGAAAAATTTTTCCATGCTTGACCTGCGGGGGGGGGGGGGGGCTTACAATCTAATCCGGATCCGTCAGGGAGACAAGTGGAAGACTGCATTTAACACACGTGATGGACACTACGAAAATTTGGTCATGCCCTTCGGCCTGTGTAACGTTCCAGCAGTATTTCAAGAATTTGTGAATGACATTTTTCGTGACCTCCTCTATGTCTGTGTTGTGGTGTATCGCGATGATATCTTGATTTTTTCCCAAGATCTTGTGACTCATCAGGGCCATGTCCGCCAGGTGTTGCTTAGATTAAGAGAGAATCATCTTTACGCCAATTTGGAGAAGTGCGTGTTCCAAGAGAAGTCTCTACCCTTTCTGGGCTACATCATCTCTGATCAAGGTCTCAAGATGGACCCTGAAAAGGTTAAGGCTGTCCTGGAGTGGCCACGTCCCCAAGGTTTAAGGGCAATACAACGCTTCCTGGGATTCGCCAACTTCTACAGACTGTTCATTCCCAACTTCTCTTCTCTGACAGCCCCCATCTCCACCCTCACTAAGAAGGGTATGAATGCCAAGGTATGGACTCGAGGCGGAAATCGCATTTGAAACCTTTAAAAAGGCCTTCACGTCTGCCTCCATTTAGCACCATCCTGATGTATCCCTACAGTTTTCATTAGAGGTGGACGACTCCTCTGTTGGTGCCGGTGCACTTTTGTTCCACAGGGGTTCGAAAGGCAAGACGGTGGTATGTGGTTACTACTCCAAGCTGTTTTCTTCTGCAGAGCGCAACTACTCGATTGGAGATCGGGAGTTACTGGCCATCAAGCTGGCCCTGCAGGAGTGGAGACACCTACTGGAGGGCGCTGCCCATCCTATCCTGGTCTTCACGGACAACAAGAACTTGACCTACCTACAGACGGCTCAACGGCTGAACCCTCGTCAAGCCAGATGGTCATTGTTTTTTGCACGGTTCCAGTTCAAACTCCACTACCGACCTGCCGACAAGAATGTGAGGGCCGATGCCTTGTCTAGGTCATTTGAGACAGAGGACACTGTGGAGTCCCCACAGAAAATTATCGATCCTTCCTGCATCTACTCTGTTAACCCTCTGCAGGTTAGAGACATTCCCCCAGGAAAAACTTTTGTACGGCTGGCAGACAGAGGAAGAATCCTTCGCTGGGGTCACAGTTCCAAGCTCACAGGACACACAGGTGCCCGTAAGACCCGAGACCTAATTGCCAGTCAGTGCTGGTGGCCCACGCTGCCCAAAGACGTCATGGACTTTGTCTCCTCCTGTACGGTGTGTGCAGCCAACAAAGTTGCCCACTCCAGACTAGCCGGTCTGCTCCAACCACTGCCTGTGCCCGATGCCCTCTGGTGGCATATTGCTATGGATTTTGTTACAGATCTGCCTCGGTCTGCGGGATGCAGTGTGATCTGGGTGGTGGTGGATCGTTTTTCTAAAATGGCTCATTTTGTTCCTCTGACTGGCCTGCCTTCTGCCTCTCGACTGGCTGATCTCTTCATGCAGCACATCTTCCGTCTGCACGGATTACCTCTGCATATTGTCTCAGATTGAGGGGTCCAGTTCACCTCAAAGTTCTGGAGAGCACTCTGCGGCCGACTCGGTGTAAAGTTGGACTTCTCCTCAGCTTACCACCCTCAGTCCAATGGACAAGTTGAGGGGATTAACCAAATTATGGAGAACTACCGGCACTTTGTCTCCAGAAGACATGATGACTGGGTGCAGCTGCTCCCGTGGGTGGAGTTCTCTTATAATAACCATACCAGTGAGTCCACCACCTTCAGTCCGTTCTTCATAGTCTACGGTCAACATTCTCGAATACCCCTGCCCGGCTCTACTATGTCTCAGGTGCCTGCAGCCGACTCTACCTTCAGGAACTTTCTGCAAATATGGCAGCAGACACGATTTTCTATTCTGCTGGCGGTGGACCGCATGGAGAGAAAGGCAGACACTAGAAGAAGAGAACCTCCCCAGTTTCTTCCAGGTACTAAGGTCTGGCTGTCTTCCAGGAATATCCTGCTCAGGGTGCCATCTTGCAAATTTGCTCCCAGGTTCCTTGGACCCTTTGAGATTCTGCTGCAGATCCTGTCGTACAAGCATCGACTATTTCCTACCCTCAAGATCCCTAACTCTTTCCACGTCTCCTTGCTAAAACCTGTGGTTCTGAACTGCTACTCCAAGATTTCTAGTTCCGCAGTGGCTCCTGGCGGTTCATCTGGAACTTTCCAAGAAAGTAGGAGGCAGGACGTTTTACTTGGTGGATTGGAGGGGATTTGGTCCAGAGGAGAGGTCTTGGGAGACAGAGAACATCGATGCTCCTGTCCTCGTGAAGAAATTTCTTTTCCGCTCTGGTCCCAAGAAGAGGGGGCGTAAGATGGGGGGACTGTTACGCCCATGGCCGGGATCGTCAAAGGGTGAGTTTGAACGACAACCCCCCGGAAATTGCATCAAGTCCGATGTTCAAGTAATATTGAGTGAGTGTTCTAAGCATGATCAGTGACCTGTTGTTACGCCCATGGCCGGGGGTCGTCGTTTAAACTCACCCCTTGACGATCCCGGCAATGGACAGCTCTCTTCTCGGCGTCCGCTCCCTCCTCTTGTTGCTCACGGTGTTGCTGTGGGCAACTGCCCCGTTTCCCTTAGGTTCTGTGTACCCTTGTCTGTTTGTCTGTCGTGCACTTATTGAGTGTAGGGACCGTCACCCAGTTGTACCCCGTCACCTAGGGCGGGTCGTTGCAAGTAGGCAGGGACTGAGTGGCGGGTACATTAGGGCTCACTTGTCTGTTTCCCTACCCCCGGCATTACAGTGTTAGGCCTCATGCACACGACCGTATCTTTTCACACCCGTAAATACTGGCGTAAATACGGGTCCGGTGTCACACGTATTCCACCCGTTTTGCACCAGTATTTACGAACCCGTGCTCGTAAATATGGGTCCGGTGTCACACGTATTCCACCCGTATTTACGAGCACGTTTTTGGCAGCAAAATAGCACTGCACTAATCGGCAGCCCCTTCTCTCTAGCAGTGCAGGATAGAGAGAAGGGACAGCCTTTTCTGTAATAAAAGTTAAAGAAATTCATACTTACCCGGCCGTTGTCTTGGTGACGCGTCCCTCTCTTCACATCCAGCCCGACATCCCTGGATGACGCGGCAGTCCATGTGACCGCTGCAGCCTGTGATTGACCTGTGATTGGCTGCAGCGGTCACATGGCTTGAAACGTCATCCAGGACGTCGGCCCGGATGTCGAGAGGGACGCGTCACCAAGGCAACGGGCGGGAGACCGGACTGGAGAAGCAGGAAGTTGTCGGTAAGTATGAACGTCTTTTATTTTTATTTTTTACAGGATAGGGGATACATGTCTTTTGTTTATGGCAGAGCGGGGAGATACCTCCCCGCTCTGCCATAGTTTTCATTGTAGTCCCGGCGGTAGTTACGCCACTGGGCTGTGGCCTGCAGACCGGGTAGTCCCCTGACCTCGCCTCACCTCGCAACGCTCCCGTAATCACGGGTGAACACACGGAGCCACCCATGATTACGGGAGCCCCATAGACTTCTATGGGATGCCCGTGCCGTTATTACGGCATGAAATAGGGCATGTTCTATCTTTTTTAACGGCACGGGTACCTTCCCGTGAGCAAACGGGAAGGTACCCGTGGCTAACAGAAGCCTATGAGCCCGTTATTGCGGGTCGTAATAACGACCCGCAATAACGGGTGTTTTTACGGTCGTGTGCATGAGGCCTTATTCTGTGTGATCTGCCTCCAGTTTTATAATGGAGGTGTAAAGTTTTTTTTTTTACACTGGGTGATTATCGGGCAGACGATAATCGCCGATAATTGCCATGTGTAAACAGGGCAGCGATCTGCAGTTGAACAATCATCTGCTAGTCATATCTTTTAAAAAAATGAAAATATTATCATTGTTGGCAGCAGATCTCTATGTGTAAACAGGGAGATGCGCTGCCAAACTAATAATAACGTATGGGGACGAGCGATCGGAGTAATGACCGCTCGTCCCCATCCATAGCTACGTGTGACAGGAGCAAACGAGCGTCGATCAACGTGTCTTATGTGATCCTGCCTGTTCTGTTGAGATGACTGCTTAGAAGTGATCTCTGCAGAACAGGAAATGTCAGTCCATTATAAGATTTCAGTATTTTTTTTCTTTTATTTTTCAATATAGATGTGGAAAAAAAACAAAAAGACAATTTTTTCAAAAATAAGTTTACCATAAAAACTTGATTCAACAATAGTTAATTGTCTGATGACACATTCCTTTTAGGTGAGGTATTGCTGGGATTTTATCATTGCCTATTTTCAATATTTAGCAGTCCTTTTATGCTCTATCTTCATCTGCGTTTCTGACCTGTCTGTGTCCATTTGTAAGTATGGCCTTTTTCTGTGTTTTTGTGTACATATGTCCCCTTGTTTTTATCGGTTCATGTATTTAAAGCGTGTGAATTTATGTTCTGTGAGTTAAAAAAAAAAAAAAAAGCTGTGAGCTCATGTTCAGAAACTCTACTTTTTATTTGGAAATGTTTATACACAGAATACATTATGCACTCTCCTTGGTCAGGAAGTTGCAAGTAAACTGGAAACAGATAATCTAGATTAAAAGGTCAATTTACCTAAAAAAAATAAAATTGTACATTTCCATAACTTGTGATATCGGGATTTTTGTTAGGCTTATGCTGATCTAGTAGAGCGGTTGTGTTAGGGTATGTTCACACGCAGATTTGTTACAGAAATTTCAATGCTTGTCGCATTTTTCTGTATGGGTTGTAACAATCCATGCCCATTCTACAGGAACAATCCCACTCTGATGCATGGAACAAATTTGTTGCATATGAACATACACTTACCACTGAAAATATATATTTTTTTCATTGCTAAATGTCCAAAGTGTATTACACTGGGAAAAATAAAATGATGAAAAGAAAAGTAAGATACAGTAGGCATATTCACAATCATATCTGGAAGGAAAAAAAATAGCAAAAGCATAACTATACTTTTACATGTTTCCCTACTCAACTTTAAGGGACTCATTTCTAAATTTTAAAGATTTTCCCTATATAATTTTTATATAAATAGGGACACGGTGTCCTCTTCTTTAGAGAATATAATATACCCTTGAAAAAATAGTCACCCAAAATCAAACTGCACATAAAAAAAATTAAAAAGCAGATATTAAATGCCACCAAATATCATGATCATCCAAGGAAAATGCTATAAGGCTTTATAAAAATAAAAAGTATTACAGAGTAAAATAATACATCTTTAACCCTAAATCTTATCACTTTTGGTAAACTGTCAAGCCATGTAGAAGGTAGGTACTGGATTACTAGATAAAGGGTGTGTTAGACAAAACAAAAACCCAATATAATTTGTCAACATTAGTGATGTTGTGTGATACTCAAGTTATAGAGTGCACTCAACTAACCTTACTATCCACTGGAATAGCATCCTTCATCCAGTTTCCCGATCTCAAATACACACACTACTAAAGTCAATGGACTTCTTCTGACATTGGCCTTCAGTATGTCTTGGGGTATGGTCTAACATGTGCACAGCATGCACATTCCATGTAAATTCCTAAAAATTGGCTCTAGCGATGCCTGGTAGCAGTGTCACCCACTTACTATTATATCAAACAAATCTTAAAATGTAATAGTGGTAACAAGCCATACAAGTACAAATGTATTACTAAATCTGCCGCTGGCACACAATTTCACATTTTAATTTCAGCTAATGGGTCGCACCTAAAGTAAAAATCATCTTTGTTTTCCTAAAAGTTTGTGTTTGATCAAAGTGAATATATCACAAATTGTTAATGAAAGTACTTTTGGTATACTCTTGTGAAGAGCCAACATTACATTCATGTTTATCACAGTTAAGACCAGAACTGTGCTGCTTTTTAAGGCTGGGTTCACACAACCTATTTTCAGACGTAAACGAGGCGTATTATGCCTCGTTTTACGTCTGAAAATAGGGCTACAATACGTCGGCAAACATCTGCCCATTCATTTGAATGGGTTTGCCGACGTACTGTGCAGACGACCTGTCATTTACGCGTCGTCGTTTGACAGCTGTCAAACGACGACGCGTAAAAATACAGCCTCGTCAAAAGAAGTGCAGGACACTTCTTTGGACGTTTTTGGAGCTGTTTTCTCATAGACTCCAATGAAAACAGCTCCAAAAACGGACGCGAAAAACGCGAGTTGGTCAAAAAACGTCTGAAAAGCAGGGTCTGTTTTCCCTTGAAAACAGCTCTGGATTTTCAGAAGTTTTTGGTCACTACGTGTGCACATACCCTAAGGTTTTTGCTTATGGACACCTAAAACAGCAGCCAATGCTTAGTAAAAGATACAATTGGAAGAACAAACATGTGGCACTCGCCGATAACTTTAGGGCACAGTACTATGAAGCGGCGTCCAAATACAGCCAAAACTCTGCTCACTTGCGGTGGCCGATGGCTGCACGATTTGCCAGTATTACCTGGGAAAACCGTGCGGTCATTGGCCACCGCAAGTGAGTGGGGTTTCGGCCGCATGCCGACACCACTATGTCAGACCATACCCCAAGTCCTTTTATTGACCAGCTCGATAAGATCAAGACATGGCCATGGGATAGGGCATGTTAGGATACAATGAAGGCAACAGCCGTTTTGTGGTCACATACGCTTCATCTTGGCCTTATCTACATGGTGACGTGTCCACGTTCTTATTGCATATTCTCCTTCTGACATTGGTGGATCAATTGAATGAATCTGATCTACCAATGTCAGGAGGGGAGAGACACCATATACTTCTAAAACGACAGGCAGAGTGGATATTACGATGTGAGGCACTAGTCCCCATTGGTTTAAACGACTGAAAAGATCGAAGTCCATTTTTGTAAGTTTGGTACTGCATTTTGCTTTTGTAGGTCTGCCACTCTATTCCAATGGTCTCTTAACAAATAGTTATGATTATAAACATGCAATACTTTCTAATGACGTATAACAGGAGTGTGTATTTAATAACTTGGACACGTCATCATGTAAGTAAGGCCAGGGTGAAGCGTGAGTAAACATGAAACGGCTGTTGCTTTCATTGTATCCTCACATCCCAGAGCTCGTGGCTATAATTTGACTTTAGAGTTGGTCAATAAAAGAACTTTGCGTGTTTCTTCTTTCATTTGCATATATTACATTTATGTTTATTTTTGTACTGGAGAAAAACCACAAGCAGAGATGTAACTAGAGGCTCCTGGGGCCCAATATAAAAGGTGTACCAGTGAAGCTGCCCCCCATGTGCCATTTATAGTACTGGTGTCCACCTACTTGGCAGAGGGGCCATTGCAATCTCTGTACCACATATTGTCACTTTTTGACCAAAACATATAACAGTTTGCCCTGATTTTATGAAGGTTCCTAACTCATATTTAATAATTCAAAGTAGTTTTCCTTATGCTTGTGTAATCTAATATTTTCTAGGAAATATTTTTTCCCCACATTGACTACTCTATGTATTACATCCCAATTTAAAAATCACCAGTTTGCTATTTTCTACTGTATGAAACATCTGCATTACAGAGGTGGAGCAGTCTGTAATTGCAAATGTAAAACACACACGCACATTTTATATATATATATATATATATATATATATATATATATATATATATATATATATATATATATATATATATATACATACACACATACACACACACACACACACACACACACACACACACACACACGGTACGTGTGTGTTAATCAGGCAGTAATAGTGTATGTATGAAGGTCATGCTTCAGCAGGCTGTGTTTATTCATCCAACAATAATAAATCAGAAGTACCATCTTTAAGAACTTCATGTCAAAGGCATAACACAACGGAGTTCCTTCAATTTATTGCATCTCCATAATACGCTGCAATATGTGCACTGCTTCTCTAACGTCTGGTGTCATGTTAGAGGCTATGGCTGGACATGCACACAGAGATAATTAAAGACCTCAGAGAGACGAAAGAATTTAATGATGATGAATTAATGAGCCCCTCAAGAATGGCTCTCATGCCTCAAATCCAAATTTTATCTTTGTTCAGTGCATACGAAGCTTCCGGTTGGGATCCAACAAGCTACATTGTAAGGGTCTCAAAGTCTGTACATCACTGGAAGTGCATGTTATGCATATATAATTTTATATATATGTATATAAAATGCTGTGGCCATTTTTTTTTACCCACACAACCACCCAAGCCGCACAATTGCCCACAGGTCCCATGCTGTTGGCGTGACCGGGTCTTTTTTGCTGTTATGATATGAACAAAGTAACCTGTCCGGATGAGCAACATGGTATTTATTTCTTCTTAAAGAAGCTAAATCTCTTTTCTCTGTCCTTTTCTTTTCCATCCTTATTACGCAATGTCACAGAGCCCTCTGTGACACTATTGGGAGACACAGGAGGCATGGTCATAGCCCGGGTCATACCCTTGGGTACACCTGGGGAATGGTCTGAAGTATCACTAGTCGAAGACAGTGAAGCATTGATCACCCGCATCCAACTGCTCATCTCAGCCTGTAGTAAAAATAGAAGAGAAGAGACCAGGTTTACAACTGGGACTTATTTGGTTATCTGTAACAATTATAATAAATTCAAATGTTAACAATGAGTAAATACATCACATATATAGTTCCTACTGCAAGACCCTACCAGTTTTGGCCCAAATGACCACACTAGTTTTTATACTGCGCTTGTGCTCGTTTGAGCACAATGAGACAAAGTGGGATGGTGAATAAAGGTGCTTCTGGGACCCACGCCTGTTGGGAGAATAGGGGTTCCCTAACCCCATGCCACACGGTGTGGTGGCAGCATCCAGATGGAGAATTGATGGAGATGCTGTTTCTATAATTGTAATGAAACACTTATGGACACAACTCTATTCATTCTCAGTCTGGATGTGCAGCTGCCTCATTTGGCAGAACAGTGGTCAGGGAACATCCCTTCTTTCTGGTAAAAGATGGGGGTCCCAAAGGTGGGCCCCCACCGATCATACATTTAGAAATATCTAAGATGGAAATAACCCTTTTAGAGTAGACTGTCTGAGACCCTTTTTGTACAAGGTGCTCTTTGCCACCCTTCGTACCATAATAACTATTTTATACACAATAAATAAATATAAATCTCCTCAGTGCGGTCTTCTAGGACAATTTCAGTTGCAAACCACTTACCTCGTCTTTTGCTTGGAAAAGATACTCCTTCCCATCTGATAAACTGTGCAATTAATAAAACAGAAAAAAACATTAGGGGTTTGTGTACTGTAGATAAAACAACTCACATATTTGCGAGGAAGATTATGCAGGATAGTCTGTCCTGTCTTGGACAATGTAACCAAGTTTTGTGACATCACAAAGCACAGCCTTACTTTTGGATATCACGCAACCGGCCGGATCGTATCCACAACTTAAATATAGCGAAACATTTTATTATGGTCTATTCTATTGGACAACACTCTCTGGATAGAACTTCCTTCTTTTTTTTTTTTTCAGCAAACAGAACATAAGAAATAAAACAGTTGTACAGCTTGGCAATTAGTTGAGTATCTTAATAGGATGGAACTGCAAGGAGAAAGATTCCACACATAAAATGGATACAATATCAGGGTGGGGTGGTAGATGTGGCGGATATCCATCAAAGATATTTCCCACTGTTACGCATAAAGACAAGACACACATTCACACATCATTCAGACAAAGCGCTTCCCAATCCATCCCATCACCAGCAGAATCAGCCAGACAAATTCCGGATAGAACTTTCTACACAGGATCACCTGCTCTAGAAACGGACTGATGGAAAAGATTCTAGACACGGAGACTTACTCACAAGTGGTTCCTGCTAATCATTCAACCCTCTGGCCATTTGAGTTTCTATTTCTCGTTAATCCTACCATCCACGTTGTTTTATGTGTGCATAGCTCTTGTACCTGGTTGTTCATGTTATAGGAGCATTGGTCCTAACATTGATCCAACACCAAGATCATTGCCAGTCAGTACTATTTGAAATACTGGTATCACGGGGAGGTATATAGGTGTGCAATAGTGTTTTTATCTTTGTCGTGCTCTAGGATTACGTTTCTACTACATTCTCACCTGAGTTTGAATACATTCTTGCGTTTCTTGTATTCATGTGCCACACTACATTGTGCTCCGGCAAGTTGGACAGGAACCTCACCATGATAAGGTATGCCGCTACTTGCACTCTTTGAATCTTTATAGAATCCCAAACTGCCTTTTTTCAGAACACAGTAAACATTTTGCCAGGACCTGTGTGATGAGAACATAATAATAATTACTATATCATCTGGACAAAT
Organism: Rhinoderma darwinii; assembly: GCF_050947455.1. Taxonomy (NCBI): domain Eukaryota; kingdom Metazoa; phylum Chordata; class Amphibia; order Anura; family Rhinodermatidae; genus Rhinoderma; species Rhinoderma darwinii. The sequence goes on from NC_134695.1 coordinate 28,385,947, forward strand.
CTAAATCCATGAGACGTGCCATTATTGTTATTAGTAGTAAGGATTTATTTCATGACAAGCATTTATGCGAAAGGATGAAGATTATCATCAGCAACTAATGCTACAGACAGCAGTTTTTTATGCAGCGGACATAAATGTTTTCTCACCTATTGGCCGCCTTCTTTGAGTGAGACTCCATTTCCTGTTTGCGGTGTAGCATTCCTTCCATCTGCTCTGAAGCAAAAGGTTCAGGACTGCCGATTGGTAAAGTGGAAGTCTGAAGATTTATGGGTGAAAAAGTAGGCCGTGACTGGATATGTGGTGAGGGGGGTGGGCTGCCATCCTGTGGGATTAAGTCTGCCTTTGCTCCATTAGCAGCCTCTGATGTTTCATACCCCTATAGAAATAGAAAGGTATTGTCTGTTTTTGTAAATCTACCATGGAGAAATGACAGAATTGTACACTTTTTATGCTTTCTCATCCAAATAAAGTCAGAGACATAATAGTGTATTTTATGTCAATTGTCTTATGACAGAATATGGAAGAATAATTATTTTATTTTGTAGACAATTCGGATTAACCGTAGTGGCAATCCTTGTAATTCTGTGACCAATCATAAAACTACACAGGAATGAGAAACGACATTAATAATGGCATAAATATATACAGGCTTCACATTTCACAAGTATCTGATTTAGCTAGTGTACAATTTGCCAGTATACAATTTGCCAGTATGCATCCTGTATCAATTCCTCATGGTTTTCAAGATCTCTACATGCTGTCATTGAACAGGAACCATCATTGTTTACTCTCGGGATAAGAATCCTGGTCATGCGATGGATGAAGAGTAACTCGACTCCTTAGAAGACAGGTCAGAAAACTCTAGTGTAAATAATCAGTCCTACACATGTGTCCCATGCATGACCAGGACAGATTTTTTTAGCCACTGGAAGTAAACAATAAAGTCACATGACTGCAAGCAAAGATCTTGAAAACCATTAGGTGGTATACTTTATTTAATCCAGTGGCCCTTGCACAATCTTCCTATTCAAGTCAGGTGTGTTATAATGTAGGGTATATTCTCAGTAACCCATACATTTAGATTAAAGTATAGTGTCAAGTAAAAACTATTTGTAAGATAACATTAAATGATAATATGCACCACCCAAAGAAATAAGTTTTCAATAAATGAAAAAGAATACTTGCCTGATTTTCAGAAAAGCTGTCATCTAACCGCCTGGTATCAGTCAACGGCTGTCAAAAACAAAAATAAAATGACATTCAATTGTTACATTATACTTTTCACACTTTATTTTCAGTTTTTTTGTTTGTTTATAAAGAGCATCAAAATTATCGATATAAATATTAATTTATGTATTAAAAAGGTTTCCGTTTCAGCAAGCAAAAGTTATCCGTTATACCATTTTCCAATAAACTATTTTTGAAAACACTTTCTGTATCAATTTCCAAGATCTCTACAGTTATTCAGAAATCTTCATGGTTTACTTCCGGGGACAAAAATCCTTTCTGGTCATGTGATGGACAGAGGCATGGCACGACGCAGTTCAGTTATCAAAACTCCGTCTTTTCAAGAGCCGTCCATCTCTTTTCAGACGCGACCAGGAAAGATTTATTTATTTACTTTACACTGAGCTCGCCGTGTAATGCATGTACACGGCGGGTCCTCCAAAACGACTCTCTTTGTAGCCGTTCTCCACTCCAGCTAATAAATGAGGGTCCTGAATGAACACCCCCACACCCCATTAAATCAGAATACACCAATAAAGTATCTAAAAATGGGTTTTCTAAAAACAGGATAGGTAATAAGTTGTTTTGGTTGGATAACCCCTTTAACTATGCAGTCATTTTAGGATACATCCTATACGAGTAAGTTACTGTCTGCCTAGGAGTATTATGATGCTGAAGGAATACAATTCATTGTTGTTATATAGTGTATGGAAATATCACTGAACAATGGTCACTATAACTGAAATTTATAATTATATATCTATATATAGTTCTATACACACACACATACATATATATATTTTAAATGTAGGGTAAACGCATGTGTACCTGAGGAGAGTCGGAATCTGTACACAACCCATTGACTGAAGCCTGTTCAGTTTGCAAGCTCTGTAGTCTAGATGAAAGAAGCACACAACAGAAAACACTTTAGTTTTAATCAAGAACATTTCATTTCAATCAAAAGTGTTATCGTTTTTAAAACACTAAAATTATAAATTTATCAGAAGAAATAGTTTATTCATTTAACCCCTCAAAGATCGAGCCATTTTTTATTTTTTCATTCCCCGCGTTCCAAGAGCCATAACTTTTTTATTTTTCCGTCAATAGAGCGGTGAGAGGGCTTATTATTTACCACTCAAAGTACCATATAATGTACAGGGAAACTGAAAAAAAAAATTCTCTGAGGGCTGAAATTGGAAAAAACTGCGATTCCTACATTGCTTTTTGGTTTTCGTTTTTACGCCTTTCACCGTGCAGTAATAACGACAACTTAACTTTATTCAGCGGCTAAATACGATTACAGAGATACCAAATTTATATAGGATTTTTTTATATTTTATAAAACAAAACCTTTTGGTAAGATTGTTGTTTTACCACATTCTGAGAGCCATAACTTTTTTATTTTTCAATGGATTGAGCGGTGTGAGGGCTTATTTTTGCGGGACGAGCTGTAGTTTTTATTGGCACATACAACTTTAATCACTTTTTATTACATTTTTTTGCGAGCTAAGGTGACAAAAAAAACTGCGATTTTGGCTGTTTACGGCGTTCACCGTGCGAGTTAAATAATGGTAGATTGTAATAGTTCAGACTTTTACGGACGCAGTGATACTAATTTTACTTTAGAGGAAAAATGGGAAAAGTTTTTTTTAAACGTAATTATTTTTTCCCCCACTAGTAATAACTTTAGTAAACTTTTTTTTTTTACACATTTTATTAGTTCCCCTAGGGGACTTGAACCAACCATCGCTAGATAACTGGTACAATATACTGCAAAACTATTGTATTGCAGAATATTGTCATTTTCACAGGTTTCTGTTAAGTCGTGCCATAGACATGGCTTAACAGTGGCAGACAAAAGGCAGACCTGGGGGCTTTTATCAGGCCCCTGGGCTGCCACAACAACCTCCGGAACCCCCCGGGGCGCCGTGGAGCTGTCGGAAGGGGCCGCCCCCCTCTTTTCAACGCTTCAGATGCGGTCATGATCGCTGTTCCCAGCGCTCCATACTTCCCTATGATGCTTATCACGTAAATGTACTTGATAATGCGTCAAGGGGTTTTCCAATACCATTTTTTTTTCTTTAATTTCTGCTCCGCTTATTATTATCATAAATAAACCCCCCTGAATAACGTATTTATTTTAGCATAACGCTTATTTGTTTACATTTTGAGGTTGATTTACCTATGTGTCTGTCTTCATTTAACAACGCATACGTGATTCGAATACAGATTTATTGAACCGTGCATACGCTAGTTTACTGCATTGACGATAGAAACTGCCAACTACAGAAACGTCACTGATGAAGCGACGTTCGTGGAGAAGACAGAAGAGGAGTTCATCCCGAAGTAAAGACAAAAGACCGGTCGGCATGTAATTGGAAGTGCTAAGTTCTGATGGTTACGGAGTCACGTGACACAACTCACTATTAGAAGATAACAAGATCTTTGCATAGGTAAATATATTAGAATGTTAGTTTACTACATATTTAAAATAGGAAAATAGTTTGAAAAACATCTTTAAAGTTAGAAATGATTGTCAAAAAGGCATAAAAAAAGATTTCCATCACAAACGGGGCAGTCTCCCTTATGCATTACTAGATCTGTCACATTAAGAAAAATTTGTAGTTACAAGTATAGTGACTACATATAGTAAAACTTTACCTCACATTATTATAATATTATTTACAATTTATAAATGTGCATAATCAACCCCAATCCTTTAATTATAAAAGAATTGCTGTTCCAATCTTTTGGTGCTTTACTTATGACCCTGGTATAGCCAACTATTGTCCTTCTCAAAGTAAAGGGTTAAGGCCATGTTTACACTTGCGCTGTGGCTTCCATTCATAACGGAAGCAAAAACGCTTTGCCAGGTCATACAACAGTTACCACCGACCCCCATTGACTTATAATGGGGTCCTTTGGGTTCCCGTGTGGTGTCCGTCGCATGAAGTGCAATTTTTCCACTCAAATATGATGCAATCTGCTTTGGAGGCTCTGATGCAGATGTGGAAAGAGAATTATACAGGAGGAACATACATTTTTTTTGCTATTGGTGTAAAGACACATGAGCTATGTAATCAATCGGTATTCCCTCATACATAAATGTAGACAGGATTTGCATTTCTCTTTATTTTGGTGTGGTGCCAGTCTTTTTTCCAAGTGATGGTTGATGGGACCTATGATCAAGGTGTCTGTGGTATGCACCCGTTATTACACAGTGCTGCTTTCTACTAGAGGTTTTATATAAGAAATAATCCTCTTTGAAAAGAAAGAACACCCGATCAATCTTATATCCCCTAAAAACTCATTTAGAGGAGATCTCATGACAAGGAATTGCTCCATGTAGTCCCTCCTGTATTTAGTCTCATAGCTTGGCTTTTGTCAAGTAGCTCAGATAACGGGAAGACAGCGAGCCAGCTGCAATTGCTGTGACCCGTATTAGGTCATTGATAGTTGGTGACAATGTGATAATTATGAAGGTAAAAGTAGCAGGAATCTAACCTTTCTTGTAGAACATTAACAGGAATTGAATGATCTTCCAATGTCTGATGATTCTGTTCCTGTAAAATCTCTTCTTGTTGTGGCTCAGGTGAAGGTGGAGTCGGAGGCCTTCGTCTCCTCTCCTCTTCCTCTCTTCTCCTTTTCATTTCATTCTCTTCCAACTAGCAATAAAAAAAAGTTAATTAATATCCACATTTAAATGATTAAACCTGCGAAAAATATACCGCTAATGGATGCAGATCCCCCAGCCAATAACTGTATAACTCACAGCTGACCTGATATCCATGTCTGTATTAGCTCACCGTTGTTAGCTTTTCCAAAAGCAAGAATCTTTCATCCCAAGTGGATACCGATTTCTGGAATGCTTCGTGCCTCTTTATCAGGTTCTCCACCTCGTCTACATTGGTTCCCAGCTCAGCAGATCGGACAATAGGTTCCTGGCTGGACAGCCATGCCTCTGCAACATTTGCATCTCTTCCAAACATCAGCACCTCGAGTACTAAATGGAGCAAAAATAAATAAATTATATAGTTAGTTGATTGGATTCTCTCTTCAATGTTTCAAAAATTTTAAATTATATTAACACTTACCTATTTGTAACCATTGCATTTTATCTTTCCATTTGTTTTCGGTCTCCTGCCTTCTTTCTTGCAACTGTTCCAGCTTCTCAGAGATCTGAAAGTAACAGGGAAAAAACCGAATGCAATGCAGAAATTAATGAAATATTTTTTTGTACCACTGGAGCTATTTTTCCAACATCGACGATATCTCAATAGAAACTAATAGGTCTCCCAACCATCAGTCTTGACCACCAGGCCAAAGTGCAGTTCTCATATAGGGAATGTCAGAGTTTTCAAGCTGTAGACACATCAATCCAGTGTTAAAGGGGATCTGCCTCTAAGTGGAGTACTAGACTTTCTTCATTTATGACTAAGGAAAAAGGACCCCAACAACTCACAAATACATTTCATCTACGGACAAATATAAAATGTGGAGAAAACCTTTTAACTCATGTCAAAAGTAATAGGCTGTGTTCCCACCTGCATCGTTATTCTCATTTTTATGTTCCATCATACGAACAGAAAAACTAAAATAAAGGAAGCGTCGGATCAGTCGCATTACGGACACGAACGGCACCCGACAGAATCTATTGACTTTGAGGGTCTCCGTTGGGTTTCTGTAATTTTCCTGAACAAAACAACGCACCATGCTGTGATATTTGGCGGAATCGTAGACAGAGACTCCATATTGAGCCTCCAACGCAGATGTGACCACGGCCATATATACTGTGCATACCTCGTTTTTTTTGGTTCTCCCTTGAATTGGTTTGTGAGATGGTTCACTGTGGTCTAAATATTTCCTTCCATTGGACTAATATAACACAATATAAACAGAATAGCTATCAATAACAGGTTGAACATGATGAACCCTGGTCTATTTTTAATATAGTTACTATTTGTAACAATGTAAAGGTAGTAATTACCTTGTCAGATGCATAGTGATTCTTCTCTAGCAGGGAGTTTCCAAGGTCTATGCAGGTAGTAAAGCTGTCTGCTCGGGCATCTACCTCTGCTTTAATGCTTAGGTGATTTTTTATTACTAAATCAGCTGATGATACATCCCTATTGGAGTAAAGATCAAATATTAAAAAATTATATTGAATGTAGAGAACATTAAAAAAAACAAAATCATCAAAGAAGTCTTACCGTGGCTTTTCTTGAGCATCAATCTGAAGATTGATATCATCCATCCATAGCATAAGATCTCTAACCATCCTGAAAAAGCGAAATTTCTCCACAGTGTCCAAAAGAAGCTGGCGGCGTGCACTACTTGCATCTTGCAGTTCGCCCCAGGCTTCAGTTACTGCCTGTTCATGCCTGTGGATGTCTGCAGCCTTTTCACCAGCATATGCTTTCTGGAGCCGACCAGCATCCTCCTGAACCTGTTTTAACTAAAATAAAAAATACAAACACTAAAAATCATAATTGAGACAAAATTGAAAAAAGTTTAAATTCAACATTTAAAAGGGTTTGTCCGGGATGAAGTACTTTTTTCCTTTTTAATAGTGGCATGATTATCCATGTTTTAGGAAGTTTTTTTTAATTTATATTCATTTAGGGGCTGGATCGTTCTCGCTGCACATGCAGATGGCACTTGCATTTAATTACATGAATAATGTAATTTGATTGACGGTTGAAGTGGTATTTGATATTGATGTTAAGGATCTGCCAGGCACAGCTTCTGTATCCACACCCATAGGTAATCAGTCTGCACCTGCTTCTATGTCTGTGAGACTGACTCCATCTTCCACCACTCAGGATGGCAGGCTTAGGAGTGGGAGAGCCTATCACAGTCTGGCCAGACGGAGCTAGCTCCCACCCTCTGTCTATTTATACCTGCCTTTCCTGTTCCTCCTTGCTTGTGATTCTTCTCTGTTGGTTTCCTGGCCCTGCTGCAGCTTCTTGAACTACTTGTCCCTAATTCGTATTGACCCTGGCTTACTGACTACTCTTCTACTCTGCGTTTGGTACCTCGTACACTCCTGGTTTGACTCGGCTTGTTCACTACTCTCCTGGTTTGACTCGGCTCGTTTACTACTCTTGTTGCTCACGGTGTTGCTGTGGGCAACTGCCCCGTTTCCCTTTGTTCTATGTTTCCTTGTCTGGTTGTCTCTCGTGCACTTACTGAGTGAGTGTAGGGACCGTCGCCCAGTTGTACCCAGTCGCCTAGGGCGGGTCGTTGCAAGTAGGCAGGGACTGAGTGGCGGGTAGATTAGGGCTCACTTGTCTGTTTCCCTATCCCTGTCATTACAATTGAATTCTTAATTTGTCATATATGGCTTATAGTCCATGATGTTGTGTCCAATGATTTTACAGCACATTGATATAGATTGTGGTGGCATCTAAAGCTACTCTTTATATCAAGAATGCTTTTCTTGTATTTGTTGGGTGCGTACCCGAAAACAGTCAGGAGATTTCTAAAGTGTGGCGGCCACTTAAAAGGTGTATTTAGGGGCATTCTGTACTTTTAGGAAAGAGTTCGTTCTGCAATATATGGGCCAAAAATTTTTTAAGATGTTTTTTTATTGTTCCATGAGCATAATTAAAAGGAGGTGGTGAAGTTTGTACATATGTTTAAATTCTTGTTTCCAGCTTCAGCGGGGATAGGGTGGGGGTATAATCATGCCTTCTGGCTTAATGCTGCGGCTCTTTTGTATGCCCCAGAGATTACTTGGAATCCTTTTCAAAATGCTTGCTTGCTGTTTGTAGGTATTATCATATTGTTGGTGCAGTTCTCTGGAATATGTTTGTATTGGCTGTATGGAATATTTTGCGTAGCTCTTTTTATAGTGACCGCTTGTGTAGTCCAGAAAATTGTTTATGTCCACTTTCTTGAAGAAAGTAAATTTGATGTATTGTCTTGTATTATGGCAAATAATTAGGTCTAGAAATCCCAGTTCTATTTGACTGTCTCTAATGTTGAATTGTATACCCCAGCTGTTGGTGGGAGCAAAAGTCTTCCTCTGTTTTTCCATTTCTTCCATATAAATAATAAGTCACCTATGTATCTTCTGTAGTGACCTATATGGTGTTTATAGGGAGGATCGGAGAGGATAAAATTCTCATTATACTTCCACATAAATACATTTGCATACGATAGTGCCACCTTCGTACCCATCACTGTCCTCGACATTTAATGGTATATTTGGTTGTGAAATTAAAAAAGTTGTTATTCAGGATGAAGTGTAGGCCTTCTACTAGGAAGATTCTTTGTTTCTTGTTTTTAACTCATTGATTAATTGGCTAGAATCTTTTAGGAAGCTGGGCAAAGATATCACATATTTCTATAGGAATAAATTCAGATAGTTGAGGTGGTATTGCTTGTAGAGGAGTTTGTTAACAATATAATTGGGCAACCTGGTGCTTTTGTGGATTTTAGGTAAATTATAAAAATATGGTTTTGATATGATTTTTTTCTTAATTTTTTTGTATTGATCTGGAATATGCTTTGCAGATGACGTGTTCAAAAGTTTTTGCTATGTGTTCAAGAGCGTAACAGGAGATTTTCTTTTATAGTATTAAATCGGACAAAATATTGTTTCCTCCCTCTATGGAATCGTTATAATCTTGAATCACCTTGCACCCTCCCTTTATCAGCTGGTCTAAGGACCATTGCTGGTTGTATTGTAGGCCGCTAAAAGCTTTAAATATCTGGTAATTTAAAGTATGTTTATGTTTAATGTGAGGGTGATCTCCTGTAATTTCCATTGCGTTGAAGTCAGTAGACACCAAGAAAAGGAGTTTTTTTATGCAATTTCCCCAACTGTCTATTTTGTACTATAGTGTAGAATTCTGAGTGTGGTTTCACGTCTTTATTTAGGATTTGAATTTGAGCCTCTTTTCGAGGTGTTGGAGATGTATAATTAGTTGTTTGTACCATTTATACGGTGTATTAACCTGATGAAGGAATTGGTACAACCCCGTAACGCATAGTGTCAGCACCAAAGTAAAGTATTATTATATGAAAACCTCTACATCTATGTACGCAGCATCGGCGACAATCCCCACTTTTTCTGCTCAACTTAGCTACACTCGAAACTGGCTCACTATCCAATATCTGGGCAGGGGAAGCCTGGCAGCAGCTTTACCACCAATACATTCAATTTGAACAATGCTAGATCGGGAGTTGTGCCCATCAGAACAATACAAGTAAGTGATTGCAATCTTTCGCCTACTATCTGGACTAAATTTCTATATACAGTGTTGCCCTATGAAGCGCCATTTCATGAACACTGATTCCTCCCTAAGAGAAGTACACCACAGACGTAGGATGGTTACGGCCCATCCCTTCTTTTAGGGAATTATAATGCACAAACAGAACATGCACGTTAATAAGGAATAATAAGTATGGTTGTCCACCTTAAAGGCAAACTCTGGTGAAAACTATGTGAATTCTCACTTATAATCATGATGATGTCCGATAAAACTGTCTCTTGTGAGTATCTAAACAATGATGCATATGGCAGAATACGACTAAGCCGTTGCACTGCAATAATTCAAGAATTCACTGGATGACAACAGAAAATCTTCCTATCACTTTTTTGTGTGGTCATCGAATCTCCTCCAGGCTGCTTCCTATAGATTATGTTAGGCAGTTTGCGGACCATTCATCTCTCCCTCCTCCTTTGCCCTAGATTTGCATCGATGGCTTTCCAGGATCCTGCTCACAATGTGGAGTGATCTAGAGAACTACAGCTTCTGCTAATAGTGATCTGGTCACACCTAGCTTTGTGATGCCTAAAAATTTACTAACCAGAGATACAGAAGCTGGAATATTCCGTTCTAAAAAATTCTAAAAAGCAAGTCAGAGGTTGCGGGAGAGGGTAGGACAATACTTTAATGTGGGCTATGTTAGGGTGCGCTGGGTAGAATTCATGGGTCTGCAGGGGTTTCTTTTTAACTATACTGTCAATAGAGACTAATACTTTCTCAGGTCATTATCAAAAATGTAACTATCTGCCTCTTGTAATACCCAATTGTAACCGTAGGTTTAATCTTCTGCACACATTGATGGTTATTAAACTTTAGCGATCGAATGCCTTACTTGTGCACTGAGAGCTTGTATATCATGTTCAAATGTGGTATGCATGCGGTGCATAGCTTCTGCGGTGTTGAGGTCTCTTCCAGTCTCTTCTGGTATTTGCTTTTGTTTGTCCTGCATCTGGCCCAAAGTTTCTCTGGCATCCTGGTAGAAGCGATGAAGCTCGTAGGAGGCCGCCAACATCTGGCTACGTGTATCAATCATTTCCAGAAGGTCAGCCCAGGCCTCATTAAGCCCATCCTTCCATTCAGCCACAGTGGCATTTTCAGAATGTCCAGAGGAAATAAGATCATCAGCCATAAGGTTGACAGCATCCACACGTTCCTGTCCAATGTTACTTGTATCACGAGAGAATTCCCGGAATTTATCTCTCAGCATCTAGTTAAGAAAGCAAAATAAAAATAAAGAAAAATAAATTATTTGAACCTTAAAGCATAGCCTAAAATGTTAGCTTGAGCTAGGAAAGTAAAAAAAAAATAATGTTTTTGGGACTGTACATACAGTTACATGCTCATAATCTTGTCCCAACTCATGTGAAGCTGCTACAACTTCACGCTCAGAGATCCAATGCTCCAAATCTTCTACATCTCTCCTGAGTTGGCATAGTCTCTGGTGTTCCTGCAGCTTTCCTCTTCTCTCTTCGGCCAGGTCCTTTAGACTAGCATACAGCTTATCAACCTGTCCTTGGCGCAAGTTAATCCGGTCACTAAAGATAAAGGATATACTTTTCTTTAAAATGTTATTGTTCCATATTGTTCCTGCTTATGAGCATTTTAAACCCTTTAGGATCAAGCCTATTTTGGCCTTCAGGGCCGCAGAATTGTTTTCGTTTTTGCGCCACTGCATTCTGAGAAAACCATAACTTTTTGGATTTTCTCGGTCAACGTGGTTGTATGAGGGCTTGTTTTTTGCGGAATAAGTTGTATTTTTATATGTTAATTTTTTTGTATGTTTTTTATTTGTACATATAACTTATTCATTAACTTATTTTTTCTGTGGGAATGGAAAAAAAACAGCAATTCCGCTTTTGCTTTCTTGTGGTATAAAATTCTGCACCGTTCACCATGCGGGATAAATAGCATGTTAAATTTATACTCTGAGTTGGTACAATTAGGACCATAACAAATATCTGTACTTTTTTATGTTTTACCACTTTTGCACAATAATAGCACATTTAATGAAAAAAAAAAAGTTTTTATGTCGACGCATTCCAAGATTCATAATTTTTCTATAGCTGTAGCTATATGAGGATTTGTTTTTTGTTGAACGAGTCATATTTTTTAATTAAGGTACATATAAATTATTGATTGACTTTTAATATATTTTTGGACGAAAAATACTAATAAAAGCAATTTAGATTTTGTTTTTTACGTGTTTTTTTATGCCTTTCACAGTGTGGTTTAAATAAGGTGGTAACTATTGTACATGTCGTTGCAATTCCGGTGATACCATACAGATGTGTCCACCCTTAACTTTTCTTTAATTGCATCAGGATACCAACTCAATACAATGTCGTCCCATCCAGAAAAAAAACATATGTTAAACATACACTTTTGTTTTACTTGGGAGTCTATGGGCGACTGATGGCATGTGTCTGAGACACACTGTTTGTTTAACATCTCGGGTATAGAGATAAGACAAGGGAAGACATGTCTGTACAGCTATTTTTTTTATTTTTTATGCTTTTGCAAAAATAAAAAATAAAATAAATAAATAATAAAGTTGTTAAAAAAATTAGATTTTTCTTAATTAACTTAATTTCATCTATTTTTTAGTTTTACAAGGGGACTTCACAATGCGATTCTTTGATCGCTGATATAAAGCTTTGGTATACAAAGCATTATTGCCGGTCAGTAGCAAACTGGCTGACAATCTATAAGGTCGCGCCTTCAGTGTGGTCCAATAGGCATGCAGTTATGGCAAGCCTGGGGGCCTTTGCTAGGCCCCAAGCTGCTATAGCAATCCAACGGCGCCCTGTGATCGTATAGTGGGGCACTGATGGGTGACAGAGGGAGACCCCTCCCTCTTTCTAATCACCTACATGCCATGGTCTCTATTAACCGCAACATCTAAGGGGTTAAACGGATGGGAACAGAGATAACTCCGATTCCGACTGTTGAAGCAGAATGCCGGCTATATGCAACAGCTGGGACGGCTCCTGTGCCATCCGATGGATGTAACTGTACATCCATTTGTGGGAAGGGGTTAACTTTATAAAATAAGTCAACAAGACTTTATACATAAAAAGTTATACAACTGTCTAATATACTTTGGGGCACATGTACTAAACTAATGCTATCTAAGTTTTAAATAGTGTAAACTTAGACCAGGCAGTAAGATGCTCCAAATTTATCACAGGAGTGCATGCAATATGATCAATTTGGCGCATCTTGCTTGACCTGTTAGAATATTCTCCTTCTTTAACCACCTTTGATTTGGCTTATTTTGAGACAGAATATTTGCCAGACTTTTGGCGCATTTTAGCATTTTACGCCACGTCCACTTTTTGGGACAAACTTTACAAGTGTCTAGTGAGGTGCAAACATCTGGTTTAAAATGAAATACGCCAAAATGTGGCAAATTATTCAACATATTTCAGTAGCAGACATAGTGGTAAATCTGCTCCTTTGTGTTTTAATTCCTCACCATTTTTAAGATATGTTTGTGGTCAGTGAATGAGAATACGGTCGGGCCACAGTCCCAAAGTAGCTAAGCCTTAAAACATTTTTAAAAAGTGCCGGAGGCGCGGTAAAAATAAACATGTCGCGAGTTTTTGCACAAATTGTGACTTTAATTGTTTAATAAATTTCCCCTATATTAGAAAGTTTAACTTATAATATAAGGACTCCTATTGCTTTGTTTTTTTGTGGCTTTTTTTCTGTGGCGATTTATTTTTGTAAGATATGCCTATAGCCAGAGATCAAATTTTTTTATATAGATCATGACTCCAAACCATCTGCTTCTTTTCACACATCTATAGTTAATTGATACAATTCTAGTTACATGCAGCCACCACTAGGGGAAGCTCACAGACAAATGTAAGAGTACAAGACTACTTAAAGAAGCACTTTTTTGGTTTCCGACCCCCGTTTGCAAATGTAATATAGTGCAGTGTACACATGTGTATTGACTTACATGGTGCTGTATTTCACGGGCCACCACTCTGTGTCTATTTACGTGATCTTCATTCAGACTCCCTTTATCCTACAGCATCTGCTGCAGAAACCTTAAAGGGGTTTTCCAGCCAGTAAAAATGTATGACATATTCTCAGGATAGGCCATCAGTAGCTGATGGGTCGGCGTCCATCTCCCAGGAACCCGTGCCGATCAGAGGTTTTCAAGGGGGTCATTTCTACTTGCTCACTGTGAATCTTCGACACAGCGATTCACAGGTATTGCAGCCTTTTCTCCAATTCACATCAATGGGAGAAGACTGCAATAACTGTGAATCGCCGCTAAATGCGTGCTGAAGATATACAGTGAGCAAGTAGAAATTAAGCGCTGCACCCCCTTCAAAACAGCTAATCGGCGGGGGTCCCGGGTGTCGCACCCCAACCCATCATCTATTGATGGCCTATCCTGAGGATAGGCCATTCATTTTTACTGGCTGGAAAACCCCTTTAAGTTAGGCTCTCAATGCAAGTCTATTAGTGCCTCTATGTGAGACTCAGACTTGCATTGAGAGACCTCCAGTTTGTACAGTAGACGCTGTAGGTTTGGCTTGTCAGAATGAAAATCGTGTGAGCTCACGACACCCGGAATGGAGTGGCATCCTCTGAAATACAGCACCAGGTGAGCCGATACACATGACTACATTACACTACATTTGCAAACAGGTAAGATGGGGGAGCCAGAGTGCTGCTTTAGAAATGTCACATGAGTAAGTGACACAAAAATAGGAAAATAATGGGATTCTAGTGAATTCAATAAATGCTGTGTGATGCTACACTTCCCCTTGCAACTTCCACCAACAAAAAAAGTAAAGATCGCATGGGGTTCCAGCAGCTGGACCCCTGGTGATCAGCTTAATGTTTATTATATTGTAGTTATATTTTCTCCCTTTCCATATCTACTTTCCCTCTCCCTCTTTTCTATTATTCTTTTTCTTCATTTACATTTTGTGGTGGACAGTACATTATTCCCCATTTGCCATGAATTAAATGTTCTCTAAAATATTGCTGAATCATTTAATTAGTAAAAGGGAGTCAGTCACGAGGTTTATGCCTCCCTGAGGGTAGCTTAAAAGGGAACCGATCACCAGCATTTCACCTATTAAACCAGTAATACCTGGTGGTAGCGGGTGAAAAATCATTTATATGTAACCTATAATTATCATCTATGTGTGCTCTGTATCTTTAGTATTCCATTGTTTATCGTTTCTGCGCCGTATGCTAATAAGCATAAGAGAGCCATATCTTCATTCCTCAAGCCTTTCTGAGTTAAACCCGTCTTCTTACTTTTGATTGACAGCTCCTCGCCTTCCCCCAGCACACACAAAATCCTGTGCTTGCGCATCAATGTCCTGTTCTGGGACACCATAGCGGTGCATGCGCAGGAACTAGATTGGAGGCCCTGACTAAGCAAGGAAGGGTGTTGGACCATACATGACGGGTGTATACGCACTATCTCAGACGTGATTTCGTCATTCAGGGTGGGCCAGGAGAGGGGATAACTGCAATGAACTCTTGACAGCAGTGGCCAGCAAGGGGTGAGTAGAGTTCAATAGGTGAAATGCTGGTGACCAGTTCCCTTTAAAGTAGTGAGAGAAACTCTGATTCCAACACTGGGTCACCTACATTTTAATAATCAGTATTTTATTTTTTTTTACTTGATCTCCTGAAGCCAGTATTCAGGTGCTGCTTCTCCCCCTGCCCTCCCGCTGATGACTGGCCGCATTCTCCCTATACACAGAACATCGGCTCATGAATACTCGCTGCAGGAGTTAAAAGTGAATTTTATGAAAACAGATTATTGAAAAGTAAGTGGCCAACAAAAATCTGAAAGCCTAATTATTTTGAATTGGGTCAAGTCATGCCCTATGTTCAAACTAATAACACCAGTTTTCTTTATAAATTAGGCTAATCCACAGTAATAACATGAACAGTCCTTTTCCATCTTTACTAACAATGCACATCCAATAATATGTAAGTTTAGGCAGTACAATCATGCCTATTAATGGGAGCCTAAATATTTAATAGCTGTAGCACTATTGCCTTGCAGCGCTGGGGTCCTGGGTTCAAATCCAACCAAGGACAACATCTGCCTGGAGTTTGTATGTTCTCCCCGTGTTTGCGTGGGTTTCCTCCGGGTACTCCGGTTTCCTCCCACACCCCAAAAACATACCCATAGGGAATTCAGATTGTGAGCCCCAATGGGGACAGTAAAAAAAAAGTGGACCTCTGTACAGCGCTGCGTAATATGTTGGCGCTATATAAGTAACTGAAATAAATAAATAAATAAAAACTGCCAGAGCAGTAGAGAATGTGCTCCCTGATCCATTCACTGTCTATGAGAATGACGGAACAGTCGATCGCTGTACTCAGCTGTTTCCATCATTCTTAGACATTTAATGGAGCGGTAGCGCTCATGCTCGACCGCCGCTCCGTTCAATGTCCTCCTCACTGTGGTCGAGTAGCGATGAGGATCTGGGGGTTTGGGAATCAGGGTTTATCAGAACAGTGGGGCCGCCAGCGATCAGAAAATTATCATCTATCCTGTGGATCGGTGAAACTTTGTGATTTTGGGAATACCCTTTTGTTTCTGTGGAGCCCGAAACCAAAAATTATACTGATACATGTTGAACTCCCCCCCCCCCCCCAACATATAGAAACTTCATCCAATAGATATGGTGCCTGTGAACAAAGCAGCCAGGCATGTGGACGGGGAGAGAGGTTTAAGCTATGTACAGTTGAGCCAGCTGTACAGCTCACACCCTGCTGTAATGGCAGGGGCCGAAGTTAGCTTTGATCCCCGCCATTAACCCCTTAAATGCAGCGGTCAAAAGCGACCGCTGCATTTAAGCGGTTTGTAGCCAATCGACAACCCCACAACCCGATTGTGGGGGTGCCAATAGCTGCAATGGCAACTGGAGGCCTAACACTGACCTCCCAATTTGCAGACTACCGAAGCCTCCTAGGCCCCTCCCGGAGGTGGGCGCTAAATTACCTCCGGTGGGGACAGGAAGATGGCGCTGGCTCAGAAGCTGAGCCCGTGACATCGGCGGCGGGTGTCAGACGTATTTTACAGCTGACACCCTGCTGTAACGGCAGGGACCCGGAAATAGCTCCAATCCTTGCCATTAGCCCTTTAGATGCAGCGATCAAAAGTGATGAGCGAGAGAGAGAGACTGTGACGTCAACCTCCTAGAGACAGCGGCCTCTAGCCATGGTACTGTGTCCCCCAGTGAATACTTTAACAAGAAATAGGCTTTTGGAATTTTCTTGAATATGTGAGAAATTTCTGCCAAAATTATAAGACTTGTTCGGACCTATGAAAATAAATGGATGTTCAAACAACAATCCCAACATAAAGTAGACGTATGGGAAATGTTAATTAGTAACTATTGTGTGTGGTATAACAGTCTGTCTTACAGCAGATACATTTAAATTTAGAAAAACGCAAATGTTTAGCGAACTTTTTACAAATAAACGCTGAAGAACAATATGTTACGAGAAAATCTCAGAATTGCTCGAATAGTTAAAAGCATAAAAGTTATTACCACATAAAGTGAAACAAGTCAGATTTGAAAAATGAGACCAAAACGAGGCCAAAAGTGGCTGGAGCGGGAAGGGGTTAAAAATTAAGAATTTGGAAATCCCCCTTTAAAAATCCTGCATTTGCCCCTGAAAACAGCACTATAGTTTGAAGCTCCAGCCGCGCCACCTTCAGTATCTCTTCGTAGCACTTAACACATCGCTGCACCGCAAGGGCTGACATTGAGTTGAGATGTAGAGCATCTCTTTTGTCCAATGCAGAGCATCGGCTCTATCACACATGGCCCTCAACTATCACAGTTGCCATGGAAAACAGGACGTTCCTTTGGCATTCTCACCAGTCCCTGGCGCAGTGACCTGCCTGAAGGGGGAACACATGGAACCCACATAGACAAAATGGGAGGGGCATCACCAGGAGCACGCAGGTCCCCTATCACACCGGACATGAGGTATTCCCTAAGACAAAGAGGGGAGATGAGCTTGTCCCCTCCCCCCACCTTACATGTATATACTTTACCTCTGTGACACAGTGTATAAGTATAAACCTTTTTATAATATGCTATGGGCAACTACATCACTTTTGCCTTGCTTTAGTTTTTAAACATCTCCCCCATAAAGTCTAAAACTCCCTATTTATGCATGGGGGCAATGTTGTGAGCTATAGAAATGTTAAAAATATGCCTGTGACTACATAATTTTTTGCGGTATACCAATATATACCGTCCCAATGGACACAAAAAGTACACTCTTTTGGGCTAATGGTAATCTAAGGACACGTTAAAGAGGCTCTGTCACCAGATTTTGCAACCCCTATATGCTATTGCAACAGATAGGCGCTGCAATGTAGATTACAGTAACGTTTTTATTTTTAAAAAACAAGCATTTTTGGCCAAGTTATGACCATTTTTGTATTTATGCAAATGAGGCTTGCAAAAGTACAACTGGGCGTGTTGAAAAGTAAAAGTACAACTGGGCGTGTATTATGTGCGTACATCGGGGCGTTTTTACTTCTTTTACTAGCTGGGCGTTCTGACGAGAAGTATCATCCACTTCTCTTCAGAACGCCCAGCTTCTGGCAGATCACGCTGTGACGTCACTTCCCACGAGCGAGGACACATCGGCACCAGAGGCTACAGTTGATTCTGCAGCAGCATCAGCGTTTGCAGGTAAGTAGCTACATCAAATTACCTGCAAACGCCGATGCTGCTGCAGAATCATCTGTAGCCTCTGGTGCCGATGTGTCCTCGCTCATCTGACACGATGCAGGACCTGGGGAAGTGACGTCACAGCGTGATCTGCCAGAAGCTGGGCGTTCTGAAGAGAAGTGGATGATACTACTCGTCAGAACGCCCAGCTAGTAAAAGTAGTAAACACGCCCCGATGTACGCACATAATACACGCCCAGTTGTACTTTTACTTTTCAACACGCCCAGTTGTACTTTTGCAAGCCTCATTTGCATAAATACAAAAATGGTCATAACTTGGCCAAAAATGCTTGTTTTTTAAAAATAAAAACGTTACCGTAATCTACATTGCAGCGCCTATCTGCTGCAATAGCAGATAGGGGTTGCAAAATCTGGTGACAGAGCCTCTTTAAGCGTGTATGTCTGTAGCTCCTCTGGCTAACACACTAACCGTAGGGAAATGTGAATGGGGCCTTATGTGTATTTTACCTCAGGACTCGCTGTTCTTAGGATGCTCATATGCCCCACACCATATATATATAAATATATATATACATACATATATATATATATATATATATATATACATACATACACTGTACATTGTATACTAGAAATTGAAAATCGTCCATAGGGTTGAAAAAGATCTAGATTTAATTTCTTTGCAAAATCGCCCAGCCATATCCCAAACTTCATTGAAAACAAACCTTCTAATATATAACCCCTTTCAAAAGTGTATGCTCAACGTAGATATTTATGGTATATCTTTGGGATATGCAATACATGTCAAATGGATGCAGGTCCTAGCTCAGGTACCTGCATCTATCTCCAGAACGGGGGATCACCCGACCCCATCCCCATCTGGTGAGGTGGCGGCAGCATCCAGATGCAGAACGAATGGAGAGGTGTCCGCACATGTGGCGACTCTCTCTATTGATTCCTTTGGGACTTACGGAAACAGCCAAGCAAGCGGGCACGGCTGTTTCCGTAACTACCATAGGAAACAATGGAGAGTGTTGTGTTCTGGAGAGAAGTGTGGGTCGCAAAGCTGTGACTCGCATCTATCTTAAATGTCTAAGTTGGGAATAACCCATCAAGTATTCGTTTTGTATATTCTAAACAAAATAAAACTAAATATTAGCTTTTCTTTATACTCGGCTGGTTCACAAAAGCTTAACATGGGCGAAAATCAGGGCCAAAGGTGGGTCTAATTAACGCTGTTGACTAGATACACGATGGGAAGCGGCTTGGGGCATTCTTGGGGGCATGCGCTAAGCTCAGATGAGCACAATGAACAAAGGTTTAAAAACATAAGGTGGCCCTATATGTGTAGGCAGAAAAAAAAAAACATCACAAGCATGTCAATAGTATACAAGAAAAGTCCAGGACATCAGATTTAAGCTGAATTATAGAGAAGTATAAATGTTGATACGGATCAACATTACGATGAAACCTGAATATATAGACAAATATATAAATAATACCCATGTATAAGCAAACAATATCAAAATCAATGTAAAAAACAAGTATTGGCGAGATAACATAAAAGTGCACTTATGAAAACTAGTTTTCCCCTAAGGCTGGCCATACAAATTTACATAGCTGTTGTCCGAACAGTTCAGTTGACAGCGATTCCTTCCGATCCCCCATACACATGCACGCTTGGCTGAGCGTGCATTTATTCTGAATACGGATAGGGGAGTAAGCCGCTACCAGACCCTTGAGAACAAGAGGATCAGGCATGCTGAAATACAACTGCCCGATCTGTCTCTCCCCCGACCTCTGCCATTGGAGGGAGAGTCAGGAGGCTCCCAAACACATTCGATCGTTAGCTGGTCCCACCGAAATCGGCAGGTTTGTCTAACATATATTTAATGCATATGGTCATCTTATGGTGAGCAAAACGATCATATTTTGCCGCATGTGGGTTTTGCCTTCCTCTGGATCAACGTTGTAGGATAACAGGCTGAACTAGATGGACTAATGTATTTTTTTCGGACTTACAAACTCTGTTACTATGTAATGTCCCCAAACTAACCACACTTGTGTAAAACCAGCCTTACAATGTATAACTAAGCGCAATGTTTACCTTTCTGGGTGACCTCTGGAGACCATTTCTCTACTGGAGTTGGCTAGTTGGTGAATGGTTTCAGCATAATCATCAAGAGCCTGCTCCATAACCAAGTGTTTCTTTAGCATTGCCTGAGCACTAATCTCATCCT
Source organism: Rhinoderma darwinii (assembly GCF_050947455.1). NCBI lineage: Eukaryota > Metazoa > Chordata > Amphibia > Anura > Rhinodermatidae > Rhinoderma > Rhinoderma darwinii. The sequence goes on from NC_134695.1 coordinate 28,406,398, forward strand.
GTAGAACAGAGAAACGAATGTGAGAGCAGGTGACACAGTAATACATACAATGCTTCTATAATTTCCATGCCACCTAATCAAAGCTTCAAAATATTGTGCTAGGTTATTGCTACCTACAGGTTACGAACCTTGGCCTTCTCTTCTGACATCATGTGCAGCTCCTGTTCTCCCATCCATGCTTCAGCTTCTGCAGCATCAGCATAAAACTGTTGTGCAGTATGAGACTCCTCAAGACGTGCGTGTCGCTTTGCGGCTTCGGTTGTAAGCTCTTCCCATGTGCTCCCCAGCAACTCCAGCCTCTCACCTATCTCTTGAGCATCTAGTGCACTGTTTTTGACCATAGATTTTCCCCTTTCTAAAATATCATCAATCCGCGGCTGATGTCCTTGAATCTCCTTTTGCAGAGTCTGTTGGACAGTAAAGCCAAAATTTAGACATACAACATATATAAATAGTTTCATCTCCTAAAGAGGACCCCCATCAATCCTCACAATGAAGGCGGCTGCAGTGCGGGTTTAGCGCAGATTCCCCTTTAAAGTTTGTCCTTGCACATCGGCACTCTCAGCCACCGGCTGTGTAGCGAACAGCAGAACAGTCCAATTCACTGGAATGGAGCGGTGTTGCAGTTTCTGCAGAGTGGATGACCGTAGTACCGCTAGGCAGTGAAAAAATTGTGAAGGGGCTGCAACGCTCATCCAGGACTGCGGCCATCTAAATTCGCAGGATCAGTGGTGGTCCCGGCAGTCGAACCCCAACGATTAGAAAGCGATGGTATATTCTAGCAATATGCCATTACTTTCTGTGATCGGAAAACCCATTAAATTATTCTGAGATTCAGAAGGGGAAATTTATATTCTTTATAAAATATGTCTTTAATCCATTATTTTTAAGACCATTGCCTAATCATATTTACATTACTTTTGAATGTTAATTCTTGTTTTTGTTCTATGGTGACAACAATAAATACAAATTTAAAAAAAAATAGTGCTTCACCTTACACGTCAGTCTATCAAGAGGCAAAAGCCAGACTGCTGAAATGATACTTTTGATTTGTGTACAAAAGTACAATGATAACTCAAGGTACTTTGACTTCCATTAGCAATCTTTTCAACTTACAATGGACTTTCCTGGGCTATTGTAAGTTGAAACCGCATTCAACTTATACTGAAACAGTCATGCCAATCTGTGGCTTAAATGTTTTTTTCATCAGTGACATTTATGGCATATCCACAGGATATGCCATATATGTCCGATAGGTGAGGGTCCCAGAGGTGGAACCCGCATCTATCTCTGGACTGGGCCCCCTAAACCCAGTTCTTCATTTCTGTGTTCCCGTTGGCACTTGTAATTTCCAACCATGTAAGTAGAAAACTTTTTCTGTTTTTGTAACTCCCAGAGAAGTGAACGGCAGTTATGGAAACAGCGTAGCTCGCATGCTATGCTGCTTCCATAACTGCCATTCCATTCTATGGGAGTTACGGAAATTAAAAGTGGCAGTGGGAACACAGAAAGGAAGAACAGGGATTAGGGGGCCCCGTTCTAGAGATAGGTGTGGGTCCGAGAGCTAGGACCCGCACCTATCTGACATTTATGGCATATCCTGTGGATATGCTATAAATGTCCCTGATGGGAAAACCACTTTAGGATTGGCTGGAAGATGCAGCTAATCAGCATGGGCATTTAACTAGTGAAACACCTGTGATTTAGAACATCACTTTAGTGACAAGTAGGGACAATCAGCGGGGTACTGTAAAACTTAAGTGCATGCATTAATTGAATGTTTAGTAGCGCCTCTCTGAGGATCCGTACACTGCTCATTACCTGTGGTAGATGTACTACATGTACTGTACTGCTCTGTACCTGTACTACACGTACTGTACTGCTCAATACCTGTACTTCACATACCGTACTGCTCTGTATCTGTACTACACGTACTGTACTGCTCTGTACCTGTACTACATGTACTGTACTGCTCTGTACCTGTACTACACGTACTGTACTGCTCTGTACTACACGTACTGTACTGCTCTGTACCTGTACTACATGTACTGTACTGCTCTGTACCTGTACTACACGTACTGTACTGCTCTGTACCTGTACTACACGTACTGTACTGCTCTGTACCTGTACTACATGTACTGTACTGCTCTGTACATGTACTACATGTACTGTACTGCTCTGTACCTGTACTACATGTACTGTACTGCTCTTTACCTATACTACACGTACTGTACTGCTCTGTACCTGTACTACACGTACTGTACTGCTCTGTACCTGTACTACACGTACTGTACTGCTCTGTACCTGTACTACACGTACTGTACTGCTCTGTACCTGTACTACATGTACTGTACTGCTCTGTACATGTACTACATGTACTGTACTGCTCTGTACCTGTACTACATGTACTGTACTGCTCTTTACCTGTACTAAACTTACTGTACTGCTCTGTACCTGCACTACACATACTGTACTGCTCTGTACCTGTACTACACATACTGTACTGCTCTGTACCTGTACTACACATACTGTACTGCTCTGTACCTGTACTACACATACTGTACTGCTCTGTACCTGTACTACACATACTGTACTGCTCTGTACCTGTACTACACATACTGTACTGCTCTGTACCTGTACTACACATACTGTACTGCTCTGTACCTGTACTACACGTACTGTACTGCACCTGTACTACACGTACTGTACTGCACCTGTACTACACGTACTGTACTGCTCTGTACCTGTTCTACTATTTTTTTCATAATAACTATTTCCAATTGTATGATTGCTTACACTATATAAACAACCATGTATTTTGCGTTTACTTAAGTCTTCACGTATTTTTAGACTTTTTTTTTATGATGTTATATTATGCAATGCAGAGCTACTAACCACCGATGAGCTTGATTTAAACAAATTGGAGTCAGTGCTTTGTTCACTGGATCATTGTTAAAGCATACGTCTTTCCTGCATATACAATACAGTTGTGTGAATAAAGAAGCACTGTAATAGTTTGTTGTGTTACTGCTTATATCCCTATGATTTAAAGTGTACCTTTTCTTATACTTTTATTTTTGCACAAATCAGTAGTATATGTGAACATATGAAACTGTGTACAATGTTATTAGGACCCCCCAAACATCCTGTGGATATGCCATAATTGTATATGGTGGGAAAACCCATTTAATGTCTAAGCATTCACCCTGACAAGCAATAACTTTCTTCAGCTCACCTGGTTTTTCTTTATGAGTAGCTGTACTGAGGGCAAATCCTTCCCATGCTCTGTAGAAATAGCCATTGGCTTCCTCTCCTTCACCCAGAGCTTTGAGAAACATACACAAACATAGGTTATGTACTCATATGTAATTTATGGTAAAAAAAAAAATAAGTTTGTGGCATTCCTTACGATTTCATCTTCCAAATCTCTATTAAACTGGTGTCCCTCCTTTGATGCTAGCAACAATTTCCTCCGTTCATTGAGTGGAGCACGTAGTCCTGAGAATTTAGTGGCAACTGTCCTGTTCTTAGAGTCTACTTCTACAATGTTGGCATCTTCCTGGCCAAGTGCCTGAGCCTGGTTTTGGATAGCATCTAGTTCCTTTTCTCGGATTTCCATCTGGTTCTCCAGCATCTGAATACATGGTGAAAAAACAAGATGTATGAAATGTGTGCATAAACATATACCCACAAGTACTGCCTGCAAAAAAACTCAGTGTGAACATAGCCATACAATTCTACAGAATATTACAACTCTAAATTGCACCGATAGGCACAGGGATGACTTGCAGGATTTCAGAGGCTGCCTGTGGCAAAGTAAACAAGGTTTATGGCACATAAGTAGAAAACATTGTGAAAGGTTCCCAAATCAACAATATATTTTTCCACTTATTATAATCCATTATTTCTTCCCTTTATAGATAAACAAATATATGTAGTGGTCTATGGACTGAATATAAAAGCAGTTAATTATGCTTGATCGTTTTATTTTTGTGGTGTTTCACATGAGAATACTAATGAATATCCGATATAAAAAGAAGCAAATACCCCCTTGCTTTATGAGCTATTTCAGAGAGTTTTTCAGGCAGTCTGTAAGTGCCAACTGGGCAGATTTGTTATATTAAACTCACAATGACCATTCCAAAAGGCTGGAAAGGTTACATGTAACTTTATATGAATTTAATGGCTTATTGGAAATATCTGGATAGAAAAAGAAGTTGTCTGCATTAGATCATGCCTAGTATGTACTTACAACATATCCCAACCTTTTTAAACCTTTACGCTAGCAGGATTTTAGTCACTCTAAAAGGTGTTGGAGATAACAGTGTGAGAAACCGAGTAGATAGGACAAGTATTAATAATAGTCACAAAATTTAATCATCAAAAAAAAAAAAAATCTTTACATGTATTCACACAATTATGTATCCCTACCTGTTGCTTGTTTAATAGTATGTTCACACTTGTAAGATCTTTCCCATAATCATCAGATTGGAGCTGGCCCTCAAGATTTTGCAACCAGCCTTCCAATGCAGAGCAACTTTGGGTGAACAGCTCTGCCCTGTTGGCATCAAACAGACACTGTGCTTTACTTTGGGTGGTCGATTCCAATTCATCCCAAAGAGCGTGAAGGGAATCCAGTTTCTCTCGAACAACTGCTTCAAGTTCTGGTTTTTCTGCAATAAGCTGATGTCCTTCCTTAAAAGAATCATATTTAATAATTAGACCAAAAAACACACATCATTTTGAATTAAATAAGCAGAAATTGATGTCAATGAGAAAATATGTGCAGCATGGCCATTACAGACATCACAAACTTGATGTATGGTAACATAGTAAGGTTGAAAAGAAGATACGAGTCCATCTGGCTCAAATTATTATCCTATTAACTAATTACTAATGAACCAATCACCACCACATCCACCACATCATGTGGCATAGTATCACCGCACTTAGGAAAAGAAGAAAAAATTTGGTTGGTGAAACCTTTTTTGCTCTAGAGGTTAGATCCAGGGGATAACCCCTCATGTCCTATTTTCTAATGCACCAAGTTGCCTGTTGGCAAACCATACAAAGTTAAAAAAATCGGCTAGAAGTGTATCAAACTCTGGATAAGGCCGGATTCACACGAGCGTGTGCGTTTTGCGCGCGTTGCAGTTCCGTGTGTCATCATTGAATGGTGCGTGGCTGCGTGATTATCACGCATATGCCATCCTTATGACACGCGGTTTTGATGTTTAGAAAAATAAATGAAGTGCTTTGATTTTTTCCTTCATTTCTTTATCTACTGTTGTGCGAATCACGCGCGACACACGATGGGTGCGTGATGTGCGAAAAACGGCCAAGTATAGGACACGTTCGTGTGAATAAGGCCTTAACCTCTGGTACCTGCACCTATCAGACATTTATGGCATATACTAAGGATATGCCATAAATGTCTGAGTTGGGAATACACCTTTAATACTGATTTACAGATTCAGTAAATGTAGAGAGTTATTATTCAATTTCTGAAATGTTTCACTTTCTTTTACCTTGTCTATTTTGTCCAGCCAGTCTTTATTGGATGCCAGTTCAGCCATAAATGCTTGATGCTTCTGCCATTTGCTGTGAAGGTTACGAGCTTCGTCATAAGAGACATCTTGAGCGGTCAACATCTTTTCATTAATCCACAGAGTCAACTGTTATAAAGGTTACAGTATTTTAGTCTATACCATAACCATACATAACCTTTAATATTGCACCTAAAAAAGACCATATCCTTAAAGTGAATCTCCACCTTTCATCATCAGAATGCAGAATGCTTCCATGCTCCATCAAGTGGCTGATTGATATGTTTAAATGTATATCTATGACTTGGAGTTGTGTATCAGAAAAATTAAACTCCGACCACTATAAAGATATATTACGAAATTAATCAGTACGAGAATGTTAAACCTATTTAGATAAAAAACAAAAATTGGTATTCAAAATTGTAAATTCATCTTACAGTGCACCGCCAGTTGTGATCTCCCGCCCAACTTAAGAACGCTGGATAGTAGAGTTGCCATGCAACCCTACAATGCCTGGACAGTGTCATGCACAGGTCCCATTAATTAGAATAGGACCTGTGCATGATACTCTTCAGGCGTCATACGGTTCCGACAGGAAATGTCCTGGCCAGTGTGCAGCAGCGTCTCTCCACGCCCAATGTCAGGTTGGGCGATAGATCACAACTGGAGGTACACTTTAAACTTCTATGCATCATTAGCCCACTAAAGCTTTATATTTATGGAGAGCTGTGTACCTCTTGACAGTCCTGAAGGAAATGCTGTAGATCACGATTGTCCTTCAATCGAGATAAAACATCATTAGCTGCCGCTCTGTTTTTCTTGTGCCTAAGGAAAAAATTGTAGAATGAAAATAAATAAAATTGATAATACTGAAAAATAGACAGAAGAAACATAACAAATAAATAATAAATAAATATTAGGCAAGGACGGTCTGTCATCTCAAACTAGTCTGGTAGCAAATTCTGAAGGAATTAATGCTGAATATTAAATAGAATGTTTACTTTTAGACAACTCCTTGTAATACAAGAAATACCCACTTGTTTTGAGAAGACAACACGGAGTCTTCTAGCATGACAACATGCGATGTCAAAAGCATGGAATCCACCGTTATAAAGAGCAGTATAGAAAGGGTTAAAAAGAGAACAGATTGCTTGAACCCTAATAAGGACCCATTCACAAAGCTTTTTTTTTATCAACTAACGGACAACATGACACATTTTAACTCACCTTTCATCAATGGATGTGACCTTTTCCTGAATCTTCTCAAGGTTGACATTTTCCTCTTGAATGAGCTTTTTCCCCGATTCTACCAGACCACGTATTTTTTCATCACTAGCATCCATGGTTGTCATAAAGTCCTCATGACGCTTGATTGCAGCTTCTGCTGCCTGGAGGGTAGTGGGCATTTCCGTATGGGATAGGACATACTCCTAAAGGAAGGTAAATGGGGCCTGGTTATGCTATTAAAAAGGACTACAGCTGAAAAATGTAGAACCTTGTGAACAAGCAGATATCATGTTCCAACCTATTTCCAAGAGAGATGTAGGATTCCCCTCGAAATGTCAAGTATTTTCGATTCACTTCGATATTTATGGATTAATGACATTACTAGACATTGGGTCTCAATGGAATCGCATTGAGTTACAGCATCTACTATCTCTGCCTATAATATATTCTAACTCTATTCTTGGGAATAGGAAGATTAAAATTCTATGTACAATCAAAGCTGCTCCTAAATTGTGGAAACCACGACCACAAAAAAAAAAAAATCATTGATTGATATTTCACTTTCAGACATTTCCACTTCAAATCTCTGAAATTAGTATCCCCAATGTAGAGCTATCTTCTTGGGTATTACTAAGCATAAAATATGTTAATGATTTGATGGACAATTCTAGTCTACTACCCTTCACGTCCCTAGGACATAAATACAATATTACACGTAATGATTTATTTAAATACTTTACAATCAGACATGCTGTCTCAATTGTAGGTACCATTAAGTGCACCAACCAGTAAATTATTTCATTAAAAAATAACGCCCTACAAATTAAAAGGTCTTTCCTCCAGCTACCTAATATTATTGGATTCTTATAAACACCTTTCAGATAGTTATGTCAAAGTCAACTTCCCATTTTTGGGAATATCTATTTCCCAACAACAATGGGAACCCGCTTTCTTTGTGGTACTCAAACATTTAGAATGTGTTAACCATTTGGAAAATGCCAGGAAAGTTCTTTACAGATGGTATCCCCCCCCCCCCACACAAATTGGCAAAAAAGTATCAAAATGCTTCAAATAAATGCTTGTGATATCAAGTAGAAGACGGCAGTGTGTTACATATATAGTGGAAATGTAATGTGGTATCATCATTACGGTAAACTATAGGTAATATCCTCTCTAGATTATGTGGATATGAGAGTTAATTGGCCCCTGCTCAAAGCCGGATTTTATTGGACCTAGAGCCCATTCCATTCGAACATAAAACAGTGACAGTATATACTCTAATAGTAACAGGAACCAAGATTGCAAAATATTGGAAAAATCCTGATCCTCCTCCTATGGCGGAATTTCTACAATAAATGAACACTGCCTATATGAAAAAAATCATTGCTTCTAGTCATAGCAAATTGCCCCAATATTACAGTGGTTGGGGTATATGACTAAAAACTTATGTATTGTCACGGTTTGTTTACTGTTTAATTGTTATATATAATCTTTTACATAATCTACCATGTATGGAAGTATATAAGGGACTACTTGGTTTGTCAGCCTGATAATGTATAACATTTATATACTGTAACTTACTTCTACATGTGTTATCTTAAAGTGTAGCTAAACGTTTGACAAACTTCTGACATGTCATAGAGACATGTCAGGAGCTCGGACCCCCACCAATCTCTAGAATGAAGCAGCTTCGTTTCGTGTCTGTTCGGCTTTTTTCGGAAAGCCGATGTATCGGTGTACGGGCTCATAGACTTTCTATTGAGTCCGTACACCGATACATTTATTTCTGGAAATAGACGAACAGACACGAAGCTGCGGAGCGCTCACACGAGCACTTCAGCTGCTTCGTTCTAGAGATTGGTGGGTGTCTCAGTGTTCGGACCGCCACCAATCCAAACTTCTGATATGTCACTATGACATGTCAGAAGTTTTTTAAATGTTTAACTACACTTTAAACAAAAACAAAAAAAGTAGAAGCCTATTCTGTCTTACCTGGTTATTTAGGAAACCTTCCACTTGCTTTGTGTCTCTCAGGAACACTTGGAAGCTGTAACCCTGAGAAAGCAGTTGGTGCCTGTTTTCCCACATTTGTCCCAATTCATTCCAGCCAGTGTCCAGTGCTTTCAACCTTTGCTGCAGAAACATATATTGGGCATCTGTCTGGCCTCGAGTTACCTCCTCACCAACCTCTCGCACTCTTTTATAATCAGCTCCATAGCGCTCGATTTCATTTCTAATGCTTTCATGCTGTGCAAGCAAACGCTCTGCCTCAACCAGATCAGCGGGGACATCCTCAGATGCAACTGCAGTTTGTGCTCTAGACAACCAGTTCTGGAAGTCATCTAGATCACGTAAAAAGCCTTGCAGCTTGCTTGCTTCACCTAAAGTTTCTTCTCTTCTTTTCATTGTATCATTCAATTCATCCCATGTGTCATCTATCTCAGACAGATGACCAGTTATAGCGGAGGCTTTTTGCGGGTGGTCTGTAGCAAGCTTTTCTGATTCAATATGGAGGTCACCAACTTTTCTTTGTATGGCTTCTAAATCCCGTTCCATGCCAGTAAGTTTACGCTGGAGAGCAGTGACTCCTGCTAAATCATTCCCTAGACTCTGTGTGGATTCAATGACCTTAGTTTTTTCTCTTATCCAGCACACGGTTTCATTACATTCCAGGTGATAATTCTGTATTTCAAGTGCAGAATCGAGAGCATTCTTCTTCTGATCAACAAGTTGACGGAAATTATTCCATCTGCAAATTGAAAAAAAAAAAAAAAGGGAGGTCCATACATAAAAAGTATATCATGTCAGTTTTTAGGTGTCAATGTAACCAAATGTTCACCAAATCACAAGCAATTGGAGTTCTCCGGGACTTTACTGTGGTGAGTACAGCACATCCTCACACTTTGTAATGTATTATTCCAAGGTGATTTGCAGTCAGGGACCAAACTGGTGCGCATATTACATTACAAAGTATAAACAATGATTGTGTTAACTTCAAAACATGATTTCTTCATCCTTGGAGAACCATTTATAGACTATGTTGTTGTATTTAACATTTAGGTTACGTTTTTTGATTACGACAATAAGAACAGTGTTTTATATGTAGGTACTCCTTATTTTCAAGTTCTACAAAATATAGTCAAAGAAAATTACTGACAAGTATGCGTCTATAATGGAAAAATACCAAAAGGGTCCTTAACACGTTGAGATTTTTCAAATCACTGACAAAATGATGGTCTGCTTAAAAATATTTGCAGAGGATCACTGCTGCCATTTACAAAGCGCGATCCTCAGAGCTTGACGGGAGGGAAGGTGTCAAGCTCCTCTCCACCGGGCGAATAGAATTATTGCTGACTAGCAACGGTTCACAGGAGCAGAATTTACATTTACCAATAGTGTCGCTAATAATTTAACATTGATATTTTTGTACATTCACATTAGCGAATAATTGTAATGATCACTCTGAAACGGTCTAAGGCCTCCTTCACACTGTGTTTTTGTCTGTCTTTATAAATTGCAGGAAAAACGCATGTAAAAACTCAAGAGTTTGCTAAGGGTAAGTTCACACGTAGCGTAAATACTGCGGTTTTTCCGAAACTGATTTAGTTGGGGAAAATCCGCAGCATAATACAGTAGCAGCAGAGTGGATGAGATTTGAACAAATCTCATCCACACGCTGAGTAGATAAGCGGAAAAAATTGCTCAGAAATAGACCTGTGGTACGGTTTTTAGTCCACAGCATGTCAATCGTATTTGCGTAATCGCTGATTTTTTTGTTGCGGGTTTTCCCAAATTGAATTCAATGGGGAGGTAAAACCCGCAAAAAACAGCAGATGTTGCGATTTTCGCAATGGAAAAGCTGCGATACCGCCGCAACAAAACAAAAAAAAACGCAGCTCAGGAAAAAACAAAACCTTACCTTACCCAGAATTTGGTGCTTCTTAGTCCAAGCTGGCCTCCTGGGGTGACATTTTATCCCACGTGACCTATGCAGCCAACCACAGGATGAAGCGGCCACATGTGATGAAACGTCATCATGGGGCTGCAGAACGTCAGGACATCAGCATGTTGGAGGGAGGCCTCGCCATGTTAGTAGACGTTTTTTTTTTTTCCTTCATTGCAGGATTTCTGCAGCAGGTATTCTGGGTGAAAAGCTGCACCACAATTTGCTGTGGTTAATTGGGCGGATATGCTGAGTACCTTTACGCAGCGTATCCGTCCTGTGTGCACTTACCCTAAATGTAACATGCGATTTCGGTGGCATTTTTTTAACTCTAAGCTAAGGGAAAAACACCAGAAAAAAAACGGCATTACCAGAACATGCTGCATTTTAAAAAATGCCACAGACTTTTCAATATTTCACGATAGACTTTAAAGTCACATTTGTGACCTAAAAAAAATGCTGTGAAAAATGCCATTGAAAACACAGCAAAATGCTGTGTGCGAATCCAGCCAAATTGTAACAATAAGTGTCCTGTGTAAATGGGCCTTTATGAAGAAAACTTCCCTGGCGCCCGGGGCGTTAAAATCTGCAGATCTATGTTAACAAGACATCCACAGCGAGACAGATTCCTTTTGCATTGTCCATATTCTCAACCTAATGACGCTAAAAATAAATTATTGTTTCCAATTTTGTTGACCCACTTTCGTTTTATCGCTATAAATTGTGCATTAAACTTTTCTGCACATGCAGACTTTATGCTAAAGAAGGTAGACATACGTAGGGCTAAAATGGGAGTCACACGTTTAAGCCCCATGCACACGGCCGTGCCAGTAATCACGCACCGCGGTTGCGGGCGCGGCTGTCGGACGTATTCTCGGCCCGTGCTCCCATACAAAGTATGGGAACAAGGACCATAAAAAGCAAAAGTTAGAACATGTCTTATCTTTTGTCGTACACTTCTACGGCCTGGACACCTTCTTGTAAATAAACTGGAAGGTGTCCGTGAACAATAGATGTAAATGCATCCGTAATTGCGGACTGTAAATGTGGCCCGCAATTACGGACGATTTTTATGGTTGTGTGCATGGGGCCTCACAGGCACCAATTATGTGCCAGTAAAGACTCAATATAATAGGTGTCATGGTCTTCAATCGTTTACCTCGCAGATTTGGAAAATGCGAATATGTCTGATGAGCTAAAATGTTGATTGCACCTAGTTGATTTACTTTCTATACTCAAAAGAATGCCATGTTTCCACCACTTCTGCCTCAAGTGAATATTCTCATACAAGTATTTAAGATTCATTACAATGCAAAATGTTCTTATTAGAAAACATCTTCCATTGATAATTCACTCAATAAGTATCTCTTCAATAATCAAAACTTTAAAAACCTCCAACGAAAGCAAAAAGTACTCTTACCGTGCATTTAACTGATCTTGCACATCTCGGATACTTTCTTCATTTCTGTGGTCCGTATTCAGCAGCTGCCCAGCCACTTCATTTACAGATGCTATTCTTGATGCCAAACTGTTCATCTCTGCCTCAAGCGTTTCAAACCTGCAACAAAAAATGATCAGAAAAGGAATTTAAATAGAAAAAAAACTTTGACATTTGACTAGCCAATTTCTATAGCCAATCTTTGCCTAATAAGTGCAGGCAGCCTATCGACATTTTTGCTATCTGAGGACAAAAAATATGAAAGTGGACATCGAATTACCACCTCTGAATAAGCAAAAAATATAATTAAGTTTAAGTCTATCCAAATATTATCTATGGACAATGGCTATGTGCATAGATGCTAATGAGGTCAATTGAATTTAGTGTTTTTTTTTTAGCACTTTTAAAACATGACATTTTTAATGAGTGCTTTTCTGGAATCATTTGCTAGATTTTTTGACATGAGAATGCTAGTTTTCAGTGTTGTGACTGTATTCTACAAAAAGTCTACACAAATTACCTTTGTTGGACTACTTCCAGGTCCTCAAGTTTCTCTGGGATCTCCAATCCATTTAGCCATTGCTCTTTCTCATCTATCCAGAGGATACAAGCATCTGCTTCACTGAACATTTTATAAAGAGCCAGGGAGTCTTGAAGAGCCTGCTTACGAAGGGCAGCCAAGGTTACCAGTTCCTCATACCGTTGCTCCAAAGCAGGTAGTCTTCCATCAACCTCAGGAGAAAGTGAGTATGTTGCTGGCAAAGCACTGGCCTGTTCATGCAGAGCATCAATAGCTGGTCGGTGGTTCAGTATCTCCTCTTCCACATCTTTGTGTTTTCTAATTAAACTCTGTGTAGAGTACTCATCATGGCCTACATCATTGGTTGACACCAGTCTCAAAGTGTCCAGAATCCAAACCTCAGCATCATTGGCATCAGCTTGGAACAGGTAGTAACTGTAGGCTTCCCTCAATTTGTTTTCACGGTCTTCAGCCAAAGCTTCAAGCTGCTTCCATTGTCCTTTAACTTCCAATATTTTTTCTTCAATTTCTCCGGCTCCGAAATGACCCTGTGCTACCAGTTCTTCACCTCCGGCTACTGTCTGCTGCAATGGCCCGTAACGTCCGCTCATCTCATCCCTGAAAGCATTATGCTTGCTGATTAACCTTAAGGAGCTGGTGATATCTTTACCATAGTCATCAGACATTAGAAGGCGACTTTGTTCTCGGATCCAAGCTTCCTCTTCACCCATATCCCAGAAAAATTTCCAAAGTCTCCTAGACTCCTCTAGCTTGGATCTTCGAGCTGATGATAGATTGCATAATTCTGCGTATCGCTGCTCTAAAAGCTGTACTCGCTTTTGCACTAACTCTGGGTCACATGGTTTATAACCTAGGTGACAAAAAAAAAGTATGTTTGAAACTTGTATTAAAATGTTATTAATGTTCTCATATTTATGCTAAAACGATTGATAATTTTTCTAGTTCAAATAATTTGCTTGTCATTTTCCACATACCTTCATCATCAGCTGTGAATTTTTGTGAAACAGCAACAACTGATTTTACACGTTCTGCCTGAACAGCAATGTCAGCCTCCACTAGCGTGTGGGTTTGCAAAAGATCTTCTACGCCATGAAGGTGTTTCCCATAATCTTCAGACTGCAGACGGCCCTGATTGAAGAGAACACATTTAAAGATACAGTTTAGACTTGTAACGCAACTACTGTGTATAACAAAGGGTTTGGAATCTGTTTTATATACCTTCATTTCATCTGTCCAATCCATGAGATACAACAGATCTTGGAACATTCTTTGAAGTTCTAGGTTCATTAGGAGTCTTTGTCGCCTGGCTGCGACCAGCTCCCTTAAATAATCCCATAAACGGGTCACATTACTCTTCCGAGCCAAAATTCTTCTGAGCTCATGATAATTCTCTGCCTCTAGTTCATCAGCAACTGCATTTACGGCTTGTACACGCTCACTGTATGCAACAATATCTGTCTCAATAGCTTCATGTTTCCGCACAGCAGCTTCAACTGCAGCAAGATCCACACCAAAGTTATCCTATGATGCAAAAGAGAATGAGTTTTTAATAACATAGAATTTAGGGTTTCAGGCATGGGTTTTAGAAAGTACAAAAATACCTAAATACTTGGGTAACAGCAACCATGTAGGTTTTATAATTATTCAATTAAAAAATAACCACTAAGATTACAGTGCTAATGATAAGCGAGAATAAAAAAAAAATGGTGATTTACAAGTGATCAATGTAAGTAAAGCTGGAAAAATAAAAAATGACTCAGGTAATAGAGAAATGTTAAATACCTGTGAGACAAGGCGCTGATTTTCACTTAGCCAGGTTTCTCTCATGGCTGCTTTACGATCAAATCTAGCTGCCAACTGCTCTAGTTTCTCTTGACGAATCAGCTCATTACGCAGGGCAAGCTCTCGTTCATGTTCTGCCTTCTCTAGGCGCTCCCAGGCCTTGAATAATAAAATAAAATTACATTGTGCTATTTCAGCAAAAAGAAAATTAATATTTATAGAACGAATGATAAAATGATTAAATAGCATAGGAACAAAAACTGTACCTTGTTTATATCAGATATAAGTTTTCCCTCCCTTGGAGTATAGACCTTTTGATTATTTGCTCTCATTTTACTCTGTATGGTAAAGAGGAGAACTTCCAAATTTCCTTTCTCTGTGAACCTGAAACCACATATAAAAGATACAAGTGATCTAGTACAGTTGTAGTAATTATATAAAAAAGTTAAAATAATAATAAAAACATTTCTGATACAGTACAAACTGTTGCTTCAGATTTCAAATTATAATTCTATTTGGATTTAAAAAAATTGAGATATTATAAGGCAGGTGTAACTCAATAAAATATGTAATCTGAAGCAAATAAATATGTCATAGACACGAATAGTTTAAGTTTTTGGTTTGTTTTATTTACCAGGTTTATGTTTTTTCTACTATTGCATTTGCAATCAAAAGAGGACAATCACTTCTTTCAAATGACGGCTTCCTGAAATTTTTGATCTGCGGAACTTTTTTATTTACTTTTTGAAGTAAATACACTAATTATAAGTTTTGTTACTTTTTAGTAAATATAACAGTATATATTAGAAACAGTTCAGGAGAGACTCCTATAAGATTATGTAATCTGGATTGCTATGAAAACAACTTGGTTATAACGTGTAGAAACACCACATATAGAAAAGTAACACTGTAGCAGAATTAGTGGTGTGTCGGTTTCCATTCATTCATTATCTTCACGGGACACTAAACATTAATAGTTAATTTGAAATGGGTTATACACTCTGTGCATGATCAGCGTATACAGATCTCAGGGGCCACAACATCATGCTGGTTTGTACAACCATACAGCAACATCTTGCACTGGAACACTTGGTGCAACCTTGTACATGGTCGAACCATTAAAGGGGTTTTCCAGCCCCTAAAAATGTATGGCCTAGCTCAGGATAGGCCAACAATAGCTGATGGGTCGGGGTCCAACTGTCGGGACCCCAGCCGATCAGCGGTTTTGAAGAGGCTTAGCGCTCGTACGACACGGAAGTAACAGCGATTCGCAGGTATTGATATTCTTTCTGTCGATATGGCCATATGTGGGCTTGGTTTTTGTGGGACAAGGTGTAGTTTTCATTGGTACTATTTTGGGGAACATGGGACTAATTAATACATTTTTTATTAACCCGGCTATTTAACAAATGTATTAACTTCATTGTATGTAACAACTTTAGTCGTTACGATCGTGGCGACACCATATGTGTATTTTTTACACCTCTTTTTATGGAAAAAAGAAGCTTTACTTTATTTTTACTGTAATCTTTATTATTTATTTTTCTTTATAAACATTAACGAATTAAAAAAAATTTTTAGTCCCACAAAACTTTCTTCTGATCGCCGATATAATGCTTTGGGTTTAATTAGCATAAGAAATAAGCAAAGCATTATTGTCTGTCAGTGTAAAACTGACAGGCAATCTTTTAGGTCATGCCTCTGACATGGCCTAATAGGCATATAGTCATGGTAGGCCTAGGGGCCTTTGTTGGGCACCTACGTTCCTCGAGGTAGAATTTGTACCACTCGCCATGGAGGCAATAACTGCTTGAAATTCAGTCTCAGAAACGAATGCATCCAAGGCAAGGCCAGGGGCGTAACTACAGGGGGTGCAGAGGTGGAAGTCACACCCGGGCCCTGGAGCCTAATGGGCAGTTACGGAAGGCAGACAAGGGCGCATTTTAGGCCCCCGGCTGCCATGGAAACCCATCGGTTCCCCGCAATCGCGGGTGTGCCTATGGGATGACAGAGGTAGCTCCCTCCATCTGTCAAACATCGACTAACCGCGGCATCTAAGGGTTAAACTGCTGGAATTTGAAAATCTTCAATTCCGGCAAGAGCCAGGCTGTGTATAACAGCAGTGTTCCTGTCCTGCCACTGATCTCGTGGGTACAGTGGCAGTACCCATGAGATAGGAGCGCGGATATATCAGTCACGATGCGGGAACTAGCACCCTCTTGTAACGAATATATCCGTCGCTCATCGTTAAGGGGTTATAACTTACCTGGCAAAAAAAAACATCAATTAGATAAATCCTTAGAACTGCACTGTAAGCAGCAAGCCTTGGAAAAAAAATAACTCACTTGGGAGGCTTCTCTACTGTTCGGTAAGTGTTGAAGGCTTGAAGCTGGTTTTGAACACCACTCAAGGAGTTGGCCAACTTTCGATCATTGAGTGTAATAATCATCTGCTCAATCCATGTGAGAAGTTCAGATGCCAGGCGCTCATAATTCTCAATAAGCTGGTCTGCTTCAATTGCATGGTCCAATACCTACAAATTGCATATTAGAACAAAGCAACATGAAAAATACTCCATCAAACCCTCGGTCACTGAACCCGTCAGCCCCGCTGACCTGACGGATTCAGGTCTCAGCACAATATACAGCTGCTCTGTATACAGGATACGAAGCAGCTGTATCTCAAGAAAGTTGCACCAAATCACACTGATACAATGTTTTATTAAAAAAGGTGTACATAGCTATATGACTAAAAGGGAGATGAAAAGACATAGGTGCAATATTTATGTTGCACTTATGACAAATTTGCAGGGCAAGCAGTGGAACATGAAGCTGGCCTGCAGGTTATAAACAGAATGCACTGGCAACTAAAATAAGTGATTCAGACTCTAATAAAGTAAATTCACGCAGTTCTCGAATATATACATTTAAAGTGGCTCCCAGGGTGGAGCTTGCCTCTAAGTAGCCAACCTGTTATTTTAAGCCAAAGTCTGAAATAAGAGATTACAGTCATATGCATAATTTATCGTTTCACAATGTGCTCTACAAACGTTCCACTTCTATATCCTTCAATATTGTTTTAATGCAGATTGCATCACAACACAACCACATATTATACACCTAAATGGCTAAATAAGAGCCATGCCAAAACAGACACTCCCATACTTATTGGCGCATACTACATGACCTGTACGGCAAAACATTTTCTTACTTAAAAAAATAAATGACTTAAGCAATCAAGTACCTTGCCAATACGTTTCCCCTCCACTGCCAGGGCCTTCATCTTTGAAAAATAGTGGTAAAACGTCGCCACATAAGTAATGATGGACTTCTCATCTGGTTGGTCTACATTTACATCTGAAGAAACAAAATGCGAACATTTTACATTTTTCTAGTCTAGCAAAAATCAAGTAAGCAGATATAGTGACTAAAAAAAAAAAGATATACAGTGCATTTGGAAAGTTTTCAGACCCTTTCAGCTTTTTCACATTTTGTTATGTTGAGGTCTTGTACTAAAAAAAATATTCATGTTTTTCGCCATCATTCTCCACTCAATACCCCATAATGACAAAGTGAAAACAGAACATTAGTAATCTTTGCTAATTTATTGAAAAGGAAAAACTAATACGGAATTGACATAAGTATTCAGACCCTTTACTCAGTACTTAGTTGAAGCACCTTTGGCAGCGATAACAGAATATCAGTCTTCTCGGGTATGATGCCACAAGGTTTGCACACCTGGATTTGGGGATTTTCTGCCATTCTTCTCTGCAGATCCTCTCAAGCTCTGTCAAGTTGGATGGGAACCGTCGGTGGACAGACATTTTCAGGTGTCTCCAGGGATGTTCAAGTCAGGGCTCTGGCTGGACCACTCAAGGACATTAACAGAGTTGTCCCTAAGCCACTTACGTGTTGTCTTAGCTGTGTGCTTAGGGTCATTGTCTTGTTGGAAGATGAACCTTCGGCCCAGTCTGAGGTTCAGAGCACTCTGAATCAGGTTTTCATTAAGAATATCTCTGTACTTTGCTCCATTCATCTTTCCCTCAACCTGACCCAGGGCCAGCATTGGGGGGGGGGTGGCAAACTGGGCAAGTGCCGAGGGCCCCCATCCTCTTGGGCAGGGGGTCCTCCTATATCAGCCATAGCAGCTACTACGGGGACCACGCCGCCCGGCACATAACATTTATGGGCCAGATGGCACGGGCCCCCTCATGCCCAGTGGCGTCGCTAGCACTGAGGGGGGAGCCCGGTGCTGGCGAAAGCCACATTAAATTGTATCTGCATCCTCAGGACACAGATACAATTAAATTCTATAAGCTACAGGCTACATTAGGCCTGCAGCCTATAAGGCGCTGGGAAGAATCCCTGCGCAGGCCGGCGTGATGATGTCACTGCATCACGCTGGCCTGCGCAAGTGTCCCGCCCGGAGGCTGTGATGCGCTTTGTCCTTCGCAGGAACACGACTAGGTAAGTAAAAAAAAAATTGGCGGGGGCTGTGTGGCACTATATACAAGGAGAGGGGGGAGCTATGTGGCACTATAGACAAGGGGGAGCTGTATATAGGTATATATATATATATATATATATATATATACACACACACACACACACACACACACACACACACTCACTCACATATATACCTACAGCACTCACAAAAAAGCATGTGAAGTCCGGATGCCAAGCAAGTAATCCTGATCCTAGGGATTATATAGATACATGAAGAAGATCTTGCAGCACACCAATTCTAAAGTATAAAACTGTGGTTTATTCAGACAACATCAAAAAGGTGCAACGTTTCAATCCCACATTGGGAACTTTCTCAAGCAGCAAGATCCCAAATGTGGGATTGAAACATTGCACCTTTTTTATATTATATTATATATATATATATATATATATATAGTGTGTGGGGGGGGACGACATATGCTTTGGGGCTTGCACCTCTGAACACGCTAGAAATCAGCGATGCAGTTCTCTGCACACTGCCTTCTGAATTGACTACATTATTGATACAGTAATTCAGCATTTGGGGCCCCACTTTTAACTTTGCCAAGGGCCACACCTGGTCTAAAACCAGCCCTGCCCTGACCATTCTCCCTGTCCCAGCCGCTGAAAAACACCCCCACAGCATGATGCTGCTGTAACAACTGGCAGGTATGTGGACCCACTGGGCCACTCCTCTGTAACAGAGCAGCTGCTGATCAACAGAGTCTGTGATGATAAAGTACTTGGGAAGTCAGAATTGGGTATATGCCAGACAGTCAGGCCTGTGCAGGATAATGGAGTTTGGCTAGGACTCTGGACAGGAGTAGTGCAGTTGACGCGGACACTGGACTTGGCATGGGCATCGGACACAGATGGTGAAGTTGTCTCGGACACTCTGCTCGGCAGTGGCACTGGACACAGATGATAAAGTTGTCTGGTACTCAACTTGGCACTAGAACTAGACACAGATACTGGATATGGAAAACGGGATACAGGATATGGGATACAAGGTACAGCTAAGGAACCATTTGCAAGGCAAACGTAGGGAAGACACAACATTGCTCAGGCATTGCTCAGGTCAGATTATATAGCCAGGTGTGTACAGGGATAGGCTGGGGAAACTTTTAGTAGTGCAAGCGCTAGCCCTTTAAGAGACCATGTGCGAGCGGGGACCAGGAAGCAGTACACACCGGCATCCCCAGGGAGAAGAGAGAAGCCAGCATAGATAAAAGGGAAGCTGAAGGCCACCAGGGGTGGTAGGATGGCAGTGGTTGTCATCCATCTGCGCTACAGCTGCCACCAACACGCTTCACTGTAGGGATGGTATTGGGCAGGTGATGAGCAGTGCCTGGCTTCCTCCAAACATGACGCTTATAATTGAGGCCAAAATGTTCAATCTTGGTTTCATCAGACCCTTCTCCCCCGATTACTTAGTTTGGTGCGGCGGCCATTTTTAGGAAAAGTCCTGGTTGGTTCAAACTTCTTCCATATAAGAATTATGGAGGCCACTGTGCTCTTGGGAACTTTCAGTGAAGTACAATTTTTTTTGTACCCATTTCCAGATCTCTACCTCCACACAATCCTGTCTACCGAGCTCTACAGGCAGTTCTTTCCTGCTCGTGGCTTTATTTTTGCTCTGTTATGGATTGTCTACTGTGAGACCTTATATAAATAGGGGTGTGACTTTCCAAAACATGTCCAATTAAATGAATTTACCACAGGTGGACTAAAATCAAGGTGTAGAAACATTTCAAAGATGATTTGGAGAAATGGGAGGCCCCCAGAGCTAAATTTTAAAGTGTCATAGCAAAGGGTCTGAATACTTATGTCTATGTGAAATTAGAATTTTTCATTTTTAATAAATTTGCAAAAATTTCTAGAATTCGGTTTTTACTTATCTTTGTCATTACGGGGTATTGAGTGCAGAATGATGGGGAAAAACTTGAATTTTGTTTTTGTTTTACCACAAGGCCTCAAAATAACGAAACGTGAAAAAATTTAAAGGGTCTGAAGACTTTCTGAATGCACTGATCCTGAGCGGTCTTCAGTACAGATCCTTTTACTGAATGTAACCCAAGTAAAGATTTTCTGTACCTAAATCTAGCCTGAATTTATACCTCTCCTTACATAATAACACTCATTTTCAGGTACCACCACACAAAGGGTGGATCCACAGCATGTATGTGTGTTTTTCGCCGAAATTTTTTTCATGACTTATTCAAAGCCAAAAATGTTGTGACCAGATGTCTACTGTTAGTCTACAGGAACATGAATATCTTTACAATTAGGCTGGAATCACACATGCAGTTTCTGTGTGAGTTTTTTCAGGCAAAACCAAGAGTGAATCCAAAAGACAGGAGATATATCAGACTTTCCGTTATACTTTTCCTTCATTTTAGATCCACTCCTGGCTTTGGATCACAAATAGATTTGATGCCTTTTTGAGCCAAACACAGAAGTGGACACAAAACAAAGGAGATTCATCCATCGTGTGTGTGTGGTCTTAGAGTTTTGGTTTGTGGTCTCTTTATACAACTTTGCGGTCAGTAGAATTAAATGCAGCATGATCTAGGTATGGCCTTTTCTCTCTATAAACTTCCATAAGCTTTTTAAAATGTCTTAAAAAAAACGCATCAAGAAATGCATATACAATAAGACATTAGGGGAGATTTATTAAGACTGCCGTTCCATAATAAATTTGACTTATCTCGGGCAGACCTAAAACCAGAAAATAAATATACATAGAGAACACAAGGAACCCAGCCAAAACACGGTTATTTACCTTCAGGATCCAGAAGCTTAGTGAGGCCTAGCTCGCGCTCAGCATTGTTGAATGCATTTTGTAAGTTGTGGTGAGCATTGGATTTCTTCAGAGTGTCAAAGTCAATGATATCCGGCCTAGAATGGAGAAGAACAGGAGCAAACAATTTCATATAAATACACCCAACTGCTCTCCATACATTTCTGTCATTCCAGACAACCACTTCGCTTGGCTCTCCTTCATTTATTGTATGAATATTGCTAGTAACTCTAACACCTGTAGTTACTGTGGATCTGCATGTAAGTCTTTACCACTAGGTACCGCTAATCTGGTATTTATTATTTTCAGTGTTTGTTACTTTATAGCTCTGCTCCATTAGGGCACCGCTATGATCAGAGACTGCGGATTAGCTGCCTCGTCTGACGCGAGTAGGGTGAAGACTTCCTTCTGTCTCAATAGAGGCTCAGGCCGTCTCTCTTATGCTTTACACTGCAGAATCAGATTGGCTGCCAGTAATAACCACAAGCCCGATAGGAAGTCAATGCATAGGGAGCTGATTTCCATTACAGCAAGTAGAGAATATTATAAACTGCAACATTATCTGGCAACTGCCATACATAGAATTGGTCAAATAAGCCTGAGTAAGGTGGATCCTGGAGATTTTATGTACACATATAACCTAATAGGTACATGCCAAAAGGGACACAAGACTTTTTTACAACCCATCTTTGAGTATTCCTTTGACACCTTACATTACCTTTCCAATGGCAAACATGATGTGGAGAGGAAGGTATGAGCATGCAAAGGGCAAAGCTTCAAATATAGTGTCAGTATACTCAGCTGGTGATGTTCTAACCACTATGAAAAAATAACCCTGGTTTCATACCCTCATTTACGGTCATGTAAACACCTCCTATACCTGTGTAGTTGTGCAAGTAGTGTTAATAATAAAGGATTTACCCTAACAACATTTCTCAAAATCCTTACAATGGCGTACATACACACACACACACACACACACACACACACTACATATATACAATAATTACTGGTTCCCAACCTGTGCTTGTGCACTATGGCATTAAATGCTAGGCCATCACGCCAACTTGTTGTGAAGTTGTGAACATTAACATTTGGATACCTAAAAAAAAAGAGGAAAAGAACGATATAAAAAGGTGAATGAAGGGTCAACTAATGAAAGCAACTTACTAATATCACCCACATTTTTCAACTACAATATATGGTAGAACTGTGATTAAACTTTACATTAATAAACAATTTTTAGCTTCTGTATACAAACAGTTTGCAATGCAAATACTTCATGTGAAAGCAGAAAATGTGCTGGACAAAATGCTGCTAACATTCACATGTATTCCTATTGTACATTTGGAATATAGGAGTTTATGGTTAGTCATGATTGATATTGGATTAGATACGATATCCAGAACAGCAACTCATCAATTGTTTAATGCTCACCCAGCAGTCTTCATTTGACACCATAGTAATAAGGCATCTTTGGCAGACTTCTTTTCTTTATTATCTTCTGTCTCAACGCTAATATCTTGAATCTGCAAAGGAAATATAACTTCGTATCAAATAGCTGCAGGGATTCAGCTTGTTTCCTGAACATGGCTCTGTTGTGTGCATGAGGACTTAAAGGGGTCGGTCCTAATCTCTTGGCCCGGGATGAGAGCAGTTACATAAAGTGTCTCTCTATCTGGAGGACCAGTCTTGTATTTGCCTGGGTTCTCGCATTGTGGATGCACAGCAGCCGAAGTTCGTCCAGGATGCGGCAGGAACCCCACAGACATGTAGAACGGAGCAGGTTGCAAACGGACTGTAGGTAAAAGCACTTTCATTGTTAATGGCTGAGCGGTTATGTAATTAAAAGGAAGTTTACAGAGTAGCCATTTACAATGGAAGTGCTTTTACCTGCCGTTAAAACAGCGCCGATCTACACGTTGTCGTTGTTTCAGCCGAATCGCCAGCGCATCTCGTCCGTGGTGCATCTGCAATGTGAGAAGCCAGCCTTTCACAAACAAACCCATTTATTTAAATGGGAACTGTGAAATGCATAGTTTCCCCTGTGGTGGCGCTGCAGGTAAATTTAACACGGCCAGGTTTGCCCACAGATTACAGCTGATTGTTTGGGGTCCCAGCAAGGGGAAAATTTATGATCAGCTTATTGTCAATGGACCCTGCTAACAAGTAGGGATTGTCCAAAAGGTTAGAACTATGTTAAGCTGCCAATTCATAATAGATGGAAGGTGGAGAGCGTATCAGATGTTGATGATCAAATGGCCCATAATTATATGGTGATCACGAAAAGAAAGAAATGGTGTTGCGCACCAGCAATCATTCGTCTGTGTATATCCTTAGTGGTCACTGAGGATTACAAATAAGGAACGGTAAAAAGAAAACCTCCAAGAAAGGAGGAGGAGTTTGGTTATGTTTGGAAATACCAACAATTGTTTATGATGCTTATATCTACCACCCATCA